>NW_024070201.1:9770160-10160421 GCF_014754425.2 Oryx dammah
TACAGTCAGCAAAAAAAAAAAAAAAAAAGATCGGGAGCTGACTGTGGCTCAGAACATGAGCTCCTTATTGCCAATTTCAGACTTAAATTGAAGAAAGTAGGGAAAACCACTAGACCATTCAGGTATGACTTAAATCATATCCCTTAGAATTATACAGTGGAAGTGAGAAATAGATTTAAGGGATTAGATGTGATAGAGTGCCTGATAGAGTCCCAGACGGACTGAGGTTCGTGATACTGTACAAGAGACAGGGATCAAGACCATTCCCATGGAAAAGAAAGGCAAAAAAGCAAAATGGCTGTCTGGGGAGGCCTTACAAATAGCTGTGAAAAGAAGAGAAGCAAAAAGCAAAGGAGAAAAGGAAAGATATAAGCATCTGAATGCAGAGTTCCAAAGAATAGCAAGAAGAGATAAGAAAGCCTTCCTCAGCAATCAATGCAAAGAAATAGAGGGGAAAAAAAGAATGGGAAAGACTAGAGAACTCTTCAAGAAAACTAGAGATACCAAGGGAATATGTCATGCAAAGATAGGCTCGATAAAGGATAGAAATGGTATGGACCTAAGAGAAGCAGAAGATATTAAGAAGAGGTGACAAGAATACACAGAAGAACTGTACAAAAAAGATCTTCATGACCCAGATAATCACGATGGTGTGATCACTCACCTAGAGCTAGACATCCTGGAATGTGAAGTCAAGTGGGCCTTAGAAAGCATCACTACAAACAAAGCTAGTGGAGGTGATGGAATTCCAGCTGAGCTATTTCAAATTCTGAAAAATGATGCTGTTAAAGTGTTGCACTCAATATGCCAGCTAATTTGGAAAACTCAGCAGTGGCCAAGGGCTAGAAAAGGTCAGTTTTCATTCCAATCCCAAAGAACGGCAATGCCAAAGAATGCTCAAACTATTGCACAATTGCACTCATCTCTCCAAGCCAGGCTTCAGCAACTTGTGGAATGTGAACTTCCAGATGTTCAAACTGGTTTTAGAAAAGGCAGAGGAACCAGACATCAAATTGCCAACATCCGCTGGATCATGGAAAAAGCAAGAGAATACCAGGAAAAAACATCTATTTCTGCTTTATTGACTATGCCAAATTCTTTGACTGTATGGATCACAATAAACTGTGGAAAATTCTGAAAGAGATGGGGATACCAGACCATCTGACCTGCCTCTTGAGAAACCTGTATGCAAGTCATGAAGCAACAGTTAGAACTGGACATGGAACAACAGACTGGTTCCAAACAGGAAAAGGAGTACTTCAAGGGTGTATATTGTCACCTTGCTTATCTAACTTCTATGCAGAGTACATCATGAGAAAGCCTGGACTGGAAGAAGCACAAGCTGGAATCAAGATTGCCAGGAGAAATATCAATAACCTCAGATATGCAGATGACACCACCCTTATGGCAGAAAGTGAAGAGGAACTAAAAAGCCTCTTGATGAAAGTGAAAGAGGAGAGTGAAAAAGTTGGCTTAAAGCTCAACATTCAGAAAACCAAGATCATGGCATCTGGTCCCATCACTTCATGGGAAATAGATGGGGAAACAGTGGAAACAGTGTCAGACTTTTATCGTTTGGGGCTCCAAAATCACTGTAGATGGTGACTACAGCCATGAAATTAAAAGGCACTTACTCCTTGGAAGAAAAGTTATGATCAACCTAGTTAGCATATTGAAAAGCGGAGACATTATTTTGCCAACAATTTCCGACTTATCAAGGCTATGTTTTTCCAGTGGTAATGTATGGATGTGAGTGTTGGACTGTGAAGACAGCCGAGCGCCAAAGAATTGATGCTTTTGAACTGTGGTGTTGGAGAAGACTCTTGAAAGTTCCTTGGACTGCAAGGAGATCCAACCAGTCCATTCTAAAGATCAGTCCTGGGATTTCTTTGGAAGGAATGATGCTAAAACTGAAACTCCAGTACTTTGGCCACCTCATATGAAGAGTTGACTCACTGGAAAAGACTATGATGCTGGGAGGGATTGAGGGAAGGAGGAAAAGGGGACGACAGAGGATGAGATGGCTGGATGGCATCACAGACTCGATGGACATGAGTTTGAGTGAACTCCGGGAGATGTTGATGGACAGGGAGGCCGGGTGTGCTGTGATTCATGGGGTCGCAAAGAGTCGGACATGACTGTGTGACTGAACTGAACTGAACTGACAACTTCTAGACTACATTGTCTATCTCAGAGACAAACCAGTTAGCAATATTTTGCTGTAAAGTGGTACATAAAGCAAACTGAACTTTCATAAGGCCCAAAGATTTTTCTGTATAACAGCAATGTGCATGTGTGCTCAGTCATGTCTGACTCTTTATTAACACAGCCACAGCATGCCCCAGCAGAGCTAATAGATTAGCTACAAAATAACCACAGAGACTTCTCCAACTCCTGTACATGTGCGCTAGGCACATAGTGGATACAAACTGACCACTGAGACTTCTCCAACTCTAGCAACTGGCCCTTGATGCATAGTTGTGAACTCAAGTGACCTTAGGCAGGTTGGAGCCTACTAAGGGTTCATAAATTTACTATGCATACATATATTTGATTATAACAGACTGACTTATGGGAAAGACATGTGCAATAAAAACTATTAAGTAACTTGCCACTGTCAATCAAAACTGTCAGTCCATGCTTGCCTAACTGAATACATAAAACACTGTGTTAAAAACCCCTGTACCTCATCACTTCAGCACCAGTGCCTCTCGTGGCTTGGCCTACCTCTCCCTTGAGGCCATCTTTCTGTTCTTTCTGTTCCTTCCCTAATAAACTCGTTTCTGCTATGGATAAGGCTTCAGATTCCTCTTTGTGTACATACCAAAAATAGAGGCCCAGCAGGGAGGGTCCTTTTCAACCCTCTCCCTAATCTGTATCAATGAAAAAATGTGCCCCAAGTGGCCTACTGATCCCAGAGGAAAAAGAGGCATCTGAATCACTCCTGAGCACATCCTAACAAGGAATCAAATACAGGTAAGATCAGTCTACTTCAGCTCATTCACAGCTGACCCACACAAGCAAGTATGAGACTAACTGGTTGCTTTTTTAGGGGTCTTAGATTTTTCATGGTTTGTCATATAGTGTTGCTATAGCAATAACTGATACAAAAGCCATTTTCCACAAATTTTCTATCATAATTTCAGCTTTGAGTAAATTTAGTCTAAAACTAAATGACCAAATGCTTACAAGGCTCACTTTGTTATTTTTTATTATTGTTATTATTTATTTTTAATTGAAGGATAATTGTTTTATAGTATTGTGTTGGTTTCTACCAAACATCAACATGAATCAGCCATAGGGTGACCCATGTCCCTTCCACATGAACATCCTTCTCACCTCCCTCCCATTACACCCTTTAGCTTGTTTCCAAACAGTGCCCTGATGTGAGTTCCATGAGTCATACAGCAAATTCCCACTGGCTATCTATTCAACATATGGTAATGTATGTTTCTATGTTACTCTGCACACAGCCCACCCTCTCCTTCCTCTCCCCGAGCCACATCCATAAAGTGTGTTCTCTATGTCTGTTTTATCTTACCTGATCTTATCAGAGCACAAAAAAATCCTATCCCTCAGAATTGAAACCTAGTAATTATATTTGACTTCTTTTTCCTCCTTTATTCACCAGAAGACTTAATGAATTTTATTTGAAAAAACTGTTTGATTTTTCTTTTTTTTGCTTAAGCTCTCATGCCAACGTTCTAGATCTAGATTCTCGTCATCAAACCATTATATTGATATTAGTGAACTTTGCTTGCAGGTCCTGCTTTCTGAGCCTAGCTTTACTTGTAATTATCATCAACATCAGTAACACTTCCCACTTCTCTCATTCCTGCTTCTCTCTTGGTACTTTAATTCATACTTTTCATAGTTCAGTTTAGTTCAGTTCAGTCGCTCAGTCATGTTCGACTCTTTGCGACCCCATGAATTGCAAAACGCCAGAACTCCGTCCATCAGCAACTCCCGGAGTTCACTCAAACTCATGTCCATCAAGTCTGTGATGCCATCCAGCCATCTCATCCTCTATCGTCCCCTTTTCCTCCTTCCCCCAATCCTTCCCAGCATCGTAGTCTTTTCCAATGAGTCAACTCGTCACATGAGGTGGCCAAAGTACTGGAGTTTCAGCTTTAGCATCATTCCTTCCAAAGAACATCCAGGGCTGATCTCCTTTAGAATGGACTGGTCGGATCTCCTTGTAGTCCAAGGGACTCTCAAGAGTCTTCTCCAAAATGACAGTTCAAAAGCATCAATTCTTTGGCGCTCAGCTTTCTTCACAGTCCAACTCTCATATCCATACATGACCACTGGAAAAACCATAGCCTTGACTAGATGGAACTTTGTTGGCAAAGTAATGTCAATGCTTTTCAATATGCTATCTAGTGGTCGTAACTTTCCTTCCAAGGAGTAAGTGCCTTTTAATTTCATGGCTGTAGTCACCATCTACAGTGATTTTGGAGCCCCAAAAGATAAGTCTGACACTGTTTCCACTGTTTCCCCATCTATCTGCCATGAACTGATGGGACTAGATGCCATGATCTTTGTTTTCTGAATGTTGAGCTTTAAGTCAACTTTTTCACTCTCTTCTTTCACTTTCATCAAGAGACTTTTTAGTTCCTGTTCACTTTCTGCCATAAGGGTGGTGTCATCCGCATATCTGAGGTTATTGATATTTCTCCCAGCAATCGTGATTCCAGCTTGTGCTTCTTTCAGCCCAGCATTTCTCATGATGTACTCTGCATAGAAGTTAAGTAAGCAGGGTGACAGTATACAGCCTTTACATACTCCTTTTCCTATTCGGAAGCAGTCTGTTGTTCCATGTCCAGTTCTAACTGTTGCTTCCTGACTTGCATACAGGTTTCTCAAGAGGCAGGTCAGGTGGTCTGGTATTCCCATCTCTTTCAGAATTTTCCACAGTTTATTGTGATCCACACAGTCAAAGGCTTTTGTATAGTCAATAAAGCAGAAACAGATGTTTTCCTGGTATTCTCTTGCTTTTTCGATGATCCAGTGGATGTTGGCAATTAATCTCTGGTTCCTCTGCCTTTTCTAAAACCAGCTTGAACATCAGGAAGTTCACAGTTCACGTATTGCTGAAGCCTGGCTTGGAGATTTCTGAGTATTACTTTACTAGTGTGTGAGATCATGCAATTGTGCAGTAGTTTGAGCATTCTTTGGCATTGCCTTTCTTTGGGATTGGAATGAAAACTGACCTTTTCCAGTCCTGTGGCCACTACTGAGTTTTCCAAATTTGCTATTATTAATCACTTGCTATGCACTAAAGCATAGGTGATGTTGGGGGTACAAGGTAGAATATAACTGAAACTATCTTCAAGGTCACAATCAGCTTTATTTTTAGAACTCTGCATCATGTTGAGATCTAATCTGTCAGGGGCAGTTTCAATAAAATAAAACTAACAGAAACCAAAAACAAACAACAAACAATGTTTCTCCTCAAGAAGAAATTGTAAATAGTCTTTAGTTTACACCCATGGTGGATTCATGTCAATGTATGTCAAAACCAATACAGAATTGTAAAGTAAAATAAAAAATAAATTTAAAAAAAAATTAGTTACAAAAGAGTGAGTATTCCCCTTTTATTCACTTTGCAGGGAAATCTACACACACAATTCACAGAATGTTCAACATAAATTGTTAAACCCCTATAAATCTTATGGCAAAAGTTTATAAGCCATTTTTGTCCATTATGTCTTTTTCAACATCTTGATTCACCCTCTCTTTAAGTATGATTTAGCATAGAGTTTCTATAACCAAGTTAACTAGGAAAACAATATATGTTATTTTTATCTTATCTGCAATGTTTGCTTGCCTGAAACAGTGTCCTTGGTTCATCTTACTCTCAGGGTCACAGTTCTACAAGCACTGTATAACCTCTCTTTCTTATAATCTAGGAAATCCAACTTCATCACAGTACTCAAAATTCTCTATGTACTTAAGCCAACAAGATTACTGACTCTCTTACTTATCAGTAAGCTCCTTACTAATACAACTGTGTCTTACAATCCTATATCTAACACTGATAAAGTATAAGGCTTGTACTTCAAGATTTCACCATTATAGGGAAATATAGAGATATAACCCCAAACTGCAACTATGTGTGTGCTAAGTCACTTCAGTCATGTCCAACTCTTTGTGATGCCATGAATTGTAGCCCACCAAGCTCCTCTGTCCACAGGATTCTACAAACAAGAACACTGGAGTGGCTTGCTGTGCTGTCCTCCAGGGGATCTTCTTGACCCAGAGATCAAACCTGTATATCTTACCCTCCTGCATTGGAAGACTGGTTCTTTAACACTAGCACAACTATGTGGACTAAGTGCAAAGAAAATGAATACTCAAGAAGAGTGAGATGACATGGCAGGGGTGAGGAGAAGAAACTTTCATTCTTTCCTGATGTGTGGAGAGAAAAAGCAAAGAAATCCATTCTGGAATCCTCAACAAAAGCAAGAACATCAAATTTCTTTTTTCAATGTTCATTGGACTATAGATGATTTACAATGCTGTGTCAGTTTAGGTATAAATCAAAATCAATGTGAATCAGTTATACATATTCATTCATTTTAGATTTCTTTTTCCCATTGAGGCGATTACACAGAGTATTGAGTAGAGGTCTCTGTGATATATAGTAGATCCTTAGTTATTATTTAGTTAGTTATTTTACATATAGCAGTGTATGTATGTCAATCCTAGCCTACCAATTTGGAGAAGGCAATGATACTCCACTCTAGTACACTTGCCTGGAGAATCCCATGGATGGAGGAGCCTGGCAGGCCGCAGTCGACTGAGCAACTTCACTTTCACTATTCACTTTCATGCATTGGAGAAGGAAATGGCAACCCACCCCAGTATTCTTGCCTGGAGAATCCCAGGGACAGAGGAGCCTGTTGGGATGACGTCTATGGGGTTGCACAGAGTCGGACATGACTGAAGCTACTTAGCAGCACAGCAGCAGCAGCAGCCTCCCAATTTATCCCTCCCCCTTTTTCCTCCATGGTAATCATAGATTGTTTTCTACATCTGTAGCTCTATTTATGTTTCACAGATAAGTTAATTTCTACCTTCTTTTTAAAATTCCACATAATGTTTGCTACCCATCAACAGAAGAATGGAATAAGATATAGTACATTTATATAATGGAATATTACTCAGCCATAAAAAGGAGCAAAATAATGCCATTTGCAGCAACATAGAAGGACCTAGAGATTGTCATATTGAATGAAGTAAATCAAAGAAAGACAAATTTTAGTTTTTAAAAATAAATGGTTTTGCCAATGAGTGATGAGAGAAAGTCCATCTGTAACCATGTGGTATACCTTAAGCACTAATATTTACTAGACAAATTATTTCATTTCCATTAAAATAACCAAAGTTTTACAATAACATCTACTTTAAAATTAGAAATTAAGGCATTATGTAAGTGAATTTTTGTGCTAAATATCACCCAATAATCTTCTCCATCTTTTGCTGCAGAGAATATAATCAATCTGATTTTGGTGTTGACCACCTGGTGATGTCCATGTGTAGAGTCTTCTCTTGTGTTGTTGGAAGAAGGTGTTTGCTATGACCAGTGTGTTTTCTTGGCAAAACTCTATTAGTCTTTGCCCTGCTTCATTCTGTATTCCAAGGCCAAATTGGTCTGTTATTCCAGGTGTTTCTTGACTTCCTACTTTTGCATTCCAGTACCCTATAATGAAAAGGATATCTTTTTTGGAACACCCTCTTCCAACAACACAAGAGAAGACTCTACACATGGACATCACCAGATGGTCAACACTGAAATCACATTGATTATATTCTCTGCAGCAAAAGATTGAGAAGCTCTATACAGTCAACAAAAACAAGACCAGGAGCTGACTGTGGCTCAGATCATGAACTCCTTATTACCAAATTTAGACTGAAATTGAAGAAAACAGGGAAAACCGCTAGACCATTCAGGTATGACCGAAATCAAATCCCTTATGATTATATAGTGGAAGTGAGAAATAGATTTAAGGGCCTAGATCTGATAGATGGAGTGCCGGATGAACTATGGATGGAGGTTCACAACACTGTACAGGAGACAGGGATCAAGACCATCCCCATGGAAAAGAAATGCAAAAAAGCACAATGGCTGGCTGGGGAAGCCTTACAAATAGCTGTGAAAAGAAGAGAACTGAGAAGCCAAGGAGAAAAAGAAAGATATAAGTATCTGAATGCAGAGTTCCAAAGAATAGCAAGAAGAGATAAGAAAGCCTTCTTCAGTGATCAGTGCAAAGAAATAGAGGTAAACAACAGAATGGGAAAGACTAGACATCTCTTCAAGAAAATTACAGATACCAAGGGAACATTTCATGCAAAGATGGGCTCGATAAAGGAGAGAAATGGTATGGACCTAACAGAAACAGAAGATATTAGGAAGAGATGGCAAGAATACACAGAAGAACTGTACAAAAAGGATCTTCACAACCCAGATAATCACGATGGTGTGATCACTAATCTAGGGCCAGACATCCTGGAATGTGAAGGCAAGTGGGCCTTAGAAAGCATCACTTCAAAAAAGCTAGTGGAGGTGATGGAATTCCAGTAGAGCTATTTCAAATCCTGAAAGATGATGCTGTGAAAGTGCTGCACTCAATATGCCAGCTAGTTTGGAAAACTCAGCAATGGCCATAGGACTGGAAAAGGTCAGTTTTCATTTCAATCCCAAAGAAAGGCAATGCCAAAGAATGTTCAAACTACTGCACAATTGCACTCATCTCACATGCTAGTAAAGTAATGCTCAAAATTCTCCAAGCCAGGCTTCAGCAATACGTGAACAGTGAACTTCCAGATGTTCAAGGTGGTTTTAGAAAAGGCAGAGGAACCAGAGATCAAATTGCCAACATCCACTGGATCATCGAAAAAGCAAGAGAGTTCCAGAAAAACATCTATGTCTGCTTTACTGACTATGCCAAACCCTTTGACTGTGCGGATCACAATAAACTGTGGAAAATTCTGAAAGAAATGAGCATGCCAGACCACTTGACCTGCCTCTTGAGAAACCTGTATGCAGGTGATGAAGCAACAGCTAGAACTGGACATGGAACAACAGACTGGTTCCAAATAGGAAAAGGAGGACGTCAAAGCTGTATATTGTCACCCTGCTTATTTAGCTTATATGCAGAGTACATCATGAGAAATGCTGGACTGGAAGAAACACAAGATGGAATCAAAATTGCCGTGAGAAATATCAATAACCTCAGCTATGCAGATGACACCAGCCTTATGGCAGAAAGTGAAGAGGAACTAAAAAGCCTCTTGATGAAAGTGAAAGTGGAGAGTGATAAAGTTGGCTTAAAGCTCAACATTCAGAAAACGAAGATCATGGCATCCGGTCCCAACACTCCATGGGACATAGATGGAGAAACAGTGGAAACAGTGTCAGACTTTATTTTTTTGTGCTCGAAAATCACTGCAGATGGTGACTGCAGCCATGAAATTAAAAGACGTTTACTCCTTGGAAGAAAAGTTATGATCAACCTAGATAGCATATTCAAAAGCATTGACATTACTTTGCCGACTAAGGTCCGTCTAGTCAAGGCTATGGTTTTTCCAGTAGTCATGTATGGATGTGAGAGTTGGACTGTGAAGAAGGCTGAGTGCCGAAGAATTGATTCTTTTGAACTGTGGTGTTGGAGAAGACTCTTGAGAGTCCCTTGGACTGCAAGGAGGTCCAAGCAGTCCATTCTGAAGGACATCAACCCTGGGATTTATTTTGAAGGAATGATGCTAAAGCTGAAACTCCAGTAACTCTGGTCACCTCATGCAAAGGGTTGACTCATTGGAAAAGACTTTGATGCTAGGAGGGATTAGGGGAAGGAGGAGAAGGGGACGACCAAGGATGAGATGGCTGGATGGCATCACTGACTCGATGGACGCGAGTCTGAGTGAATTCTGGGAGTTGGTGATGGACAGGGAGGCCTGGAGTTCTGCGATTCATGGGGTCACAAACAGTCGGACACGCGTGAGTGACTGAACTGAATTGAACTGGATTAAGAGGTGGAATTGAGAATTAAGACTCCTCTTTGTCTTAAATCCAATGTTTCTTCCATTCAAAGCACTGGGAATGACAGACTCAGTAGCAAGAAGAAATTAAAACATGAGTTTGCATAAAGAAGAACACATAATTCAGTTATATTCTTGGAGTAAAATTGTAAAAAATATTATTTTACTGGATAATTTATGTTTTTCTACATTTTGAATTTTATATATTTTTTAGATAATCTTTACATTGTGAATGTGAAAAAAGGGGAGAAAATATGTCAAATTTTCTGCTTTTCATGTAGTTTTGAATGGATATATTAAAAAAATTTTAAGTTGAATTTCTATATTCAGACCTTCTTTCTTAATTAACTAGGGGATTTCAAATTCGGGGCAATCACATTTTTTTTTTAATTTCATAGCAATTAGCTCCTAAGAATTTGACCTGCAATAACTTATAAAAATACTTATAAGTTTTTTATGTACGCATATAGTTTCAAACCTGTTTTAGTATGTTGCTATTATATGCTGTAAGTTTTCAGTGGAAATTATAAAATTTCTAATTTTATAATACAATGGTCAAAGAACATATATGTAACACTCATTCTTTGGAATTTGTTAAGAACTGCTTGTGGTTGAATGCTTTCAATTTTAAATATTTTCCATATATGATTAGAAATTTGACTATTCTATATTCTGCACTTCTTATGGCCAGGTGCTGGAGGAAAAGAAGGCAGTCAAATAGATCAAGTGATAATAGTTAAATATGTAAATCTAGATAGTATTGTCTCTGATCCACCTATTCCTTCATCTCTGTTAAAATTACTACTTGCATAATCAACTTTTCATATCTATTCTCCAAATCAATTTGTCTCATGAATTCCTGATTAGAAACCATCTGCTTTGTGTATTTATTGTGCTCTGTGATGTCTCTGTGCTTTTATTTTCTCTTTTCTTGACATCAATCGGATTATATAATATTTTCTTCAGTCTCTTCCCATAATAGATTGCAAGATATACAAACTCCTATTCTTCCATGAGCTACTTTTGTATTTTTAATGTACATATCATACTTATTTAGAAAGTTAATTTTGAAAAGAGAAACAATGGGAGGACCATTGGGAGGAACTTGGTCACCCTAATACACAACATGTTCATTATCCAAAGTATATAATATTAGTGCACACATTAGAAATATACATATGTGAGTTAAAATAGAAAAAAAAATAAAATAAAAAGCATATGAGCAAGAACTCAATATACTAAAAAATTCTAGCTACTGGGAATTGACACAGTGGAAAAATGGTAGATAACTAATTTTGCTTGCACAACAGAATGTAAAGTATCACCTAGCTAGTAACATATACAAAAATGAGTTTCATATAATTCTAAATGGACAAAACAGTTGAATATAAACAAAACAAAAATGGAAAAAATACACATACACAAACACACACGATTTAACATATCCACACAAGAAATAAAGCTCAAATCTTTAAAGAAAAAAATGGACACATAGGAATTTACTTTTTTTTTCTGAAAGTTAAACTATACAACAAACAAAATCATATGAAATAGACTGTAGAAAGTATGTTCAATTTCAAAAAAAGAAAATTACAGTCCAATGTCACTGATGAACACAAATGCAAAAATTCTCAAAATTCTAGGAAACAATCCAACAACATCATGAAAAGGATCATACACTATGACCAAGTCAGGTTTATCCCAGGGATGTAAGGATTCTTCGATACATGCAAATCAATCAATGTGATGCACCATATCAACAAATTAAAAGATAAAAACCATATGATAATCTCAATAGATGTAGAAAAAGGTTTTGAAAAAAAATCAGCAGCAATCTATGATTAAAAACTCTTCAGAAAATCAGTATAGAATGAATCTACCTCAACATAATAAAGACTATACATTGCAAATACACAGTAAACAATATTCTCAATGGTGAAAAACTGAAAGCATTTCTTCCATGATCAGGAATAAGATAAGGGTGCCCACTCTCACAATTATTATTCAATGTGGTTTTGAAAGTCCTAGCCAGAGAAAGGAGAGAAAAAAAGTAAATAAAAGGAATCTAGACTAGATAAGAAAAACTCTCACTGTTTGCAGGTGACGTAATATACAGAGAAAACTCTAAAAATGCCACCAAACATTTACTAGAGCTAATCAGTTAATTTAGGAAAGTTACAGGATACAAAATCAATTCACAGAAGTCCCTTGCATTTCTATACATTAACAATGAAAAATCAGACACAGAAATTAAGGAAAGAATCTATTTTTCCCTTGCAACAAAAAGAATAAAATTCCTAGAATAAATCCATATAAGGAGTCAAAAGACCTGTATGACACTCATGAAAGAAATCAAAGACAACACAAACACAATATATCATTATCTTGGACTGGAAGACTCAATAATCTGAGAATATCTATATTACCCAAAGCAATTTAGATTTGGTGTAATATCTATCAAGTTAAAAATAGTATTTTTCACAGAACTATGAAAAAAAAAGTTTCACAATTTACATGAAAACACAAAAGACCCCCAATAGCCAAAGCAATCTTGAGGAAGAAAAAAAGAACTGGAGTAATCAATCTTCTTTTTTTCAGACTAAGTTACAAAGCTACAGAAATCAAGACGGTACTGGCACAAAATATAAATATAGATCAATGCAACAAGATAAAATGTTCAGACATAAACTTATACACCTATGGCCATATTATCTTTGACAAAGGAGGCAAGAATATACAATGGAGAAAAGAGAGCCTCTTCAATAAACGGTGCTGGGAAAACTGGAGAGCTATGTGTAAAAGAATGAAATTAAAACACTTCCTAATACCATATACAAGAATAAATTCAAAATGGATCAAAGACATAAACGTATGGCCAGAAATTTTAAACATAAGCAGAATACTCTTTGATATAAATCACAGCAAAATCCTCTTTAACCCACCTCCTAGACTAATGGAAACAAAAACAACAAGGACAACAACAACAAAAATAAGCAAGTGGGACTTAATTAAACTCAAAAGCTTCTGCAGAGCAAAGGAAATGATAAAGAAGGTGAAAAGACAACCTTCAGAATGGGAGAAAATAACAGCAAATGAAACAACTGACAAACGATTAACCTTCAAAATATACCAGCAGCGTATGTAGTTCAATACCAGAAATACAAATAGCTCAATCAAGAAATGAGTGGAAGACATAACTAGACATTTATCCAAAGACATACAGATGGCCAATAAAAACATGAAAAGATGCTCAATATCGCTCATTACTAGGAAATGCAAATCAAAACTACACTAAAGTATCACCTCACAATGGCCAAAATGGCCATCAACAAAAACTCTACAAACAATAAATGCTGGGAGGGTGTGGAGAAAGAAGAACTCACTTGCACTGTTAAAACTCACTTGCACATTAATAACAACGTACTATCTCTAAAAGTTTCTACGTGAAAAATATTGGGTTGACCAAAATGTTCTTTGGGTTTTTCTATAACATCTTTTCTGATGCTACAGAAAAACCCACGTGAACTTTTTGGCCAATCCAACCTACTTTCTTCAGAAGTTTGGTATAAAGGGTCCTTTTATCTATTGCTATGTAGATTTGTGAATATTTAAAAATTTTAACAGAATAAACATGATAACATATCTTGTAATTAACTATGCATCTTTTCACCAAGAAATCACAATTCTTGGAATATATTCTATAAATATAAAGACATATATAAATAAGAATATCACATCAATATTAGCTGCTTATTTTGTAGTGATATAAAATGAAAACAAATATCTAGCAATAGAGACTTAAATACATTATTAAGCCATTATAAAAAAATAAACTATAGTAAATTTTACTATGCAATAGTGAACTGCATAAAGAATAAATTCAGATATTCAAAGTGCTAATAGATGACTTACAATCTATTACTTTGTTCAAATATGAAAATAATGTATGTATTCCCATAAGAAATTATAGTAGGATACCCATCAAGCTGGAAAGAACAAGCATAAAGTTGTATCAAATCTGTGGAGAGGATTAAGGAAAAGGAGAGACTGAGAATAAAGGTGAAAAGAGAATAATTCATGATAAAAAACTGCATTTGCAAAATAAAATATATTATATATAGGTATAAAAATATTCATTCTTTTTTATTCAAGTATGTATGTAAACATACAAATGCAGTATGAGGAAGGGTTAAGAAAATGTTTATGCATTTATCTCAGAGTAGTGACCTTCTAAGGGCTTCCCAGGTGGCTCAGTGGAAAGAATCTGCCTGCAAATGCAGGAGACACAGGAGATATGGGTTCAATCCCAGCTTGCAAACATCCCCTGGAGGAGGAAATGGCAATTCACTCCAGTATCCTTGCCTAAAAAATTCCATGAGTAGCCTGACAGGCAACAGTCCATGGGGTCCCAAATAGCTGGAAACAACCGAGAATGCATGAAAGGCTGGTTTGACATTTTTATTTTTTACATTTTTCATTTTTCTGTGTTGATTTTATACACAAACTCTATGCCTTTTATTATAGAGTTACTTGACTTTGTACAATAAAAGCATTATACAATTAAGAAATATAATCCTATTTTTATTGTGAAAAAAGTATTTTTCTCTATCACTCTATCACATTATACTCTATCACTTATAACAATCTTACTATTTTCCACAATTTACTGTAAAATAATTTAGTTCCATCTACTCTTGATTTTCCTGAGATTAGTTTTTATATTTTTAGTTTTTACATGTTAATATATTACAATATATCCTACCAATTTCTTTATTTACCATTATATTTAACCTAATTCTTTTTATGGTTTTGTTTTCTTAGAAAATTGTATCTTTAATAAATCCAATATTTCAGTCATATTGATTTTGGATTTCACAATTTTGAACCACATTTAATTAAGAAAAATATAACTCTGAGTAGAAATTTAGCTCTTTTAGGATACTGTTGTATTGTTTTCTGGTTTCTATTGTTACTGAAAATAATTGCTGTATGTCTTTGCAAGTAATCTTTTTTTCTCTTATAGTTTTAATGATTTTTAATATTATCTTTTCAGTTTTATGTCTCTGTGTTCCTAACACTTTACCATTATCTTGTTGAATTCATCTCTACTAGAACATCTATTAAACATTGCTTGAAGATATTCATTTTGTTGTCTTTGCTTCTTAAGTTTAATTGTAGATTCTTGAAAATTTTCTTTATACCTTAGGTGATTTCCTCAAATCTCTTTTCAATTCATGAATTTTGTCTTCAGTTTTCAATAATCTATGTAGAGTCCTTACTTTGATTTTATCTCAGCCATTTTCTCTGTTAGTTTTAAAACACATTCATTGTAAAAGTCTTGTTTGTTTGTTTTTCCAAAGTAGTCTATTTTATTTGCCTCTTAAGTCTATAATATTTTAACTGTGAAATCACCTCTGTAGAAACTGTTTTCAGCAGTTTGATGCTATGGGTTCTACTGTAATTCCCCTGAAATAGCTTTCTCTCCATTTCAGTTTTCATTTGCTATTGCCAGTTTATGGGCCCATGGGTTTTGCCATATCAGCATCACAATTTATTTCATTTTTTAATGTCAGAATTTCAGTGTCATGAAGGCTGTATGAAAAGTCCCAACACATGTGTGGAGTATAAATCATTCAATTATCACTCTTCTGTCATTTACAGGTCAAGTAAAGACCATATTGTATCCTTCATTCTCAAGCAACTAAGACAAGATTTTTGTAGTCCTGCATTTAAAGATAGGTCCTATATTTAGACATTTTCCCAATTATTTGATTTATCAAGGACACCAGTTATTAGTCTCCTGTGCACACAGGCAGATACTGTTGATTACCATTCCCACACATTCTTAGATACTGAGTCCTAGAGTATATCCAATGCACAATTCCCAAGCTTGTTTAATCATTCAAATTTGACTTCTGCTGTTTGTTCTTACTTTGTATGTACTGTTTTGTGTTTGGTTCCCAGTGCTTTTTCTTTCTTATTTTCCAACGTTGCCATGCATTAAAAAATACAATTTAATTCAATTTTCATGTTTATAGTGATACAAGGCTTTGTATATTAGTCCCTATCAAATTGATGAAAAAATCTGAAAAAAAATCTCTTCCTACAGGAAACCTATAGTAAATATTTATAAAATAAACATTTTATAAATCAATCATACTTATGTTTATATACTAATGAGATACATTTAAAGATCACAAAAAGTTTTAATAAGAATAGACTAGATCTTTGAGTCTTCATGACCAGATTATCAAATTGGTTTTCTCAAGCATTAATCAGTTTATAATTATGTGCAACATAAAGTGCCAAAAGAAATAAATTCCAGGAACATATGGAGATGGTCATTTATGTTGGATTTAGCATTTTGGTGCTGCTATATGTGCATCTGTTTCTGGCAGATGCAACTTAATATTACTTTTAACCAAAGTTCCCCAAAAAACAAATATAATAGTATAAATGTGTCATCCTGTCATCAGTATTAATACCGACTATGGAATGTTCTTTTCCAATATAATATTTTCATATGATAGATAGGTAGCCTGTTTTAGCTAAGCTTCCAAAAAGTGATTCTATTTAAAGCTTATGTAGTATAAAAATTCATAATGTACATATTAATACTATAAGTATGAGATGTTTAATTTTTTTGGTAATTTTTAAAAATCTTTTTAAAATGATTACAATTTGTAACCCTAGTATCAAATGCCATTTAAGTATATTTTATTATACAACTTATGCTAGCACATATAGTTATCCTATTTATATACTGTTTTTGTAATTTTATAAAAATTTTCCTTTAACTAACTTGAAATGAGAAAGCCTCAAGAAAGTAGAAATGCTTTAAAGGAAAAACGGCTTAAGTATTTGACTGTTTACCTCATAGCTAAACAAACTAAATATTAAATATACTGTGGCACTGTAATATAATAAGGTACAAAATAAGCATGAAAAATCATGTTTCAAATAATTGAAAGGTGAATCTATACACATAAAAGTTGCTTAACCTTACTCTAAGAGAAATTCTGTTTACATATGTTGAGATAACATTTCTCACCTATCAGAATGACAAACCATAAACTGTTTGACAATAGAGTCTGTTAGCAAGAATGTAAGGAAAGAGGCATTCTCAGCAGATGGTGAGACTAAAAAATGGAGAGAACTTGACTGTGTCTAACAAAATTATACATGCATTCACCTTTGAATCAGCAGTAAATTCCCAGAGATCCATATGAAAGTTATACTGCCAAAATATGAAAAACATATACATGATTATGCATTCCAGCATCATTTACAGTAAGACTGAGTCAACACAACTATTCTCTGTTCATCATAGAACTCGTTAAATATACTTTTGGAGAAGGAAATGGCCTTACCTGGAGAATCCCATGAACAGAGGAGCCTGGCGAGCTATGGTCCAAAGCGTTGGACACGACTGAAGCAACTTAGCAAATATACTGTGGTAATACCTGTGCAATAAACTATTATTGATCTGGAAAATGAAAGATCTCTACAATGAAATAAAATCAGCTCCTATATAACTGAATGGTGTTCATTGTCGTTCAGCTGCTTAGTCGTGTCCTACTCTGTTACGGCATGGACTGCAGCATGCCAGGCTTCCCTGTCCTTCACCATCTCCCAGTGCTTGCTCAATCTCATGTCCATCAAGTCATGAATGATGTGTACAATCATTCACCTGGCTGTGAAGCAAAGATTTTTTAAAACTAAAGTTTAATTTTTTAAAACTAAAGTTTAATTTAGGGAACGGTGGAAACTGAAAAATATAATGAGTATTTTAAAAATACAATTACAAATTCCTGGTAAAGAAAGTATTCATGCTCACAAAAAAAAAAAAAAAAAAATCCTGAGATTAAAAACTTTGAGGTGGATGAAACTGGAACCTATTATACAGAGTGAAGAAGCCAGAAAGAAAAACACCAATACAGTATACTAACACATATATATGGAATTTAGAAAGATGGTAATGATAACCCTGTATGCGAGACAGCAAAAGAGACACAAATGTATAGAACAGTCTTTTGGACTCTGAGGGAGAGGGAGAGGGTGGGACGATTAGGGAGAATGGCATTGAAACATGTATCATATCATATATGAAATGAGTCGCTAGCCCAGGTTCAAAGCATGATACAGGATGCTTGGGTCTGGTGCACAGGGATGACCCAGAGAGATGGAACGGGGAGGGAGAAGGGAGGGGAGTTCAGGATGGGGAACACATGTATACCTGTGGCGGATACATGTTGATGTATGGCAAAACCAATACAAAATTGTAAAGTAATTAATCTCCAATTAAAATAAATTTATATTTTAAAAAAAAAACAAAAATTACATAAGGCTGTGAGTGCTCTGATGTAAAAGATAATTCAAGGTAGAAAAAATTTATCTTTATTGTGTTTCTAGGACTATGAATGATGGACCATTTCCTCTGCATGTGGTTTGCATGGAAAGCAACCAAAATGTAGAATCAACAATCATTTTCACCTCATAGGACATGTTGTAGGAGTTCAGTTCCAAGTTAGATTTTATTTTCGTATAATCACAAATTCTAAATTGGTTCCTATTTCTGCTTTTAAATAATATGTGACATTGTTTGGCATTTTTAAGAAAAAGTATCTTCTGATATATTAATAAACCTATGTACTAAGGGATTACTTTTAAATCATGATGCTTCTCTGTATTTAATTTCGCCTACTTCTTCATCAAAAACAAAAATAAATACTTTTATTTCCAACAAAGAGTAAAATTTTATTCATTAGCTCTTATTGTTTAGTCACTGAAAAATTTCAGTTCAGCTTTAAGGCATTTATTTCTTTACAAATGTATTCTAAGAGACAAAAGGTAAGAAGAAAAGTTCAGTGCATTTCACAATGATCTTAATTAAGGTCACAAGAAAAGATATTATTTTTCAGGATTTCACTGTACAGGCAATCAACTTCGAAAATTTGTCCATTACCTCTGAGTTCAAAAGACCAATTAATTTTATTTTTTAAAGAAATTAGTCTGTTTTAGTGATCATTTTCTTAACTCTCATCCAGATATCCTATCAGAATTACTTTTAAACTTACCATTCTACTGTTTTATTTTAGGTACGTTTAGCAATCATTTTTCAAGATAAGAACTCAAAACATACTTGAGTGAATGAATCAAAAAAATATTTAAGCTATTAATGTACCAATCAGAGTTTTCATGCAAGTCTTGCTAACCACACCATTAGAAAAGGGACTCATTTTTCCTGTTTTATTGATATTTTCTTTCTTAACTTTTTTTGGTTGCTTTTTGTTGTGTTCTCCCAAAAAATAAGATTGGAGCAACTTGTTTTATCTTTTTACAGTATTTTTTTCTGCTGCTTATTTATCTCCTTAGATATATATACTGAAATATTTAATTTCTTCCTAATCTACTTTCCGAGTTTTTTTTATCTGGGATTGATTTATTCAAACTGAATTTGAGTTTATTTAAACACCACACACATACTGTCGAGAATCAAAAAAAAAGTGTTTTTATCTGTGTGTTTACAAAAACATGATGTTTCGATTTAGAGTGCTAACTATTATTTCTCCTAGCTACTTCTATTATTAAATATTTCTTTAGACTTCTGGTAGGGCTGGAGCCTTTTTCTCAAAACAAATACTGTATCTTCCATTATCTCACAACAACAATTCTATGTTGCTGTTTCCAAGTAGAACAACACTTTGGCAGTGTACTATTCTAAAATACCATATTTGTACCTCCAGATAACAGTGAAATTATACAGCATAAATAACTCATTAAGCAAGATTTCAACACTAATTATTAACTGTGAATATTTCAAATGTCAGATGTGAGTTAGAGGACAAATATATTTTAAAATGCTATTATACAAAGTGGTGTAATAGGAGAGATAAGGCTCTATATGGGTAGGAAGAACATGGATGCTTGGATGAAGAGGGCCATCAGAATTAGAGCTCACTATCAAGAAGTCCATTTTCAAAAAGACCTAGAAGTTTACCAGATTAAATAGTAGAAACAGGATTTCTTCCATGTGAAGGAGTAGCAAGAATGAATTCACAGATTTATAACAAAACATGAGTATTCAAGCACTTCAGTAATTAAGTATAGCCATAGTGTAATGTGAAATGGGTATGTGGACAGGATACAAAGAATAGACAAACCAAAGAAAAACAAATCTTGGACCCAAAATGAATACTTTGAATTTTACCCTGAATTCTAGGTATAGTGACAAGTATCAGTTTTACTGTACAGACACTTTACTACACTAAAAGAGAGCATAAATTAGAAGTTTGAAACCATGGATATTAGGAAAACAGAGCACTGTATAATAAGACAAGAAAGTCATAGTGAAGGCAATGAGATTGAATATAAAGTAGATTAAAGAATATTAAGTAAAACTGATAAGTGTTCATCTATTAAGCACATGAGTAAGGAAGAAAATGATATTTTTTGGACTGACTTGGATAACACAGTGAGTGGCTAAGCCATTTGAAAACAGAAATAAATTTTAAGGTAAAGATCTTGAGTTCAATTTTAGACAAGGGATTTCATGTAAAGCCAAAAAATTAATATCCAGTAGAAAACTAGATATATGGATTTGGAATTTATTTGTGTTGGAATAGCCAGTTTCAGGGCTGCTTCCCCAGTGGCTCAGTGGTAAAGAATCTGTCCCCAGTGCAGGAGACTCTGGAGATGCAGGTTTGATCTCTGGGTCAGGAAGATCCCCTGGAGAAGGAAATAGCAAACCCATTCCAGTATTCTTGCCTGGAAAGTCCCATGGACTGCAGGGGCCTGGAAGGCTTCAGACCATAGGATCACAAAGCCTTGGACAGGACTGAGCATGCATGTAGCCAGTTTCAGAGCTGTCCACATATTAGTGCCAGCTGAAATAAAAGAGGAATGGAATTATCGTGGCCAGTAGGATATCACAGGAAAATAAGAGAACTGAGGAAGGAACTTTGGAGAATAACAACACTTTAGAGTTAAAGGAAGATAACTTAGCAAGGAAGACAGAAAGAAATACTCAGACATAAGAGGAAGACCAGGAAAACTACTACATGAAAGCTAAGATGGAAAATAATTTTAAGGAGTCAGGAGCAGATGACTAATAGTAATGAATGTACCAGGGGTTTGAGTAACATACGGACTTAAAAAATTACCAGCTTAAAAACAAGGATAGTTATCATCATCTTAGTGAGAAGAACTTCAGAGGACTATCACTTAGAGGAACAACTTCTATCTGCTTTCTCAAACAGTTGTTTTTTTTTTTTTTCAAACAGTTTTCATGTAATGAAGTTCTTCCTACTTCTGAATTAAATAAATTGAATGAATTAGTCTTTCCAAATTTATCTTTCACTGAAAATGTCAAAGGGAATTTTACCACTACCACACAACCAGAAAGATGAGAGAAGTTGATGCAAAAATCTCTGTCTTGAAAAAATAAATAAATAAAATCTCTTGTCTTGCATCCAAGTATCTAAAAACATCGTTAGTGAAAGATTAGGTTGAGGTAGATATTATGGAAAATTACAATGTTTTGAATATAGAAACTAATCTTAATAATCTTAACTGCATAAGGACATTGGTTAAGTAGGAGTCTAAGCATTCAAAACTTCAATAAAACATTGAGTGTCTACTATATTATAGACAGTTACAGATAATTGCACATATATATATATATATATAAATAAGAAAGACTTGATCGCAAATCTAGTGGTAAACTACCATAGGATAGGTGAAGTTAATACTTCCTACTATCATGTTATATATTTTTTTCTTTTTTTAACTTCACAAATAGTGTACTTGTTTTTGCTAACTCTATAGAGCTTCTCCATTTGGGCTGCAAAGAATATAATCAATCTGATTTCAGTGTTGACCATCTGGTGATGTCCATGTGTAGAGTCTTCTCTTGTGTTGTTGGAAGAAGTGTTTGCTATGACCAGTGTGTTCTCTTGGTAGAACTCTATAAGCCTTTGCCCTACTTCATTCTGTACTACAAAGTCAAATTTGCCTGTTACTTCAGGTGTTTCTTGATTTCCTACTTCTGCATTCCAGTCCCTTCTAATGAAAAGGACATCTTTTCTGAGTGTTAGTTCTAAAAGGTCTTGTAGGTCTTCATAGACCCATTCAAATTCAGCTTCTTCATTGTTACTGGTCGGGGCTAGACTTGAATTACCATGATATTGAATGGCTTGCCTTGGAAACGAACAGAGATCATTCTGTCATTTTTGAGACTGCATCCAAGTGCTGCGTTTCAGACTCTTTTTTTTTTTTTTTTTTTACTATGATGGCTACTCCATTTCTTCTAAGGGATTCCTGCCAACAGTAGTCCATATAATGGCCATCTGAGTTAAATTCACCCATTCCAGTCCATCTTAGTTCACTGATTCCTAGAATGTCGATATTCACTCTTGCCATCACTTTTTTGACCACTTCCAATTTGCCTTGATTCATGGACCTAACATTCCAAGTTCCTATGCAATATTGCTCTTTACAGCATCGAACCTTGCTTCTTTCATCAGTCCCATTCACAACTGGGTGTTGTTTTTCCTTTGGCTCCATCCCTTCATTCTTTCTGGAGTTATTTCTTCACTGATCTCCAGTAGCATATTGGGCACCTACTGACCTGGGGAGTTCATCTTTTTGCCTTTACATAGTGTTCATGGGATTCTCAGGACAAGAATACTGAAGTGGTTTGCCATTCCCTTCTCCAGTGGATCACATTGTGTCAGACCTGTCCACCATGGCCCGTCCATCTTGGGTTAGCAAAAACATGACCAGGAGTTGACTGTGGCTCAGATCATGAACTCCTTATTGCCAAATTCAGAATGAAATTGAAGAAAGTGGAGAAAACCACTACAGCATTCAAGTATGACCTAAATCAAATTCCTTACGACTATACAGTGGATGTGAGAAATAGATTTAAGGGACGTGATCTGATAGAGTGCCTGATGAACTATGGATGGAGGTTCATGACACTGTACAGGAGACAGGAATCAATACCATCCCCAAGAAAAAGAAGTGCAAAAAAGCAAAATGGCTGTCTGGGGAGGGCTTACAAATAGCTGTGAAAAGATGGGAAGCAAAAAGGAAAGGAGAAAAGGAAAGATATAACCATTTGAATGCAGAGTTCCAAAGAACAGCAAGGAGAGATAAGAAGGCCTTCCTCAGCAATCAATGCAAAGAAATGGAGGAAAATAATATAGTGAAAAGGACTAGAGATCTCTTCAAGAAAATTAGAGATATCAAGGGAACATTTCATGCAAAGATGGGTCCAATAAAGGACAGAAATGGTAGGGACCTAACAGAAACAGAAGATATTAAGAAGAGGTGGCAAGAATACACAGAAGAACTATACAAAAAAGATCTTCACAACCCAGATAATCACAATGGAGTGATCACTCACCAAGAGCCAGACATAGTGGAATGTGAAGTCAGGTGGGCCTTAGGAAGCATCACTACAAACAAAGCTAGTGGAGGTGATAGAATTCCAGCTGAGCTATTTTAAATCCTGAAAGATGATGCTGTGAAAGTGCTGCACTCAATATGCCTGCAAATATGGAAAACTAGCAGTGACTACAGGACTGGAAAAGGTCAGTTTTCATTCTAATCCCAAAGAAAGGCAACTACCACACAATTGTACTCATCTCACACCCTAGTAAAGTAATTCTTAAAATTCTCCAAGTCAAGCTTCAGTAATACATAAATCATGAACTTCCAGATGTTCAAGCTGGTTTTAGAAAAGGCAGAGGAACCAGAGATCAAATTGCCAACATCCGCTGGATCATCAAAAAAATAAGAGAGTTCCAGAAAAACATCTATTTTTGCTTTATTGACTATGCCAAACCGTTTGACTGTGTGGATCACATTAAACTGTGGAAAATTCTGAAAGAGATGGGAATACCAGACCATCTGACCTGCTTCTTGAGAAACCCGTATGCAGGTCAGGAACAAACAGTTAGAACTGGACATGGAACAACAGACTGGTTCCAAATAGGAAAAGGAGTACGTCAAGGCTGTATATTGTCACCCTGCTTATTTAACTTAGATGCAGAGTACATCATGAGAAATGCTGGGCTGGAGGAAACAAAAGCTGGAATCAAGATTGCCGTGAGAAATATCAATAACCTCAGATATGCAGATGACACCACCCTTATGGCAGAAACTGAACAGGAACTAAAAAGCCTCTTGATGAAAGTAAAAGAGGAGAGTGAAAAAGTTGGCTTAAAGCTCAACATTCAGAAAACAAAGATCATGGCATCTGGTCCCTTCACCTCATGGCATCTGGTCCCATCACCTCATGGCAGACAGTGGGGAAACAGTGGAAACAGTTGCTGACTTTATTTTTCTGGGCTGCAAAATCACTGCAGATGGTGATTTCAGCCATGAAATGAAAAGACTCCTTGGAAGGAAAGTTATGACCAACCTAGATAGCATAATAAAAAGCAGAGACATTACTTTGCCAACAAAGGTCCGTCTAGTCAAGGCTATGTTTTTTCCAGTGGTCATGTATGGATGTGAGAGTTGGTTGTGAAGAAAGCTGAGCACCAAAGAATTGATGCTTTTGAACTCTGGTGTTCAAGAGGGCTCTTGAGAGTCCGTTGGACTGCAAGGAGATCCAACCAGTCCATCCTTAAGGAGATCAGTCCTGGGTGTTCATGGGAAGGACTGATGTTGAAGCTGAAACTCCAGTACTTTGGCCACCTGATGCAAAAAGCTGACTCATTGGAAAGACCCTCATGCTGGGAAAGATTGAGGGCAGGAGGAGAAGGGGACGACAAAGGATGAGATGGTTGGATGGCATCACCGACTCAATGGACATGGGTTTGGGTGGCCTCTGGGAGTTGGTGATGGACAGGAACTCTTGGCGTGCTGTGTTTCATGGGGTCGCTAAGAGTCAAACACAACTGAGCAACCTAACTGCACCGAACTGAATAATGTACTTTGAATGCTATGGTTAATTTTAATAGATAAGTGTAAGTTGCTCAGTTGTGTCCAACTCTTTGCAACCCCCTGGACTGTAACCTGCCAGGCTCCTCTGTCCATGGGATTCTCTAGGCAAGAATACTAGAGTAAGTTGCTATTTCCCTCTCCAGGGGATCAAACCCAGGAGAAGGGTTTGATCAGACCCAGGGCTCAAACCCAGTTCTCTTGCACTGCAGGCAGAGACTTGACCGTCTGACCCACAAGTTAAACTCAATCACAGAAATTACACTTTAGAATATATGTCACCAGTTTCTGTTGTAATAGGTTACTATTATTACTGAGGCAAGCTGTGACACCTCTCTTGGCAAATACATGATTTGATGATTAAATAATGCAGCCCTCTTACTTTAAATATTGAACCTATGAAAAGGTAAACGTTATGTCTGAATTTTCATTCCCTCTGTTTCAGAACCCCAACTGTTGGATGACATCCAGAGTAGGGAATGGATCTAGACACAGTGCAAGACAAAATCCTATAATGCTGTGACACAGGAATCACCCTGGCACAGCCCTGTTGTGCTCCAGTAAGATGTTACTTGGTTTGAGTAGCTGCATTTCTATCCATAATTTATTAGCAAACTGTCACTGAAAAATGTCTGTGTTTGAAGCCACACTGCCAGCAAATCCCAAAAAAAATCTTTAAAGGGAACTATTATTTTAATGACCAAAGGGTTCCTGTAGAGCATAACTGTGAGGTACAGAATTCAATGGTGCTTCAATCCACTTCATTATCAAGTAGTTTTGTGACAAAATAATGAAAGTGGAATTAACTTGAATTTGCCACTTTACATATACTTTGTTATAACAAAGGCTCCATTTTCAAGATAATAGTATGAAATATTGAAAAATTAACATGGAATAAAGCAATGTACCTGCACTTCAAAGGATGAGTATTTACTAATCAAAAGATTTTATTACTACTTAAAGGTAAGGGTACCTTTAATGAAAGATAAGGTTCAAGAAGATATTAGAAAGAGATTATAATTTTTTGAATATAGTAACCAAATATAATATAACTATAACTGAGTAAGAATACTGGTCAACTTCCAATTTTTTAAGGATCAGAGTGCTATCAAAATTCATACCTCAACACTAAAGGACACACATAACTATGGACATATAAAGAAAAAAATACCACCACTTACAAATTGTATCTGGCTGTGAAATATTTACTGCATTTCTATCTCAAGGAGAATGTGGCAACATGAGGATAAAACCCAAAGAGAGAAGCATTCAACCTGAGGTAAATGTGTGAGTTATTGAAATTATTGTGATGTGAATCTTTAAATCAAATGAAAAAATTACAAAGTAAATTCTATATAGCCCTTTGATCACAGCTTTGGGCAAAAAGATTATATTAAATCCTGAACCACAGGAGTGGTGCAAATTTAACTGTAAAATTACATCAACTTTTTAGAAATAACTATAGAAATTAGGTAAAGTGAAAGTGAAAGTGAAGTCACTTAGTCGTGCCCAACTCTTTGCGACCCCATGGACCATAACCTAGCAGACGCCTCTGACCATGGGATTTTCCAAGCAAGAATACTGGAGTGGGTTGTCATTTCCTTCTCCAAGGGATCTTCCCAACCCAGGATCAAATTCACGTCTCCTGCATTGCAGGCAAATGCTTCACCATCTGAGCCACCAGGTAAGCCCGCAAAATTAGGTAAAGCTAGTTATATTTTACTTTTATGTGTAGTGTATTAATGTTATTAACATTTGTTATATGAAGGCAGGCATACATTTGTATGTATTCTATAAGAAGAACAATAATTTAATATACATAATATATGTATATTTTTGGTATATACACACAGAAAAAATATATATACATTTATAAAGCATATTATATACATGTATCCATAAATTAATGTCAAATCACTTCATCTTATAGATTTAATTTCAATACTGTCACATTTTTGGCATTAAATACATATATGTGAAACGGATTTTTTTCCCTACACCAAAATACATATTTCAGATGTCTAGGATTTTTTATATACATTAAAAAAAACACATACTATTACAACTGAAATAATTGACTATTAGGAACCATTCATTTTTCAACCAAATAAAATTAGTAACAGGAAGATAAAAGTGTTTCATGATACACAGTATGTATTTCTAATGTATTTTAAATTATCTGACAGTTACAAAGAAATAATTAAGAATGGATGACTAAAATATACTCTAAAAGCAACCTAAATACATATTTTTTAGATAATGTATCATTCCAATTAATTTTATGTCTAAGTGCAATTTGGATATTAATTACTCACTTTTCTTAGTTCTAGATTTGCTAGTTTTTTAAAGTTGCCATTTGTGTCTATTTAATATTTCAGTTACCAAGTTTATCACTCTCATCTGCTACTTTCCTTCTGTCCTGCTTACTTCCTATACAATTTCCTGATAAACAGTATTTAATACATTATAACATCACCAAGGCTTAAATATTCTCTGTGATTTTACCCCTAATCAGCCATCAGCCATTCCAATTTAAGAACATGGCCTGGTTCCATCAAGTTCCCTAAGGAGTTGACATTACCTGCTGATGCTGCTTTTGATGTTGATCTAGGTTCCTGAACAACTCACAGAATTTTAATGTTTTTATATCTTTAGTTTTATGTTCTATGTACATTATATATATCACATTACTTTTTCTAAATTAATCTTTTTTACTTGTGTACTACCCTGTACTTTTATTTGTTGCTTGTTTTTTATTTCATGAGGAATAGGCCTCAGGCCTCCTGGCTCTACCTAGGCTAACAACCTAGTAACTGAGGACGATTTCTTCACCACCTATACATACAACTTTCCCTCTTCTCCAGTGTTAGGTACATGCTCTGGACATGTAATCCACTTACCAGTCCACCTCTTCAGTGTGATTCACTGTACTGATACTACACACTCTGATCCAACTTCTCTGACATACGTACATGCATACTTAAGATTAAGCTTTCGTGTGAGAAAAAAAGATTTTACTTAAAAAGAAGCACCTAATGGTGATTTTCAAAGAAATAAAAAGAATCGGTGTTTTGGCTTTTCTATATTGTCACCCTGCTTATTTCACTTCTATGCAGAGCACATCATGAGAAACGCTGGGCTGGATGAAGCACAAGCTGGAATAAAGATTGCCAGGAGAAATATCAATAACCTCAGATATGCAGATGACACCACCCTTATGGCAGAAAGTGAACAGGAACTAAAAAGCCTCTTGATGAATGTGCAAGAGGAGAGTAAAAAAGTTGGCTTAAAGCTCAACATTCAGAAAACGAAGATCATGGCATCTGGTCCCATCACTTTATGGGAAATAGATGGGGCAACAGTGGCAACAGTGTCAGACTTTATTTTTTGGTGCTCCAAAATCACTGCAGATGGTGACTGCAGCCATGAAATTAAACGACACTTACTCCTTGGAAAAAAAGTTATGACCAATCTATATAGCATATTGAAAAGCAGAAACATTACTTTGCCAACAAAGGTCCATCTAGTCAAGGCTATGGTTTTTCCAGGGGTCATATATGGATGCTAGAGTTGGACTGTGAAGAAAGTTGAGCACCGAAGAATTGATGCTTTTGAACTATGGTGTTGGAGAAGACTCGAGAGTCCTTGCACTGCAAGGAGATCCAACCAGTCCATTCTAAAGGAAATCAGCCCTGGGTGTTCTTTGGAAGGACTGATGCTAAAGCTGAAACTCCAGTACTGTAGCCACCTCATGTGAGAGTTGACTCATTAGAAAAGACTCTGATGCTGGGAGGGATTGGGGGCAGAAGGAAAAGGGGACGAAAAAGGATGAGATGGCTGGATGGCATCACCGACTCAATGGACGTGAGTTTAGTGAACTCCAGGAGATGGTAATGGACAGGGAGGCCTGGCGTGCTGCGATTCATGGGGTTGCAAAGAGTCGGACACGACTGAGTGACTGAACTGAACTGAGTCCTTTTATTTTATTTTTTTATTTAAATTTATTTATTTTAATTGAGGGCTAATTACTTTACAATATTGTATTGGTTTTGCCATTCATCAACATAATCCACCATGGGTGTACACGTGTTCCCCATCCTGAACCCCCTCCCACCTCCCTCCACGTACACATCCCATTAGATGTGATAATACTATTGTATCTTAGTCAATTGTTTGACTCATTATTTCAAAAACTATGTATTGGGTATCTACCATGTGTTGGGCACTGTTCTACCTGACACTATACAGCCCTTAAAGAATGGAGTAGTCGAAAGAGACAGAAAATCGACAAATAAGCAAAAGTTTTAGGGAGTCAGGTGATGAAAAGTGTCAAGGGAAAATAAGCAGGGAAGGGACAAGGAGTACTGATGGTGAAGATACTATTTTAGTAATGTCTTCAGCTTTCACTGATAAGGTAGTATTGCCAGAAAGCTTGAAAATACATGAAGGAGTAGGTTTCCAGGCAGTATTCATAGTATGATATTCTAGACATGGTACTAGGGAATTGGGTTAGATCCTTGACTTGTACCTGGATTTATTTACAGCAGGAATGTCACTGCTATTATAAAACAAACAGCTAGATAGTGGACAGGAAGCCGAAGTTTTGGTTACAATGGACATATAACCAAGATCTTGTCAAGCTCTGTAAACTATTATGAGAGCCTTTACTCTAAGAAATGTTGGAAAGTGCTGAAGGGTTTAAGCAGATAAACTTCTAATTTATCCTGAGCTTCCAACATTGGTCTACCTGCCACACCTATCTAGTAATCCCAAATCAGATTCCATTCTCTTCTGTTTAAATTCTTCAGTGGCAATCTATTCCAGTATTCTTCCTGCCTGGAGAATCCCCATGGACAGAAGAGCCTGGTGGGCTAATGTCCATAGTGTTCCAAAGAGTTGGACACAACTGAAGTGACTCGGCATGCATGCATTACTGCAAAAATGCAGAGGAATAGTGCCACTTAGTCAAAAGTTATAGTAATGGAGGTAGTGGGAAGCTATCAGATTCTAAACATTTTTCAATGTAGTGCCAGAATATTTTGCTGACAGACTGAAAATGGGGTATAAGACAAAGAGGCATCAATAATGACTCCAAGATTTTTGGCCTGTGGAACTCACAAAAGAAATGGTGGAGCCAGCATTATAGAGATGGGCAAGGAAATCCAGAAGGACATGCAAACCTGGCAGAAAGATTATGAGTTTGATTTTGGACATTTTAATGTTCCCTCATAGCTCAGTCGGTAAAGAATCTGCGTCCAATGCAGGACACCTGGTTCAATTCCTGGTTCAGAAAGTACCTCTGGAGAAGGAAATGGCAACCCCTCTAGTATTCTTGCCAGGAGAATACAACAGAGAAGCCTGGCAGGCTACAGTCCATGGGGTACCAAGAGTTAGACATGAACTAGAGACTAAAGCACCAATGTTGAGATGCCTATTATATATCCAAGCAGTGAGGCAAATTGAATATACAAATTTACAGAGGAAACTAAATATAGACATCTCAAATTTAGGAAGAATTCTGGACTATCAATGGGAGGGTCATCCTATGTAGAACTGATACACTTTGCAATACAGCAGAAAGTAATAAAGTGTTGTAAATCAACTATATTCAATATTTTTTAAAGCAGTCTTTAAATCAATGATATTTCAATAGCAAAATATATTAAAGAAAAGATTGCAGTGAGGTAACACAGAGAGAAGACATGGTCTAAAGACTGAGCCTTATAAGGTCTGGGATAGAAGGAAAAAGCCTTGATTTTTCCAGGGTGATTTCCAAAAGAACTGAAAAATAAAATAGTGGGAAATTGTATCAGAGCTGCTCTTTGATGGAAAACATAAGGACTAGAACCTACAATGGGGTTTAGCACATAAAAATCACTGGGAACCTTCCAAGATCAAAGAAACCACCTGGTAGTGAGGTAAACACTGTTCTACAGGGAAAAGAAATATACTTGCCAGAGTGACAGACTTCAGATAATAGTGTATGGAGCAATGGTAAACTACACTGAAGTCAAACAAACTAAAATTATAAGCCTTGAGATAATTTCCACTAATAGTATATGTAATAGCGTTGTCACGTTCATCCCCACTCCATTTATGATTCTAAAACTATAGAGTAGCTCTAGTTCTGCTAGGTTCCACTTCCTTGCTCTGAAAAATTTAGTATTGCTGAGAAAAAGTCCTTAAATAATCTATGCCAAAACTACATATGACTCCTCTATAATTGTTTTATCCAAAAGTAAATTGCCAAGTCACCTATCTGAAGAGATCTTTTGGGCTGCCAAGTTCTCTAGCAGAAAGAAGAAAGGCAACTTTTATTCAATCTTTCTTAAGACTCGTGGCCTGAACTCCCTCTTCATTATCCAGGGCCCTCATCCAGCATATGGTTTCTGACTCTTCTCCAGTGAATTTCCCTAAATAGGACTCTTTGTTCTTAATCAGATAAAACTACTTCTTTAGCACTTTCAAAACAAACTTACTAAACAAAAAAGGAAATCTTATATTTATGAATTAGCGACCGAACAACAACATGTTTAAATTTATCCCCACCCAAATTGATAGTTTTATAAATGCAGAAGGCCCTTCAACAATGCAGAGTTTAAATTCTGCATATGACTTAGAGTTTGCCCTCTATATATGTCATTCTGTCTGCAGTTCTGCATCCATGGGTTCAACCAACCTCAGATCATGTAAGACTATAGCATTTAATACAGAAAAAAATCCCAGAGCAGTCCCAAGATAGTGGAGGAATAGGAAGAGGAGGCCACTTTCTCCCCTACAAATTAATCAAAAAATCATTTGAATGTGGAACAACTTTCACAAAACAAGTTCTGGACACTGGCGGAAGACACCAGGCACCCAGAGGCAGCCCGATCTCTTCGAAAGGAGGTAGAAAAAAATATAAAAGATGAACAAAGAAGCAAAGGATTTAGGGATGGAGACCCGTCCTGGGGAGAAAGTCTTGAAGGAGGAAAAGTTTTCACACAATAGGAAACCCTCTAACCGGCACATCAGTGGGGAGCTTTGAAATCTCAGAGGACAACATAACTGAAGAAAAATAGAAGTACACACACATACACACACATACAGTCTGTAGGGTAAGGACTGGGCTTGAACGTACTGAAGACAATGTGAGGGGGCTAACATGACATAGCAACCCAAACCGTGGGATTGCCAGAGACCAGCCCCCGCAACAACCACAACAAAAAAAGGTCTAACCTGTGGAAGGGTCTAAGGCTGTATGGAGACTCCAGGTGCACTCACAGAACAAAGGGTTGTGCCTTAACCAAAAACAAAGGAGAGCAAGTTTGCTCCCATTTAGACTCCTCCCTCCCCAGAGGCAGAAGCAGGTGTGGAACAGCCAGAGCTGGAAGGCAAGGGGCTGTTGCAATCTTGGCCTCAGAGACTACATCTTTCATGAAACTGACCAGGTTGCCAGTTGCTAACCATGTCTTCCTGGGATCCTGGATGGTTCACACCCACCAGGAGTGTCACAGCCTGAGATCTGCTCCCCATAGGAGACATACTGCACACCTGGGACTGTGCCCTCGTAGTGCACCTGGGAAACCAAGCAGCCAGAACTAGGGAGGGGCAGAAGACGCCCAGCCCACTGGGACAGTGTGCTTGTGAAGCACTCGTTCACCTGAGTTGCTTGTTCCAGGGAAGGGCACAAAACGCAGCCCATCTGGGCCTATGCCCTTGCAAAGCATCAGAGAACCGGAGCAGCTTAGACCTGGGAAGGGCATGAAATGCAGGGCTCTCTTGAGATAGTGCTGTTGTGGAGCACCCCAGAGCCTGAGCAGTGTGGACCCAGGAAATACACGCTGCCTTGGGCTGTGGCAAACCAATCCACTGAAGGCACTCCCCACACGTGCCAACGGTATTTGTTTGTAGCATCCCTCCCTCTCCACAGCACAACTGAACAAGTGAGCCTAAGTAAGTGGCCATCTTACCCCCTCATGTCAGGGTGGAAATTAGACATTGAAGAGACCTGCGAACAGAGGAAGCCGAAGTAAACAAAGAAGCAAGAACTGCCCCTGAAGTGACAGGTGCAACAGATTAAAACCATGCAGTTAATGCCGAGACTATGCATTTTTTGAGGAGCAACTATAAATCTTGAGAATAAGTACAAGCCAGAATAAACACTATCTGATACTGAATTGACCTGACACTACCCACAACAACTGCAGAGAAATCCCTATATATATATTTTTACTATTATCACTTTTTAAAAATTTTAGTTATTATGTCTTTAACTTTCATTTTTATAGCCTACTATTACCTTTCTTTAAAAAATCTTATTTTTAAAAACAATTTCCATAAATATATAGTTTTAATTTTTGTGATCAATTTTGTTGTATCTTTATATGGTATTTTTGAGAATCTAACCTCTATTTTAAGTTTTTAATCTTTACTTTTTCATATTTGCTATCAATTTTGCACATTTAAGAATCTAAGCTTCAGTATCCATTTTCACTTAGGAATTTGATTATTGGCTTGATTGCTCTCTCCCCTTTGATTTTCCCTTTTCTCCTCTGTTTCACCTCTATCTCCTTCCTCCCTCTTCTCTTTTCTACATAACTCTGTGAATCTCTCTGGGTGTTCCTGGCTGTGGAGAGCACTTAGGGATTTGATCACTGGCTTGATTGCTCTCTCCCTTTTTGACTCTCCATTTTGTCCTCCTGGTCACCCCTATCTTCCTCATCCCTCTTCTATTCACTATCTAACTCTGTGAATCTCTCTGGGTGTTCCTGGTTGTGGAGAGCTGTTTCCACATTAAACTAGGGGCTTTATCTTCTGTGCTGTATGGATGGAGAAGTCTTAGGCATACTGTAAGAGGAGGACAAAAATCCAGAGGCAGAAGGCTCATCTCCAGAACATCAGAGAACACCTGACTCCAGGGAACACTAACAGACAAGAGCCCACTAACAGACAAGAGCCCACCCAAAAGTCTCCATACCTAGACTGACACCAAGTTCCACCCAAGAGCAAACAAGTTCCAGTGCAAGACACACCATGCTAATTCTCCAGAAAAACAGGAAACATCCCTGAATTTTAAAAGATGTGCTGCCCAAAGCCATACCAAGCCCATAAACACTACAAAACTCATTACTGGACTCTTCATTGTACTCCAGAGAGAAGAGATCCAGCTCCACCCACCAGAACACCAACACAAGTTCCCCTAACCAGGAAACCTTGACAAGCCACTGGTCCAACCCCACTCACAGGAAGCAGATTCCACAATTAAGAGGAAACACAACCTTCCAGCCTGCAGAAAGGGCACCCCAACACAACAATCTAAACAAAATGAAAAAGTAGAGCAATATTCAGGTGAAGAAACATGATAAAACCCCACCAAACCAAATGAAACAGGAAGAGATAGGGAGTCTACCTGAAAAATAATTCAGAATAATAATAGTAAAGATGATCCAAAATCTTAAAAACAAAATAGAGTTACAGATAAATATACTAGAGACAAGGATTGAGAAGATGCAAGAAATGTTTAACAAGGACCTATCAGAAATAAAGAAGGGTCAATTAATAATGAACAATGCAATAAGTGAGATTAAAAACAATCTGGAGGGAATAAACATAATAACTGAGGCAGAAGAGAGGATAAGTGAGGTAGAAAATAAAATAGTGGAAATAGACGAAGTACAGAGGAAAGAAGAAAAAAGAATAAAAAAGAAACGATGACAACCTCAGACACCTCTGGGATAATGTTAAATGCCCCAACATTCAAACCATAGGTGTCTCAGAAGAAGAAGACAAAAAAAGAGGGCATGAGAAGATACTTGAAGAGATAATAGTCGAAAACGTCCCTAAAATGGGGAAGGAAATAGCCAGCAAACTCCAAAATACCAAAGTCCCAAACAGCATAGACACAATGTGAAACACCCTAAGATATGTATTAAGCAAACTAACAACAATTAAACACAAAGAGCAAATATTAAAAGCATCAAAGGAAAAACAACAGACAATATACAAGGGGTCCCCATAAAGAGAACAGCAGATCTTTCAATAGAAACTCTTCAATCCAAAAAGGAATGGCAGGACATACTTAAAGAGATGAAAGAGAAAAACCTATAACCAAGATTACTCTACCCAGCAAAGATCTCATAAATATATAAAGGAGAAATCAAAAGCTTTACAGACATGCAAAAGCTGAGCGAATTCAGCACCATGAAACCATCTCTTCAACAAATGCTAAAGGATCTTCTCTAGACAGGAAACATAGAAAAGTTTATAAAAATAAACCCAAAACAACAAAGTAAATGGTAATGGTATCATACTTATCAATAATTACTTTAAATATAATTATTTATTTACATTTATTAATGTAAATACATTTTACATTATTTACTAATGGAAACAAATACATTTATTTATTAATGGGTTAAATGTGCCAGCCAAAAGACCAAGCATAGCCAAATGGATACAAAAATAAAACCCCTACATATGCTGCTTACAAGAGGCCTATCTCAAACTTAGGAATACACATATACTGAATGTGAGGGGCTAGAAAGAGATATTCATGCAAATGGAGACCAAAAGAAAGCAGGAGTAGCAACAGTCATATCAGATTATTAGACTTTGAAATAAAGACCATGATAAGAGACAAAGAATGGCACTACATAATGATCAAGGGATCAATAAAAGAAGATATAACAATTACAAATATGTATGCTCCCAACATAGGAGCACCTCAATACTAACACTAATATTAATACCTCAATGCTAACAAGTATGAAACAGAAATAAACAGTAACACAATAATAGTGGTGGACTGTAATACCCCACTGACACCTATGGATAGATCAACCAAATAGAAAATTAGCAAGGAATCACAAGCTTTAAATGATAAAATGGACCAGTTAGACCTAATAGATATCTACAGGGCATTTCAACCAAAAAAACAATAGATTTCACCTTTTCCTCAAGTACACTCCAGGTACTCAAGTAGTCTCCAGGATACATCACATCCTGGGCCACAAATCTAGCCTTGTTAAATTAAAAAAAAAAAAAAAGAAAGAAAGAAAAAGAAAAAAAAAACCTGAAATCATTTCATTTCAATCATCTTTTCTGATCAAAATGCAGCAAGATTATATACCAACTAATAGGAAAAAAAACTGTAAAATCACAAACATATGGACACTAAACAGTATGCTTCTGAATAACCAACACATCATGGTAGAAATAAAAAAAAATCAAAATATGCATAGAAACAAATAAAAATGAAAATATGACAACCCAAAACCTATGGGATATAGTACAAAGAACCGCTAAGAAGCAGGTTCATAGCAATTCAAGTCTACTTCATGAAACAAGAGAAACATTAGATAAACAAACTAACTTTACCCCTGAAGCAACTAGAAAAAGAATAGAAGAACCACAGAGTAATAAGTAGAAGGAAAGAAATCATAAAAATCAGAGCAGATATATTTAAAAATGAAACAAAGAAGACTATAACAAAGATCAATAAAACTAAAAGCTGGTTCTTTGAGAATATAAATAAAATAGACAAACCATTAGCAAGACTCATCAAGAAAAAAAGGGAGAAGAATCAAATCAATAAAATTAGAAATGAAAATGAAGAAATCACAACAGATAACACAGAAATACAAAAGGTCATAAGAGGCTACTATGAGCAACCATATGCCAATAAAAAGGACAACTTGGAAGAAATGGACAATTTCTTATAAAAGTATAACCTTCCAAAATCGAACCAGGAAGAAATAGAAAAACTGAACAGACAATTCACAAGCATAGAAATCAAAACTATAACCACATATCTTCTACCAAATAAAGGCCCAGTACCAGATGGCTTCACAGGTGAGTACTACCAAGAATTTAGAGAAGAGCTAACACCTAGCCTACTCAAACTCTTCCAGAAAACTAAAGAGGAGGGCAAACTTCCAAAGTCATTCTATAAGGCCACCATCACCCTGATACCAAAATCAGACAAAGATGTCACAAAAAAAAAAAAAAAAAAACACACAAAAAGAAAACTACAGGCCAATATCACTGATGAACACAGATGCAAAAATCCTTAACAAAATTATAGCAAACAGAATTGCTTTCTAAAAACCAGAACTGAAATAGACACATGTCCCCCAATGTTCATTGCAGTACTGTTTACAATAGCTGTGGCATGGAAGCAACCTAGATGTCCATCAGCAGATGAATGGATAAGGAAGTATGGTACATATTACAGAAGGGAATATTACACAGCTATATAAAGAGTACATTTGAGTCAATTATAATGAGGTAGACAAAACTGGAGCCTATTATATAGAGTGAAGTAAGTCAGAAAAAGATACACCAATACTGAATATGAATGCATATATATGAAATTTAGAAAGATGGTAATGACGTTCCTATAGGCAAGGCAGCAAAAGAGACACAGGTGTAAAGAACAGACTTTTGGACTATGTGGGAGAAGGCAAGAGTGAGATGATTTGAGAGAATAGCACTGAAACCATATGTAAAATAGATGACCAGGGCAAGCTCGATGCATGAAGCAGGGAACTCAAAGCCAGTGCTCTGGGACAACCCAGAGGGATGGGGTGGGGAGGGAGGTGGGAGTGGGGTTCAGGATATGGAGACACATGTGACCTGTGGGTGATTCATGCTGCTGTATGGCAAAATCCATCACAATAATATAAAGCAATTATCCTCCAATTAAAACAAATTAGATTTTAAAAATCCACATATAAGTAGACCTGCACAGTTTAAACCCGCCTTATTCAAAAGTCAACTGTAATTTGAATTACATTATCATTTTCACATAGCGTCCTTTCGTCCTCTTAGCGCTTAATCAGAAATTAGTAGAGTTATTATATTTTTCTATGTAAGAAAACTGAATTTTTGCAAATTTCAATGATTACTTAGCCACCATGGCAGAACTTGAACTGTTATCCCAAGTTTTAGACACACTGCTTCCCACCATACCTGCTTCCTGCATATTAAGGATGCACAGATGTGCATCAAATCACCTTTCTGTATTTGTTGCCATGAATTTGTGTAATGGACATTGTTCTGGCTTTAAATGAAATTGGTCTGTTTGAGGAATTTCAATAGGAGTCAGTCACACGTGCATTAACCTAGTTTCTGAAGTTAATTCTGGAGAAACCTTCCATTGCTTCTGCATAAAATTTTTAACTACTCTTTCTCTGAGATTAAAATATTTAATGTATTTCAGAAATGGTAATGTAATTGAAAACAGGTAACATACCCTGTATGCAGGACAGCAAAAAAGACACAGATGTGTATAACGGACTTTTGGACTCAGTGGGAGAGGGAGAGGGTGAGATGACTTGGGAGAATGGCATTGAAACATGTATAATATCATGTAAGAATCAAATTGCCAGTCTATGTCCAATGCGGGATATGGCATGCTTGGGGCTGGTACGCGGGGATGACCCAGGGAGATGTTGTGGGGAGGGGGGTGGGAGGGGGGTTCAGGTTTGGGAGCGCATGTACACCCGTGGTGGATTCATGTCAATGTATGGCAAAACCAATACAGAATTGTAAAGTAAAATAAAAAAATAATTAATTAAAAAAAATAAAAAATAAAAAAAAATAGACAGGCAAGTAGTAGAAAAAAAAAACAGGTAACATATTATCATTACTTATCGTTAACAATTTAATGGTAACGGAAATAGTAGTAATGATAAAACTAACTTGGAAACCATCAGTTCAGTTCAGACGCTCAGTCATGTCTGATTCTTAGTGATCCCAAGGAATGCAGCATGCCAGGCTTCCCTATTCGTCACCAGCTCCTGGAATTCACTCAAACTCATGTCCATCGAGTTGGTGATGCCATCCAACCATCTCATCCTCTGTCGTCCCCTTTTCTTGCCTTCAATCTTTCCTAGACTCATGGTCTTTTCAAATTAGTCAGTTCTTTGCTTCAGGTGGCTAAAGTATTGGAGTTTCAGCATCAGCATCACTCCTTCCAATGAGTATTCAGGACTGATTTCCCTTAGGATAGACTGGTTGGAAATCCTTACAGTCCAAGGGACTCTCAAGAGTCTTCTGGAACAGCACAGTTCAAAAGCATCAATTCTTCGGCACTCAGCTTTCTTTGTAGTCCCACTGTCACATCCATACATGACTATTGGAAAAACCATAGCTTTGACTAGACAGACCTTTAGGTGGCAAAATAATGTCTCCGTTTTTAATATGCTGTCTGCTGCTGCTGCTGCTGCTGCTGCTAAGTCACTTCAGTCGTGTCCGACTCTGTGTGACCCTATAGATGGCAGCCCACCAGGCTCCCTCATCCCTGGGATTCTCCAAGCAAGAACACTGGAGTGGGTTGCATTGCTTTCTCCAATGAGTGAAAGTGAAAAGTAAAAGTGAAGTCGCTCAGTCGTGCCCGACTCTTAGCGACCCCATGGACTGCTGCCTACCAGGCTCCTCCATCCATGGGATTTTCCAGGCAAGAGTACTAGAGTGGGGTGCCATTGCCTTCTCCAAATATGCTGTCTAGGTTGGTCATTCCTGGGTGTTCTTTGAAAGGAATGAAGCTAAAGCTGAAACTCCAGTACTTTGGCCACCTCATGTGAAGAGTTGACTCATTGGAAAAAACTCTGATGCTAGGAAGGATTGGGAGCAGGAGGAGAAGGGGACGACAGAGGATGAGATGGCTGGATGGCATCACTGACTCGATGAACGTGAGTTTGAGTGAACTCCAGGAGTTGGTGATGGACAGAGAGGCCTGGCGTGCTGCAATTCATGGGGTCACAAAGAGTCGGACACAACTGAGCAACTGAACTGAACTGAGGTTGGTTGTAAGTTTTCTTCCAAGGAGTAAATTTCTTTTAATTTCATGGCTGCAGTCACCATCAGTGATTTTGGAGCCCCCCAAAATAAAGTCTGTCACTGTTTCTTTATCTATCTGCCGTGAAGTGATGGGACCAGATGCCATGACCTTTGTTTCCTGAATGTTGTGTTTTAAGGCTACTTTTTCACTCTCCTCTTTCACTTTCACCAAGAGGCTCTTTAGTTTTTCCTCGCTTTCTGCCATAAGGGTGGTGTCATCTGCATATCTGAGGTTATTGATATGTCTCCTGGCAATCTTGATACCAGCTTGTGCTTCATCCACTCCAGCATTTCTCATGATATACTCTGAATATAAGTTGAATAAGCAGGGTGACAATATACAGTCTTGACATACTCCTTTCCAGATTTGGAACCAGTCTGTTGTTCCATGCCCAATTCTAACTTTTACTTCTTGACCTGCATACAGATTTCTCAAGAAACCATAAGCGAAAAGAAATCCAACAGAACCACATGAATAGCTTTAAAAAAAAAAAAAAAACAACAACAACTGTGTATTCCTAGAAACCATCTCCAAAAGTCCTTGTGTAGTCTGGATAACTTTGTTTTAAGCATTTCAGGAGACTTGTATGTCCTGTCTATTTCAACCAAGTGAAGAATTCATTCGTTATAAAATTAAAATGAATAGGGACTCAGAGCAGGTTAGTTTTAATGAGGAAAGGTCGTTAAGACAGAACTGGAATAAGGGACACAGGACAACTGGGAATTAGCTGATTAACCAGTGAAGAAGGAACTAACTGGTCAGATAAAGACTGCTAAAGACAGAAAGGATGTAAGGAACTAATATATGCAATCTACAAAGCTAAACTAGATAACTAAAGCTTTTTCTTAGCAGAAAACTTGGCCTTGTGTACATAAACAAATTTTGACACCACTCTCAATGTATTAATAAATGCTACACATGACCTAGAACATTATTCTGCGTATTTATTAGTATTATATTAATCATTTGTGGCATATCTATAAAATAAAATTTTAGATAAAGTTAAGAATCCAAACATGAAGTACAAATCTCATGAAATATAAGCTACAAGTCCTCTAATAAAGCCATTACAATTAAGCTCGATACATAATATACTGGACTGCAAGTTACATGGAAAAAAGCCTAATATACTTTATATGTGATGCAGCCATGTTAATGATGATAATGTAAACCATAACTTCTGTAGGTGTTGACTTCTCTATCTTTAAAGTGAAGCATTAATATTGTATTAGCATATTTTTCCATTTAATTTAGAAATGCATTTCTAAAGCTGTAAATTGACATGACATTCTTTTTCTTTTGCTGATACCAACACTACGATTTCATGATCACTGACTAATCAGCACTCAGAAAAAAAGGATTTTAAAAACAGTTCAAGCTTGTACATGTGCCTGCAAAACGCTAATATGGCAGCTGCTGGAAGCCTGCAGTCTCCTTTGAATTCAGGAATAAAGTAAAATTGAATGTGCATCTCCTCAGCCTTATTTAATGGCTTATAAATCATTTGCAACAGAAAACAAAAAATGTTTCTTTTCTATTTTGCAACCTAGAATTATATACTTCTGTAAACATTATTTTTTCCCTCTGTATCTCTCCTTTCTCAAAAAAAAATTCATTATATTCTCTTTAGTATATGCTTTACATGGTAATGGTCTAGAGTATGCTTGTCAAACTGGGAATCTCTTACTTCCAACACACTGTAATAAATCTCAGGACTAGAACCCACATTACAGATAACCTGACTTACTTATTTAAAACATCAAGAATCCAAGCCCTTGAGACCTAAAGTGATTTTCCCAAGGTCACACCCTGTAGATTACAAGATCAGTAGACCAACCTGTCATACTATGCTAGCCTGCTTCTGGGTTTCACTACAATTCCCAAGTTCAGAAACGAGACCAGTGCTCTTACTGAAAGAAATGCATTGTAAATGGGAAAATTTGAAAAAGTAAGAATTACTGTATCCGTGCTTAATTACTTTTTGATTTACTGCTACCTGTTAGTATATTTAACTTTTGTCCATATTACATTGTTTACATTTAGGTTTGGGTTTACTTTTCTTTTCCTTAGTCAGAATTTCTTCTAAGTGTCATCTGCCCATCTGCAGGTTGTAGACATCGAACATATGGATCATCTCTCAAGTCCTTTTCTCGATGTTTCCTTTTTAACAGTGCTGCAATACTTTGCATTTTCCCAAAGTTATATTATCTAATTATTTACATTACAATTACTCTCAATATGGGAGTATTATTTTCACAAAAGTTTTAATGTAAATATTTACCCTTATTGTTGTTTATCATTTCTTAGTGTTTCCAAATCTTATTTTCTTCAGCCTTTCTTAAACTGTCTTCATTCAGTAACTTGTTACTGAGCTCCTACTCTACTATTAAGATGTGGAGATACCAAGAATAAAGCATGCTCCCTATTTTCCATAAGCTCATAGTCACTGATTAGCTACCTTCTTTTGTCATTCAATTATTCAAATCTAATTTGGAATATTTTCCCAAAGGACAACACAAAACAAGAATATGCTCATCCCTAAACCATGACTATAATAACTCCACTCTTCAGTCTATCAAGCTGTTGTATTTCTTGTCTTTTTAATCTTTTGTACCTTAGACCCTCATGCTGGGAAAGATTGAGGGCAGAAGGAGAAAGGTGCAACAGATGATGAGATGGCTGGATAGCATCACTGATGCAAGGGATATGAGTTTGAGCAAACTCAAGAAGAGAGTGAAGGATGGGGAAGCCTGGCATGTTGCAGTCCATGGGATTGCAAAGAGTCAGACATAATTTAGTGACTGAACAACAACAAATGTATCTTCATAGTGTTAAATAACAAAAATCCAGAGCCAACCGACCTTTAGGTGAAGCACCAAACTCTGCCTTTTAAAATATATGCTCTCTATGTGTGACCTTAGGAAATACACTTAAGTTTTCTGAGACTTATTTTCTTTACATGCAAATAGGAATGATATTAGAACTACTTCAGATGATTGTCGAGATACTTGATATTCTAAAACAGGACAATGTTTGGCATATAATAAGTGCTATAAGTATTAGCAGTTATTACTTGGAAAATCCTTATTCCAAATAGAAAAACTCCCCCTTACTATTAATTTCATTACATATTATGCAACTTATTGTTCTTGACAAATTACCCAATTACCTAATCTAAATATTTACAGGATGTTTCTTCAATTATTTGTATACTTGAACCAATACCAATTATGCTCTTGTCTTTGCACATTACATTACCCTAGTTTTGTACATTATCTTCCAGATGAAGATTCTGTATAATTTAATCCAAATATATGGAGATAAGATTTTGCACTGTTAAAATTGTGAAAATTCAATCTACCTATAAATGTTTGAATTAATTCAACTGTACACAAAATACCTCCCTCTTTTTCCTCTCTTTTTTCTTCTCTGTCTTCTTCTATTTCTCCTTCTTTCTCTTTACTCCTTATTATTGTCTTACCTTGGGCCATCACTCCAATCAGGGCATTGCCAGAGTAGTACCCAAAGTCTTCTTTTCTTTCTCTCAGTAGATCAAATACTTGCAAAGACCTTTATGTTCCTTAATAATGATATATAGTTTATATTACACCAACACATTCTTAGTTCTTGTTCCTCTTTAGTTTCATCCTTGTGTTTTGAAATGGTTTATCTCAAAAAATTACATATTATATATGGAAATAGATATACATAAAAAATAAGTATATTATACTCTACATGTCCCTATATTTATACTTCTCTATGCCTCTCATAAAGATGCTTACTCCTTGGAAAAGTTATGACCAACCTAGACAGCATATTCAAAAGCAGAGACATTACTTTGCCAACTAAGGTCCATCTAGTCAAGGCTATGGTTTTTCCTATGGTCATGTATGGATGTGAGAGCTGGACTGTGAAGAAGGCTGAGTGCCAAAGAATTGATGCTTTTGAACTGTGGTGTTGGAGAAGACTCTTGAGAGTCCCTTGGACTGCAAGAAGATCCAACCAGTTCATTCTGAAGGAGATCAGCCATGGGATTTCTTTGGAAGGAATGATGCTAAAGCTGAAACTCCAGTACTTTGGCCACCTCATGCGAAGAGTTGACTCATTGGAAAAGACTCTGATGCTGGGAGGGATTGGGGGCAGGAGGAGAAGGGGACGACAGAGGATGAGATGGCTGGATGGCATCACTGACTTGATGGACGTGAGTCTGAGTGAACTCTGGGAGTTGGTGATGGACAGGGAGGCCTGGCGTGCTGCAATTCATGGGGTTGCAAAGAGTCAGACACGACTGAGCAACTGAACTGAACTGAACTGAACTGATGCCTCTCCAAGCCACAAATATTAAAAAGTGCAGAAATTCTAGGCGCATTAGTTCTTTTCTGAGTTTCAGCATAAACCTATTCAGAGATTACTCTTGAGTCTAACTATAAGTATATACATCATTTCTGTTTCATTTTCTTGTCAAAAGTGGTTATGATTTAATCATAATATCTAGCCATGACTTATAGTAGTAGTTTCCCGTAACAAATACTTGATAGAATAAATTTGTAAAAATTATCTCTTTATCAGATCTATTTTTAAACTCTATGTTGTGGATATCACAATATACTTTTTAATATTCAAGCCTCACTTCATCATAATTACATCAAAATATATTATGATGGATTATAATCCATTATAAGAGAGATGGATTTGACATACAGTGGAGTATGGTCAGAATCATAAAGAAAATATACTGGATCTAAATATTTAAGGTGTTTGTTTACCTTGTGTTAATTATAAAGTGAATAAATACATAAGTTCTTCCATACCATGGTGTCACAAAACTGTATCCAAAACTGAGTTTCTTCGAGAAAGAGAGCAACACAAAGTCTTATTTTGGTTTTACCTTATATGAGATTTTTGTTCCCAATTTCAGAAGTAATTAATTCTCAAGTATCATAGCAACTAAAGTTTAACTTACATAAAGTGATAAATTTTGTGGATGTATTTATAGTTAAAACAGAAATGGTAACAGGCTAGATCCTTCTAAGTGCTGTCCAAATGAGCCACTTATAACAATAACAAACATCTGTATAACTCGTACTTCTTTATACAACATTGTAGGACTAATCAACTTACCTTCATAATTTACCTAATACAAAATATAGCTATTTACTTGCATATTGATTTAATACTAATTTGTGAGCCAGCTTGTAGAAATGTTATCAAATTTAATAAAATATTTTAAAAATGACTGAACCACAGAGAATATAAATAGCAGGAAGCTATGACTGAGATAAAAAATAAATATTTCTCAACCTTTAATTTTCTTTCTGATATTTAAAACTTCTCTTTAAATTTGACTGTGAACCTTCTGATATCAAAACAAAAAGATTCACAAACCTGTTACATGCTTTTCAGTTACACAAAAGAAAAACATATTGATGCTTCAGAGATACAAAAGCTTTAAAGTGATTAATTCTAAAGGAAAATTTTCACTTGGGTTTTACAGAACTGTGGTGGACAGTGTTTTCAATAACATCTATGCAACTTTTAAAAATGAGTTTTTAAGGCTATTTCTTACATAATTTTTCAATGAAAATTTATGGAATTAAAACCATGATGTAACTCAATGAAAGATATTCTTCAAATAGATCTAGGTGTTTCCAGATCACCCTGACCATAATACAATGGGCAAAAATCCAAAAGAAAACACTAAACCATGACCACTGTAAATTGGACAGAAATTTTTTTAAAAAAGACTTTAATTTTGTAATTTTAGGCCACTTTATACTGTGCCACTACAATGTAAATTGATATATTTTTCAAAATCAGTGTATGATATTTAAAAAGTCTAAGAATGCCTCTTATGTATTACTATGTGATTCAGGTCAACCACATCTCCCTCTAGGGTACACTGGGCATACTTTGGACTCAGTACCTGAAAACCTTTACTAGGTTTGGATTCTTGAGATAAAAGTACCCATTTTACCATATGTTTATATTGGGAGACTATAAAATTATGGTCCAGGCATCATTATTTATATTGTTTCAATGTATAAAAGTTTTAAAATATCAAAATGCCACCATCTCACACCAGATGATGAACCTAAGCTACTCTTAGAAATCCTGCTTCCGTTTCCAGTGATAAATTCAGGGAGGGACAAACATCCAAGGAAGGTTGGTATTAGGAAGTCCTTAGGGAAAGTTGCCTTACCGTGAAAGAGGTATCATTTCTGGTTGTGATCTCTTATATGAGCCTGAGAATGAACCCAGCAATGAGGAAGGTAAACACTGATTCAAAGGGAAAACTGAGAAGGCCCTGGGTTCTGTAATGTCACGGAGCCATCAAATCATGAAATTGTAAAGTCTCTCTTCTCTCTGGACAGCCCATTATGTGAGACAATTTACTTTTATCTGAGCGTGATTTTGCTCAGATACTCAAATATATCTTGATTTTAGCCACAATTAATGCTTGTTTTAAAATAGTGTCCTCCCTTTCCTCTCCTCTCTGGGAAACATGACAGTGTATTTATAGACATGTAAAAAAAAACAACAACAACCTAATAACCATCTATGAAAATTAGAATGCTACCAAAATACATGAAATACTGAACTTTACCTCCTATAATAGTAAGATAACTTGCTTCTACCTAATAATTATAATTCACTACTTTTTCTCTGAAATATTGCTTAAGAGAATTTAATGAATGAGTCCTTTATTGTTCTCAGAATAATAGCCTCTATCAACAAAAAAGCTTAACTTTCAACTCTGTTTTATGAATTCTTAGTAATGGCTTAATAAGATGTGTAACAATCACAACTATCAGATTTACAACCCCATTAACTACTGATGGGTAGATAAATGCTAATTTGCATTCTATAATAAATTTCATGCCAAACAAACACCTATTCATTAAACACTAATGAAAACAAAATCATTTTACGCATTTTTATGCTGGAGAGCATTTTACATGCTAGCAACGTAATGCTCAAAATCCTTCAAGCTTAGGCTTCAGCAGTACATGAACTAAGAACCTCCAGATGTACAAGCTGGGTTTAGAAAAGGCAGAAGAACCAGAGATCAAATTGCCAACATTTGTTGGGTTACACAGAAGGCAAGGGAATTTCAGAAAATCATCTACTTCTGCTTCACTGACTACGCTAAAGTCTTTGTGTGGATCACAACTCACTCTGGAAAATTCTTAAAGAGATGGGAATAATAGACCATCTTACCTGTCTCCTAAGAAGCCTGTATGCAAATCAAGAAGCAACCATTGGAACCGGACATGTAATAACAGACTGGTTCAAAATTGGGAAAGGAATACAACAAGGCTGCAAATTGTCACCCTGCTTATTTAATTTATATGCAGAGTACATCATGCGAAACACTGGGCAGGATGAAACACAAGCTAGAATCAAGATTGCAGGGAGAAATATCAACAATCTCAGATATGCAGATAATACCGGAAAGCAGAGGAAAGCAAAGAGGAAATAAAGAACCTCTTGGTGAGGGTGAAAGATGACAGTAAAAAAACTGGCTTAAAACTCAGCTTTCAGAAGACTAAGGTCATGGCTTCCAGTCCCATTACTCCATTGCAAATAGGAGGGGAAAAAGTAGAAAGTGGCAGATACTATTTTCTTGGGCTCCAAAATCACTGCAGATTGTGACTACAGCTATGAAATTAAAAGATGTTTGTTCCTTAGAAAGGAAGGTATGACAAACCTAGACAGCATATTAAAAAGCAGAAATATCACTTTGCTGACAAAGGTCCATATAATCAATGCTGTGGTTTTTCCAGTAGTCGTGTACGATGCGAGAGTTAGACTAAACAGAAAGAAGGCTGACTGCCACAGAATTGATGCTTTCAAATTGTGGTGCTAGAGAAGACCCATGAGAGTCCCTTGGACAGCAGGAAAATCAAACCAGTCAATCATAGAGGAAATCAACCCTGAATATTCATTGGAAGGACTGATGCTGAAGCAGAAGCACCAATACTCTGGCCACCTGATGTGAAGAGCTAACACACTAGAAAAGATCCTGAATCTGGAAAAGATTGAGGACAGGAGGAGAAGGGGGTGACAGAGGATGAGATGGTTGAATGGCATCATCAACTCGACTGACATGAGTTTGAGCAAACTCTGGAAGACATTAAAGGACAGGGAAGCCGGGTTTGCCGTAGTCCATCAACCACAAAGAGCCAGACATAACTTAGAGACTGAACAACAACAATTTCAACTTATAAAAAAAAATGTTTTTATAAACTTTAATTAGACAAGGTAAAATTGTTTACTTTATCAATAGAAGAGAAACTTTAAGGTCTCTAGATATATAAAATATATGCATGTGCAAATAAGTATGCACATACATACAAACACATCTAATTAAAAAAGGACAGTTATTTCTCATTTTTTATATATTTATATATTTATACATATACATATAAAACATGTATGTTAGCATATGTTATATGCATTTTTCTTATATACACACAAACCTACACACAGGTACAATGTCAGTCATATCCAGCTTGTGGTGCTTAATCAATAAATCAATGTTTGAAATAAATGATTATTTGGTTTGTATTTATTATTTTATATTTTTATTTACTAAATTATTAGGGAAAATATTTACTTGCAGTTTATCAGCATTTTGTATATTTTAATAATTACACTAGAATTTTTATTTCTCAAGTTAATTTTCTAATGAATTTAAGCATACTATAAAAAATTTACTCTGCAGACCAAAATTCTAGTATAATATATAGGCATATTATAAACAGAGGAGTTCTAATAACAAAGTTCCAAACAGCTGAATATTCACAAATACAACAGTTTATTCTTAATTTTTAATTTATAGTTTGTATCCATTTGACTCAGCTATTACATAAATTTTTAAATTTTTCCCCTTTAACCTTACAAATACTTCTAACTAATTGCTTTTCCATCAGAACTCTTTTCTAAATAAAATTTTACATTGCTCATATTAATCAGACAAGCGTTTAATTTTAAAATTCAGATTAATATATTACATAAAGTCACAATAAACTTGACAGAAGTTAAGGCCCAATTTATAACTAGTTCCACATATTTGCACTCTTTTCACCACTAACCAAGAGACTTACTAACAGTGAATTATTTACCTAGACAAAATGATGTTATACACTTAAGAATATCTCAACAGGAAACCAAAAGCAGAGGTTAAATATACTCAAATCAAGAAATAAAAAAAATATACCAGTTTTCAGTGTGTGTCATGTCTAGTAATTCCTATGCAGAGTACTAGAAACTGAAATTTCAATTACTTTCTAAATATGACAATCTTTATAATATTACTAAGAAAATAATCTGTAGTTTACTAATCAAATGAGAAACATATAAAGAAATTCTATATAAACAAGTATATTAGGGAATATATGAACAAACCATGATATTGCTAAAAAATCTTTTAAATGGAGATTCTAAATATATAGATAATTCACTTTATTAAATTTTAATTGAGAAATAGATGATTTGAAAATTATTAAAGAGTAATTATAGTGTTATTGCCTGGAGAATCCCAGGGACGGGAGAGCCTGGTGGGCTGCCATCTATGGGGTCGCACAGAGTTGGATACAACTGAAGTGACTTAGCAGCAGCAATTATTAAAATAATGGATAAAACTGCCATAAATGCTCAAAAATGTTATTCCAATGAAGGAAAAAGCCTTTTGAAGCCTCAATTTAATAAAAAAAAAATCAGCAGATCTTTTAAGTATGACCTTGAAAATCTTTTTGTTCTGTTACAAATAGATCAAATGACTAGCATTTCAAGAAAACAGCCGAAATTGTTTATTTTTGTTTTGAAAAGTCACATTCCAGGAAAATTTTAACAGTGGAAACTAATCAAAACTCAGGAAATTTTTCAATATGAATTTCTGTTAGTTATTTATGAATTTTGCCTTTGCAAATTACCTAAGAGCTACTGTGATATAGACTGTTGAATAATATGTGAGGTCAATAAAATGATGTGTCAAAAACAACAAATCCTATTTTCATGTTCCTATTTACATAATTTCTTCAGAAAAGACAATTTCTGATGTGAAGAGAGAAGCTAAAAGTAGAATGTCACATATCAAATTCAGTTCAGTTCAGTCGCTCAGTCTTTGCGACCCCATGAATTGCAGCACGCCAGGCCTCCCTGTCCATCACCAACTCCCTGAGTTCACTCAAATTCACGTCCACCGAGTTGGTGATGCCATCCAGCTATCTCATCCTCTGTCGTCCCCTTTTCCTTCTGCCTCCAATCCCTCCCAGCATCAAAGTCTTTTCCAATGAGTCAACTCTTCGCATGAGGTGGCCAAAGTACTGGAGTTTCAGCTTCAGCATCATTCCTTTTAAAGAACACTCAGGACCGATCTCCTTTAGAATGGACTGGTTGGATCTCCTTGCAGTCCAAGGGACTCTCAAGAGTCTTCTCCAACACCACAGTTCAAAAGCATCAATTCTTAGGCACTCAACTTTCTTCACAGTCCAACTCTTATATCCATACATGACCACTGGAAAAACCATAGCCTTGACTAGACTATGAAAATGACTAGACTAGGTGAAAATTAGATAATGCATTAAAACAAGCATTGCACAGTAAAACTTAATAAACATTTGCTTTCTCTATTAGTCAATAATTTTATCAAATAAGAGACATCTTTTAACAACAAGACATGAAGTCTAGAGATAGATAGTTTCAGGAATGATTCACTAAGAACAACCTGGAATTTTTCTATCAGTGCCATTTTGACATTTCATGCTTAGGTTTATTGCCTCATAGTCCCAAGATGACTGCTGTAGCTTCAAGCATCAGCAGTACATTGAAAAGCAGAAGCAAGAGGGTGATAAAGTTAATTTTCTACAAAGGCTCTCTTCTTTTCTCAATGAAACAAAACAGTTATTGGAGTCCTTAAGAAGACTCTCCCTGTATAATAACAGGCATTCATAGCTGCACACAAACCAAAGAAAACATTTATCATTCAAAACAAACAGGATGGCTATTATTGGTTTACACCATGTATGGCACATCTCCCAGGATACATTTGTTTTCTAGAAAAAAATTTAGGCTCTGTTCACCAAAGAAGGGAGTTTAGGTTTGGGAAAGCAAGAGTATTATGAACAAAATAAGCACAGAAAAAAGGGATTAATTCTGAATGGAGAGTAGGGAAAGGCATACTAGTGACACTTTACAAGGACTACTTGTTAGAGAGTGATAGGGAAAATGTCAGCTTAAACAGGGGGAAAGATGTCATTAAACCTGAGTAACATAATTTTAGCCAGTGTCTTCTTGCAAATCTCCAAATCTTCATGCAAACATCTCCAAATTTCAATCCATTCTTTGCCACGTCAATGGTGTTAACTTTCTAAATTATGTCATTTCATTCAGTGTCTATACCATTTCAAAATTATTTAATTCCAAATTAAAGAAACCTGAGAACAATGTATTAAACAAATAGTTTTTCTTTTCACACATAAATAAGAATTTTGGAATATATCAGTCTAGGATTCTTATGACAGTTCCAAGATGTCACCAGGAAACTAGTCTAATATTTACAGTGTTCTGCTCTACCATTCATAAAGAGCTACATGACTCTCCATTTTCAAAACTAGGGTGCTGGAGAATCAAACATACTGGGAAAAGTCAAGAGAATAAACCACCCATGAAGGCATCCTTTACAGGGTCTCCTACAAGCACCATCCAGTGACTTCAGTCTTTATGTGACCAGAACTGTGTCATCTGATTTTTCTTGGATGGAAGGTGGACAAATGTTATTCTTTAAATGTACTGCTCTGTAAAAAAGTGGAGACTGTATTACTGAAAGAGAAATAGTCATTTAAGTGTTCAGTATCCAATTAGTGGTATCTGTCACATATCTTCAAAATATTTTAAAATATGCCCATTTCTCATAAAATAAAGGAACATATTTTAAATATTCCCGTGTATAGTTTCCAAGACCATTCTATAACTGGTCTAATTATTTTTTTCAATAATTAACATTCAAACAAATATTCAATGAATTCATGGTGCTTTGCTGTGCTTAGTAACTCAGTCATGTCTGACTCTGTGACCCCACCAGGATCCTCTGTCCATGGAATTATCCAGGCAAGAATATTAGAGTGGGTTGCCATGCCCTCCTCTAGGGGATCTTCCCAATCCAGGTCTCATACAGGTAGATGTAGACTATTATACCACAATGAAATAAGAGGAATATGGTGGGGTATCTCCTCTAAAGGTGCTTTTCCCTAGTTCACCTTCCCTATATCCAATGTGTCAGCTATTGATTTCTCCTTTAATTCATAATGCTTTTTACTGTATAAATGTGATAAAATAATAAACTTGCCTCCAGTTTCCTGACCATTAAAACTCCACTAGTCTTGAAGGAAAACAGTTCAAATTCCAACGCTTACAACCAACCTTCCTAGATCTACTTATCAGAGTTCATTTTTTATCGTGTGCACATTCAGCACATGCTATGTAACTCACTCTGACTTTTTGAAATCTGCTCTTCTTAAAACTAGTTGTTTTTTTAACAGCTGAGTAATACTCCATTGTGTATATGTACCACAGCTTTCTTATCCATTCATCTGCTGATGGACATCTAGGTTGTTTCCATGTCCTGGCTATTATAAACAATGCTGCGATGAACACTGGGGTACATGTGTCTCTTTCAATTCTGGTTTCCTCCATGTGTATGCCCAGCAGTGGGATTGCTGGGTCATAAGGTAGTTCTATTTGCAATTTTTTAAGGAATCTCCACACTGTTCTCCATAGTGGCTGTACTAGTTTGCATTCCCACCAACAGTTTGAATCAGTTCTGATGAGATGGATGAAACTGGAGCCAATTATACAGAGTGAAGTAAGCCAGAAAGAAAAACACCAATACAGTATACTGACACATATATATGGAATTTAGAAAGATGGCAATGATGACCCTGTATGCAGGACAGCAAAAAAGACACATATGTGTATAACGGACTTTTGGACTCAGTGGGAGAAGGAGAGGGTGAGATGACTTGGGAGAATGGTATTGAAACATGTATAATATCATGTAAGAATCGAATTACCAGTCTATGTCCGATGCAGGATATGGCATGCTTGGGGCTGGTACGCGGGGATGACCCAGAGAGATGTTATGGGGAGGGGAGTGGGAGGGGGGTTCAGGTTTGGGAACGCATGTACACCCGTGGTGGATTTATGTCAATGTATGGCAAAACCAATACAGAATTGTAAAGTAAAAAAAAAAAAAAAAACTAGTTGTTTATGTGCCTTGTCTCCTTCAGTGTATTTTGAGCTCCTTAGCTCAAATTAAATATCTAATTCATATCTGTATCTTTGCCAGTGCTTCAGAGTAACTACTTCATAAATATTTGTAGATAGTTTTTTTTTTTTTTTAATATCCTATAGTTACCTTCTGTCATCACTAAATGGCAAGTTTGCACTTTTTGCATGTGAGACTGATTGAATACACTCTTCTTTGGGTCTTAAAGAAATAGTTGCAATAAGTGATCGTTAGCAGTTCAGTACAGCAAAATGCGAAATATTTGTCATATTAGGCACTCCTAGTGACATGTCTAGATGAGGCTTAGTGTCAAAATTGGAGACTGGTACAAACATGGCAGACGTAGGATATAATCCACAGACTTGTCTTGACAATGGAAAGGAGGTACTATGATATGTGTTTTCCCACATGTTTTCATTAGGATATAAGCAATGAACTATAAGCTTAGTTAGATATTTCCCAAATTGTCAATTTTCTAACACCAGCCTAAGAAAGTAAAATTACTGGCTTATAAAATTTTTATTTCCTAAACTAGTCCAATTACTTCAACATCTTTTATGAAAGATTAGAAGGAAATATGTTAATTTCAACACCAGAAAAATCAAGAGATTTTTCTAATTGTGTGTATCCTCTCATTAAAGTTTCAATTTCATGAAGGCAGCATTATTCCAGTTTTATTCACCTGTGTTCCCTGGAAGTAAGACAGAACCTAACAAGAAATGGAAGGATAATAAATATTATTAAACAAAGCAATTTTAAGAAAAGAGACTTTCTAATAATTAAAGCAATTTCTTTCTTGATCCAATTACTTCATAGACCAAATTTCATTGAACTGTTAAATACCACAAATAACTAGCAATAAAACAAATTACTGAGGTAAAATTGGTGCTTTCTCTTAGTTTTCCCTTTCAATATTTTTTCCCTTTACATATTTAACTTTCAAAATGAATTTATTATTATGCCTTATGCCATAAAACTTGGAAAATTAATGAAATCTTCACTTTAAAATCTGGCTTTCTCGTGAGTTGTTTTAGATTATTATACTATAAATATTGCATCAAATCTTAAATACTATGTGCTACATGTCCTTTTTGAATCTGATAAATTATATAACAGATAAGGATTCTAATAAAAGTATATAATATGCATGCTGCTGCTGCTGCTAAGTATCATCAATCATGTCCAACTCTGTGGGATCTCACAGATGGCAGCCCAACAGGCTCCCCCATCCCTGGGATTCTCCAGGCAAGGATTCTGGAGTGGGTTGCCATGTCCTTCTCCATGTTATGCATATCTATTAGCAAAATATCTAATCTGATTACCAGCTATCCAGTAAATATGCATTTGTTAAAACTTAACTCAATATACTACCTAAAGGAAGAGATAATTTCAAAGAATTATCCAATCTAGTCTTCAAAAAATTATTTCTGAGCTATTTGAGAAAACTGAGGCCTCAGAAGTAACCCAACTTTTCCATTTAAATGAGCAGATAATATTCACATTACATGACAGAATTCATAAATTCTAGTAATATTGCCTTTATAAATACCCAAGTAAAATTAATCAGACCAATTTTGTAAAGGAATATTTAGTTTTAAAAATTTCAATAATCAGTATGCTTAAAATTATAACCCAGAAACACTATATGTTCTATGGTTCTTTTTTATGTACGGTGGTCTTCGAAAAGCATTTTTTTCACATAAATCTTCACAAGAAATAGAATTAAAATTGTTCTACAGTGGAATGTTTTATCATGTGGACTTTTAAAATTTAACTTATCATGTAATAAAATTACATTGTTAGGAAATTACTTCTTCTTAACATTAAAGGGCTATATTTTTTACCTATTTCCCAGTGGTATGTATAAGAGTATAACTGCTTAACTACATAATTTTTTTCCTAAGTACCTAAGTTTATTTTATTTTAGAATTTAAATAATATTTGTTAATACACAGAAATTAATAGCCAAATATTAAAAGAAAATCGAAATGTATGCCAGTTAATGAAGAGGACATCTCAGGGCAATGTTTTAAAAGTAGAGGGAAAATAAGTAAAATAAATGAGATAACAAAATTGAAAACAGATAAGCAAAACAAGATGACCATTGTCAGAAAGGGGGCTAGGGAAATCTTCAGTGAAGTCCATGAGAAGGAGGACTGTGGAAATTCAGAACCAGAACGTTTGATGGAAATGAAGCACACTTGAAAAGATACTTAGGTTCTTGGCTGAACCTACATGAATATCATTCACTAAGTTTAGCGAATCAAGAGTAACAGGCTAAGAATGGGACACTAAGAGTTCAGTTATGAATATGCTAAATTTGATACCAAATAAGACATTTCAGTGGAGAGCTCAGGAAAGCAGGTAGATACATGATGACATTTATGCCTACTTTTTTTTAAAGTTATATCAATCATTCATCTAATCTTGATGCTATTAAGAGAGTGAAATCACTAACTAGGAGAACAGAGAAGCTTCTCCTAACTTCTCCATGTATAGCTGATTATCATGCCCTTATGTCCTTTCAACTCCCTGTAGAAACCTCTGTTTTAATACATGTCATTCTGTTTCTAAATGACTTTATGTCAATATTCTCTGCTACTGTAATTTTGAAACTAGAAAATTAAAGAGTCCACAGAGTGGACACGACTGAAGTGACTTAGAAGCAGCAGTAGCAGCAACATTAGGAATCATTATTTTTTATCATTTTCCTTGAAAATGTTCACTGCCAAATGATGGGTGTTGGTTTAATAGTGCTCGTGTTTAGCACTTTACTTTCTAAATTGCTATAAATGACACTGTAATTATAACCTCTATTTTCTCCTTAACCAATTAGTTTTCTATTTGACTTGCTGTACATATGGTACTTTGCTTCTTGTGTAATAGTCAATTTGCAGGCACAACTTCTAAGGATTATGTAATTTTTGTCCTCAGTACACTTTAAATAAAAACATGAACAAAGCCCAAAAATCTATAATACATAATTTATTTTCATTTATTTTCATAACATTTTATATATGGATAACTGAATTATACTGCTGCATATTCCTACTTTATATATTTTCAATATAATTTATCTTTGCCTCTCATTAATTTCTTAGCTAGTTATCCAATCTTACCTTGAATTAGAAAATACTGTGCAAACATCCTAGAGATATTTTGTAACTTATATAAATATATCATTTCAATATTAATTAGGATTAATTTAAGATAGGATTTATTAACTTAATTATTTTAGTGTGCTAAAGAGTTAAGATTTTTACAGGAACCTGTATTCACTAAGTTTACATATAATATAAATCAATTCTATGGCACAAAACTGCTCAGATACTTTGTGTGAGAATGAAAGAGGAGATGGCTGCTTAAATTGAACACCACTGAGAAATAAATCAGTGTACTTATACTTGTTTTAAGACTTTTCACGAGTGACTGCATTTGATCTTTATCACACTTGTTAACCTATGCAATGCAGTACTGTCCTTCAACAAGGTTGAAGACTTTGACACCAAAATAATTCAAGAAAGTTGCTCAAGGTCACACAGCTAATCAGCTGAGGAGCAGGAATCGGTCCTATGTTCTATAAAGCCCCATCACTCCTCTTTAACAAAATCATCCTCATCGTTTGTGAAAAGAATTGTCATAGTTGTGTTTGAGTAGGCATATTCTTTATCTGTCCAAAAGAAGCTCACAACCTAATTTGGGAAGATAAGTAGAGAAAAATAAAATAGTCTTAACTACTTATAACTAGATGTGATTCACAGTAACAAATTGCCTAGAGGACGCTGACACTGAATTTAATTTTCAAAAAGATAAATCTAGGATCTTGAGTAAAAGGAATTACTTTCACATATATACAATTAACAAATCCTACAGAATGACTAATCTGTTTCATGAAATGGATAATGAAAAAGAAATGCTCATGAAGTTAGATATTCCAGTCTTGGAATTCATTGTAACAGAACATTTTTTGTTAACCATTGTAATCAAGAAATTTATCCAATAATATCAGTGACATGTTACAAAGCTAAGATTATAATTTACAAGGTTCCTATTTGTTTTTATTGAGATATAATGTGTTATCAAAATATCCTCCCTGTAAAACAATAATAGCTGAGATTACCAATTTTAAATATTTTCTTTTTAGTTACTAGTCACATGATTTCATGGATTTCTTAGCAGAGAAAGATAAAATTATCCAAATTTCATTCTAAGAATGTAATCTTAATTTCTTCACTATAATGATCACAACTGTTTATAATAATGATTAAAACTGTTCTTACCAATTTTCTACCAGGCTCTGGGCAATGTATGATCAAGTGAGCTTATGTCAGAAGAAAAAATGGAAAACTTGTAAAACAAACATCACTTATCTTATAGATGGGTCAGTAGATGTATTCTGTGTTGCTCTGCCAATGTATTGCCTCATTTCTAAATGGAATGTTTTTCTTGGTTTTAGCCCTTTCATTTAATATTTTGCAAACACAAGAAGGTATAGCATATTCCTTCTGCTTTGCTGTGTACTGTTCTAACAGTTTGTCCAATGGAGGTGGCAAAAACTTTAGAAAGAGCTACTGCAGATCATAAGGTGGGATGGATTCTAAGTCAGACAGATATAAATTTTTATCAATGAAGCTCCATTTATTCTTGCTCTCCTACTTCTTTAATATTTCTGTTTAGTTACTATTTTTTAGTAACCCATAGATCTGAATGAATCATCTGTTGGATGCTGTCAACAAAATAAAAACTAGTGGAACAGAATTCAGTTGTTAACACTTGTAAATCAAGTTCTGTTCTTGAAAACAGAGGAAAAAAGAAAGACATCACTATACTTCAAATTTAGGTTTAGTCAGATATAATGAGCACGTGAAATATCTCACTTTATCACCAATTTGTTTATCTATATAACCTTATAAAATTCATGCTTCATTTTCTTTAATCTCTACATTAATTCAACTACTCCACAAAGATGCTATCATCACTATCACAAATTTCCCTTTGAGTGAAATAACAAGCTTATGAATCAAAAGTCAAATGTTAAATTATTACTTATACTTATTTATATTCATTAACCTTGCAGTAATAATATGGAGTAAAACATAGTGACTTACATTATCTTGGGGGATAGTAAGTATTCTGTAAACTATATCTTTTATAGAAAGTATCATTGAAATATTTATTAATGAATTTTCTATATCTTCCAAAACTAAATATCACAAAATGAACATCTCCATAGATTTCTTGCTATTACGCAGCCTGTTAATTCATATTCTCTTTCTCCCTGTCTCTCTCACCTGTCTCCATTGTTCAGCTTTTAGCTTTTGGCATCTTTCTTCAGTCTAGTCTAGAATTCACTCTTTTCTATAACTGCATGTTCTCTAGAGATGCACTTATCTAATAATCTCCAAACGTCTATTTCAAATGTTGCCTTTATTTGAACTTTAGATACATACGTCCCTCTGCTAGACATTATCAATTATACTCCTAAAAACCTTTACAAATTCCAAACTTACAAAATCTTGAGAATAAGTTGGAGACAGACACCAAGAGTGGTCTATTCTGCATGCACCTGTAGAGCATAGATTAAAATATGTTCCTCTAACCTCTTTCCACTAACCTCGGTTATTCAAGTTTCACAAACTATAATTCCACTTTTATAATTCCTTGGGTTAAAAGAAGGTAATTATTTATCCTTCTAAGTTCTCCTGTTTAAAAAATATTAAATTTCTTTAAGTTTCTACATGTGACATGGAAATGAGATGCTATATTATTCCAATACCTCTCCTTCAGATGAATAATTTTCCTTATAAATAAGGCACTTAGAACATCCTTCATTTTAAAATAGAAGCTCTGATATTTTGGCCACCTGATGTGAAGAGCTGACTCACTGGAAAAGACCCTGATGGTGTGAAAAACTGAGGGCAGGAGGAGAACAGGGTGACAAAGGATAAGATGGTTCAGGGGCATCATCGACTCGATGGACATGACTTTGAGAAAACTCCAGGAGATAGTGAAGGACAGGGAGGCCCGGCATGCAGTAGCCCATGGGGTCACAAAGAGTCTGACATGACTGAGTGACTGAACAACAGTAACAACAAAGTATGTATGAGTGCTTATTTGCTTCAGTCAGTTGCAGAGTCAGACATGACTTAGTGACTGAACAACAACAATGTCCAGGAACATTCAGTAAAATAGTCCCTTGTGTGTGCTGTGTGCTTAGTCACTCAGCCGTGTCTAACTCTTTGTTAGGCCATGGACTGTAGCCCTCCATGTTCCTTTGTCCATGGGGATTCTCCCAGCAAGAAAACTAGAGTGGGTTGCCACGCTCTCCTCCAGGGAATCTTCCCAACCCAGGGTCAAACCCAGGACTCCTGCATTGCAAGCAGACTCTTTATCTTCTGAGCCACCAGTGAATCCCATGAACTTCTAATCCCGGGAAACAGTGGGTAACCTATTTCCTTTTCCAGTGGATCTTCCCAACCCAGGAACTGAACCAGGGTCTCCTGCATGGCCTGCAGGTGTATTCTTCACCAGCTGAGCTATCACAAAAGCCCCAAAGAGTCCCATACACCTATGCTATTTTTCTGGATGAGTATAAATTGCTAATTTTGCCTGGATTATAGGTGACAAGATAGTACAATGTTGAACAAAAGAATAAATAAATTTCAATCCTTAAAACATTCTAAAATAAAAAGTGTAAGAAAGTATGGTGGCTTATTCAGGTACAATTCTACAAAGATACTGACTTTTGATTATAATATTTAAAGCTCTAGAAATGATAAATAAGGCTGTTTAAAAAGTGCTATTGTTACTCCAATACTTCATGAAATATGCTGCTTTTTTAAAAAAATAAGAATAAGAAAATATCATATGGTCATTGGAATCAGGTCTACCTAAGGTCCTGCCTTTTATAAAACTTCAAAATGAAGCAAACAACACTGTAAAGTATGTATTTGAATAGCTTTCTCTGAACCTCCATTTGTCCATGAACTCTAGAAGAGCTGTTTTCAATGCATGGCAGTACACAATGTATGTCATATGAGAAATAAAGGTAATATGTTGTGAATAAAAATGACTAGACAGCATCTAGAAAGAATTTTCCTACTTATTAGAAGGATCTTTTTTTAAATCTCCAAAATGTTAGGTTTAGAGTAACTAAAAAAGGTAAATTAGTATTTCACAAAATGTTGGTATTTTTAACTTTAAAAACAGCCATAGCTTTCCTCTTTACAAACAGAAATGTTTCATGTATTTTAATGAACAAATGAATAAATGGAAGCAGGAAAAAGGGAAGGAAAGAAGGGAGGGAAGGAAGGAGAGAAGGAAGAAGAGAGAAAGAAAGGAAAGAAATGTTGGTCTCTAGGGTGCTACTGAGATATACAATAAATACCACCTCTCTAGTTTAGTCATGATCTCTGGCTCTGTTAATTTGTTGCTTTGCCATTTTCTTTCAATGCTTCATGAGTTTCTATATTATTTTTAACAATTAGATTTCTACCTGCATAAGAGGTGTAAACTAGTATCTACTGTTTTTCTATGTAGAATGTTTTAAAGACTATGTAGCTCTCTTTTTTTATATTTGTTTTTGTCTGCCTTTAAAAAATTATCTTTGAAATCTTCTAAAATATTTGATTAAAAACAATGTTTTTGATCTTAAGTTGTATATTTCTAATTTTCTGAATTAACTGCTCTAAATATTTTTACCTATTTCATGAATATCATTAATGTAATTTCAAAATCACAATATTTTATTTGACTAAGCCATTCCACTTGAACTGAAAGTAGCTTCTAAAATTATTAAATAGAAATACAAGATTAAAATTAGCAGAAATTAAACAAGCATGGAGATCATGAGAGCCAAAAGATTCAGTAAAACATCTATTTTTGATCTATAATTTTTGGCTTCCATAATAAACAAAACAGGATAAAAACTGCCAATTACATTTTGAGATCTAAAAGAAAGATACATCAGTTTTAATTATAAATGATGGAAAGCTGGTATCAATTTCAAAATATACTTGCTTTTGTTCATAAAAATTTTTTTTTTAATCTCTCATTCCCATTTAACAAAACTGCAAAGTGATTGTATGTTAAAGTTGCCAGACAGGAAGTTTTATTATTTTACACCAAACATCAATTTCTTCCAGCTACTTTTCACTAAAGAAACATTCAATAAGTAATTTAAAAATGAAAGTTACAAAACATTAAACACATATTATAATAGGAAAAATAAAGCACTATGTAATTGGAGGAGTCTCAAAATAACTCAATTTTACCCTGGGAATGTATTTCAGATGCTCTTTAATTGATGTCAGATTAGCTGCCCAGGTTTCTAATAATAAGATATGATTAATTAACTTTTAGTACAATACACAAATACAGTGTTATTTCAATTAGTATTTTGTATTTAGAGCATCCCACATTTCATATAACCTTTTAATACTACATGTATCGGATATCAGGCTTCTTGTGTTTTTTTCCTCCTCTGTAGAACTATTATTATCTGGCAGTTGCTACTTTCTCTGCAAAAGCCACACCGGTTCTTTAAGCAAAGTAGCTGCAATTTCATTTGCTTCCTTCTCTCCTACAATATCTATTCTAGCTCAGAAGAGAAAAATAGTACCTTCTAGAAGTAAAATATCTGACTGAAGAGTAACTCTGTATACTCAGTGAGGACCAATTTTTCAGTTTCAATATCTTCAAATTAATTATATCCCTATCTAGTCAACAAATGAATTCCTTCTTTTACATTTTAGAGCCGACTTTCTAAACTTTTGTGGGTTTGAAGAGCTAATTATTTTAATTAAAATTAAGACATTCTAAAAGTGAAGGAACTGCTTCAACAAGGTTGGAAATCTTATTACACAAAAGTTCTACTTCTAATGTATAAAAATTAATTACAGGAAAGTATTCAATAGCTGAAGCAACTATTGCTTTAAATGTCAAAAACATCCTATAATGTATTTCAACATGGTTTGAAGATAAACAAGATTAGTTTAAAAGCTGTAAGTGATTAAAGGAAATTTTCAAAATGTACCTAGCTTTATATATACAATTTTGAAAAATCACTCATTTCCATTTAACATAACTGCCAAGGGCTTGTGCATCAAAGCTGCCAAATAGGAACTTTTAGTTCTCTGCTTAACATTTCATCCATCTTCCTTATGGGCTGAGAAAGATTTATACCTAGAAGACAGTATCCAATAAGAAAAGGAAGAAAAAAAAAAAGCTAAAGCTGTTAAAGGAAAAAAAATGCTAAGAATAAATAGAACCATCTAACACCGATCATGTTGAATTGTGGTATGTGTATATGTATTGATTAAAATGTTTCTGGGAGATATATTGAGATAATAAAAAGAGAAAGGATGCACTTACATATTATTCAGTATAAAATTAAACTACGTTACATAAATAATGCTTCAAAAGAGACTGTTCAAAACTTTTGCTAGCACAAATGTGAAATAATTTTAATTATAATATTTTATGAAAAATGTTTTTCAAATCAAGGAAAAAGACCTAAATACTGGTTTTATACGATAGATAGAAGATGATACATGAAGATCATTGTCATTTATTTCTCAAAGACAAGAAAATGTCCATAACCTGAGAGTTCAGTGTTAAAGAAGAGGGAAAAAAAAAAAAGAAAACTTCCTTTTCCTCTGTTCTTGTAATCTCCATGACTAGAAGACTTACATATAAATCATCTATTTCCGGGGAAAAGAAAAGTGAACGCAGGTAAAATTAGTGTTTTAGACCTGACAGACCCTGTGGTGCTTCAAGCTAGTAAGTAGTGGGTGAGGGTGTCTTAAGGTGAAACTATTTCTGAAAATAATGGATGGAAACTAAGCTGCAGTGTTTCTCCTTACAATTAAAAAAATACTTTAGTTCATACAAAAATAGATTAGATTAAAAAATGGAAATCAATGAACTTTTAAAAGATTTCTGTTGTCCCTGTGTAGGTATGTTCTTTTATTCTGTCTTAATCAAAATGATTCTATACTTACTTTACTTTAGTGGAGTGGAAACTACCTCATATAATGAATATCAATGAAAGGGAAAGCATTAGAGAGATAAATGACTGTCAGTGGGCCAGGGCAAATTTGATAGGCTAAAATAGTTCTAATGGAAATGTGAAGACATTTTTATATCCCTAGAGACATAGTTCGGAGAAGGCAATGGTACCCCACTCCGGTACTATTGACTTGGAAATCCCACGGACAGAGGACCCTGGTAGGCTGCATCCATGGGGTCACGAAGAGTCAGACATGACTGAGCAACTTCACTTTCACTTTTCACTTTCATGCACTGGAGAAGGAAATGGCAATCCATTCCAGTATCTTGCCTGTAGAATCCCAGGGACGGGGAGCCTGGTGGGATGCCGTCTATGGGGTCACACAGAGTCGGACACGACTGATGTGACGTAGCAGCAGCAGCAGCAGCAGCAGCAGAGACATAGTTTCCTCCTGCTCTTTAGAAGACACTTTCTTTAAAACTAGCCTGATTTCAGTTCAGTTCAGTTCAGTCACTCAGTCGTGTCCGACTCTTTGCAACCCCATGAATCACAGCACGCCAGGCCTTCCTGTCCATCACCAACACCCGGAGTTCACTCAGACTCACATCCATCGAGTCAGTGATGCCATCCAGCCATCTCATCCTCTGTCTTCCCCTTCTCCTCCTCCCCCCAATCCCTATCAGCATCAAAGTCTTTTCCAATGAGTCAACTCTTCACATGAAGTGGCCAAAGTACCGGACTTTCAGCTTTAGCATCATTCCTTCCAAAGAAATCCCAGGGTTGATCTCCTTCAGAATGGACTGGTTGGATCTCCTTGCAGTCCAAGGGACTCTCAAGAGTCTTCTCCAACACCACAGTTCAAAAGCATCAATTCTTCGGCGCTCAGGCTTCTTCACAGTCCAACTCTCACATCCATACATGACCACAGGAAAAACCATAGCCTTGACTAGACGGACCTTAGTCGGCAAAGTAATGTCTCTGCTTTTGAATATGTTATCTAGGTTGGCCATAACTTTTCTTCCAAGGAGTAAGCATCTTTCAATTTTATGGCTGCAATCACCATCTGCAGTGATTTTGGAGCCCAAAAAAATAAACTTTGTCACTGTTTCCATGTCATCTATTTGCCATGAAGTGATAGGACCAGATGCCATGATCTTTGTTTTCCGAATGTTGAGCTTTAAGCCAACTTTTTCACTCTACTCTTTCACTTTCATCAGGAGGCTTTTTAGTTCCTCTTCACTTTCTGACATAAGGGTGGTGTCATCTGCATATCTGAGTTTATCGATATTTCTCCCGGCAATCTTGATTCCAGCTTGTGTTTCTTCCAGTCCAGCATTTCTCATGATGTACTCTGCATACAAGTTAAATAAGCAGAGTGACAATATACAGCCTTGATGTACTCCTTTTCCTATTTGGAACCAGTCTATTGTTCCATGTTCAGTTCTAACTGTTGCTTCTTGACCTGCATACAGATTTCTCAAGAGGCAGGTCAGGTGGTCTGGTATTCCCATCTCTTTCAGAATTTCCTACAGTTTATTGTGATCCATACAGTCAAAGGCTTTGGCATAGTCAATAAAACAGAAATAGATGTTTTTCTGGAACTCTCTTGCTTTTTCAATGATCCAGTGGATGTTGGCAATTTGATCTCTGGTTCCTCTGCCTTTTCTAAAACCAGATTGAACAGCAGGAAGTTCACGGTTCACGTATTGCTGAAGCCTGGATTGGAGAATTTTGACCATTACTTTACTAGCATGTGAGATGAGTGCAATTGTGCAGTAGTTTGAGCATTCTTTGGCATTGCCTTTCTTTGGGATTTGCATCACTTAAATTTGTTTCAAAAACCTTAACTGAGATGTTTAATGATTAATATATCTGAAGTATTTGATATGTGGAAAGTTGAAACACAAAATATATGCACAACCTTTCTCAGGGTCATTCCCACAAATCTTAATGAGTAAACTGAAATGTCAAGTCAATTTATGGCAACATAAAGAAGACTTTTATATAATAATTATATTACAAAATTGTGCAAACAAATATTACCATGAGTGTATGTTCTTTGATGTCCTCATAAGTAGATATATTGCTTGCTCAATACCTGATCAAAATTTAAAATATTTTTAACATCTAAATAACATTTCATTAAAAATAAAATGTTACATTTTCCTTATAGTGTCTAATTTACTCATAATATAGCACTGAGGGAATATTACTTTTTATATGTTACATGATCTTGGTGTCTGCCAAAAGCCATTAACAGTGGAATTAAATCCAGGTATCTATGATCCATTTAAATCAAAAATCCTATTATGTCTTCATTATTCTGTACATCTGTCCAGCCTATGACAATCATAGTTCTACTGGGTTAGCCAAAATTCAGTTAGATGGTATGGAAAAACCTGAATGAACTAGTTGGCCAACCCAATATTATATACTGTTATTTCCTCTTGCTACTTATCTATTATGTGATGGCTGATAAGGTGCAGCTTCAGCATATAAAGAAGATAAAGTTGGAAATAGAAGAGATACATAAAAGACATACTTCAGACACAGAACTGAGATGCTGTTCATAAAAGAATTGTTGTGTATATATATGAGGCGGAGTTTACACATGATTTGGGAGGATGACATAATGGAGGAAATAAGATGACAGAGGAAGAGATACAAGGACATATTAAATGTGAACCTGTGGCTTTGAATTTAAGTGATTCCATTAATAGAATTGTTTAAGAAAAATGCCAACTCAAGGGACAAAAAACTGATTTTAGATATATTGTATAGAAACAATTGAGACAACATCCATGTAGAGATGTATGTCTGAGGCAAGGAAATATACTGCTTTGTTTCTGCTGATTCATCTATGCTAGAAATAAACCATGGAGGATCAGTGCCTCTATGAAGATGAAACTGCTGGGGAATCCATGCAGGCCCAGAGAGCTGCTTGTGAAAGAGCCACCAACTTCTTGGGGCTGGAAGCCGCTGCTCCTCGAGGACTCAAGCACGCCAGCCCCCATAACTTGCTGGTTCCAGGCCATCGGGGGTCTAATCTTGTCATTCATTTTAGTTTAGGATCCTTCACTGGTCTTCAATGGAAATGACAGACATGTCATTCCTCATGACCTGAGACTTCATCTTCTGGCACTCATGAAGGGTTGCTCCCTATGTGACCTGGCAGCATCAGCTGCTAAACCAGCTGGCACCCACTGGGACCTGACTAATGCCATATCCAGTGGCCTGGCAATCAGATTTTGCTTTTTCCTGCTGTCACTCATGACAGTTAACTTCCTTCCTGAGTTTACCAAGTGAGGAAATGACACCTAATAATATGGAAAAGGAAGAGTGTAAACTATTGGGGTGCTGGAGCAGCTGTGAGGAGATACACCACGTCCAAGGGCAAAAGAGAAGCCCCAGCAAGATGGTAGGAGGGGCAAAATCACATTTAGCATCAAACCACATACCTGCCAGAGACACTCATAGGGCTCAAACAAACCTTGTGTGCACCAGGATCCAGGGATCCCATAGAGACTGAGCCAGAACTGTATTTGGGTGTCTCCCATGGAGGTACAGGTCAGCAGTGGCCTGCTGCAGGGGCAGGGGCTCTGGATGCCTCAGACCTGGGTATGGCATAAGCCCTGTTTGGGGAGGTCACCAATAACACACCACAGAGCGACCAGAACTTACACAGGACTGGGGAAACAGACTCTGGGAGGACATAAATAGCACCTTGGGCACACCAGGACCCAGGAGAAAGGAGCAGTGACCCCCAAGACACTGACCCAGACTTGCCCATGAGTGTCCAGGAGTCTCTGGTGCAGATGTGGGTCAGCGGTAGCCAGTTGAAGGGTTGGGGGCACAGAGTGCAGCAGTCCCTGCATGGGACCTTTTGAAGGAGGTTGCCATTATCTTCATTACCTCCACCACGGTCTGGCACCAGGTAAATAATAAATTTACTTCCCTAGTAGCTCAGATGGTAAAGCATCTACCTACAATGTGGGAGACCGGGGTTCAATCCCTTGGTCTGGAAGATCCCCTGGAAAAGGAAATGGCAACCCACTCCAGTACTGTTGCCTGGAAAATCCCATGGATGGAGGAGCATGGTAGGCTACAGTCCTTGGGGTCCCAAAGAGTCAGACATGACTGAGCGACATGACTTTCACTTTCAAATAATAGGGAGGGGGGAACACAGCCCCACCCTTCAACAGAAAATTGGATTAAAGGTTTACTGACCATGGCTCCACCCATCAGGAGGAGACCCGGTTTCCCCCTCAGTCAGTCTCTCCCATCAGGAAGCTTCCATGAGCCTCTTATGCTTCTCCATCAGAGGACAAACAGAATGAAAACCACAATAACAGAAAACTAACCAATCTAATTACATGGACCACAGCTTTATCTAACTCAATGAACCTATGAGACATGCCCTGTAGGGCCACCCAAGGCAAACACGTCATGGTGGAGAGTTCTGACAAAATGTGGTCCATTGGAGAAGGGAATGGTGAACCACTTCAGTTTCTTGCCTTGAGAACACCATGAACAGTATGAAAATGCAAAAAGATAGGACACTTAAAGATGAACTCCCCAGGCTGGAAGGTGCCCAATGTGCTACTGGAGGTCAGTGGAGAGTAACTCCAGAGAGAATAAACAGATGGAGCCAAAGTGAAAACAACACCCAGTTCTGGATGTGACTGGTGATGGAAGAAAAGTCAGATACTGTAAAGAATAATATTGCATAGGAACCTGGAATGTTAGGTCCATGAATCAAGGCAAATTGGAAGTGGTCAAACAGGAGATGACAAGAGTGAACATCAATATTTTAGGAATCAGTGAATTAAAATGGACTGGAATGGGTAAATTTAACTCAGATGACCATTATATCTACTACTGTGGGCAGGAATCACTTAGAAGAAATGGAGTAGCCCTCATAGTCAACAAAAGAGTCTGAAATGCAGTACTTGGATGCAATTTCAAAAACAACAGAATGATCTCTGTTTGTTTCTAAGGCAAACCATTCAATATCACAGTAATCCAAGGCTATGCCCCGACCAGTAATGCTGAAGAAGCTGAAGTTGAACAGTTCTATGAAAATCTACAAGGCCTTCTAGAACTAACACTCAAAAAAGATGTTCTTTTCATTATAGGGGACTGGGAGGCAAATGTAGGAAGTCAAGAAACACCTGGATTAACAGGCAAATTTGGCCTTAAAGAACAAATGAAGCAGGGCAAAAGTTAATAGAGTTTTGCTAAGAGAATTCACTGGTCATAACAAACACCCTCTTCCAACAACACAAGACTCTATACGTGGACATCACTAGATGGTCAATACCGAAATCAGATTGATTATATTCTTTTCAGCCAAAGATGGAGAAGCTCTATATAGTTAGCAAAACCAAGACTCTTGGGTGCTGACTGTGGTTCAGATCTTGAACTCCTTATTGCAAAACTCAGACTTAAATTGAAGAAAGTAGGGAAAACCACTAGACCATTCAATAGGACCAAAATCAAATCTCTTAATGATTATACAGTAGAAGTGAGAAATAGATTCAAGGTATTAGATATGATAGACAGAGTGCCTGAAAAATTAAGTACAGAGGTTCATGACACTGTACAGAAGGGAGGGATCAAGACAACCCTCAAGAAAAGGAAATGCAAAAAGGCAAAATGGCTATCTGAAGAGGCCTTAAAAATAGCTCTGAATAGAAGAGAAGCAAAAGGTAAAGGAGAAAGGGAAAGATATATCCATTTGAATGCAGTTCCAAAGAATAGCGAGGAGAGATAAGAAAGCCTTCCTAAATGATCAATGCAAAGAAATAGAGGAAAACAATAGAATGGGAAAGACTAGACATCTCTTCAAGAAAATAAGAAATGCTAAGGAAATATTTCATGCAAAGATGGACACAATAAAGGAGAAAAATGCTATGCACCTTACAGAAGCAGAAGGAATTAAGAAGAGGAGGCAAGAATACATAGAGACCTATACAATAAAAATCTTCACGACCCATATAATCACGATGTTATGATCATTCACCTGGAGCCAGACATCCTGGAATGCAAAATCAAGGGGGCCTTATCACTATGAAAAAAACTAGTGGAGGTGATGGAACTCCAGTTGACCTATTTCAAATCCTAAAAGATGATGCTGTGAAAGTGATGACTCAATATGCCAGCAAATTTGTACAACTGAGCAGTGGCTACAGAACTGGAAAAGCTCAATTTTCATTCCAATCCCAAAAAGGGCAAAGCAAAAGAATTCTCAAACTACTGCAAAATTTCACACACTAGAAAAGTAACGCTCAAAATTCTCCAATCAGGCTTCAACAGTATTTGAACCGTGAACTTCCAGATGTTCAAACTGGATTTAGAAAATGCAAAGGAGCCAGAGATCAAATTGCCAACATCCACTAGACCATCAAAAAAGCAACAGAGTTTCAGGAAAACATCTAGTTCTGCTTTATTGACTATGCCAAAGCCTTTGACTGTGTGGATCACAGAAAACCATGGGAAATTCTTAAAGAGATGAGAATACCAGAACACCTGACCTGCCTCCAGAGAAATTTGTATGCAGGTCAGGAAGCAACAGTTAGAACTGGACATGGAACAACAGACTGGTTCCAAATAGGAAAAGGAGTACGTCAAAGTTATATATTGTCACCCTGCTTAGTTAACTTTTATGCAGAGTAAATCATGAGAAATGCTGGGCTGGATGAAGCTCAAGCTGGAATCAAGATTTCAGGTAAAATATCAATAACTTCAGATACACACATGATACCACTCTTACAGTAGAAAGTGAAGAAGAACTAAACAGACTTTTGATGAAAGTGAAAGAGGAGAGTGAAAAAGTTGGCTTAAACTCAGCATTCAGGAAATGAAAATCATGGCATCTGGTCCTGACACTTCAGGCAAATAGATGGGGAAACAATGGAAACAGTGACAGACTTTATTTTGAGGGGCTCCAAAATCACAGCAGATCATGACTGCAGCCATGAAATTAAAAGACGTGTGCTTCTTGGAAGAAAAGTTCTGACCACCTAGACAGCATATTCAAAAGCACAAACATTACTTTGCCAACAAAAGTCCATGTAGTCAAAGCTATGGTTTTTGAGCACCAAAGAATTGATGCTTTTAAACAGTGGTGTTGGAGAATACTCTTGAGAGTCCCTTGGACTGGAAGAAGATCCAATCAGTCCATCTTAAAGGAAATCAGTCCTGAATAGTCATTGGAAGGACTGATGTTGAAGCTGAAACACCAATACTTTGGCCACCTTATGTGAAGAACCAATTCATTGGAAAATATTCTGATGTTGGCAAGATTGAAGGCGGGAGGAAAAATGGATGAGAGAGGATGAGATGGTCGGACAGCATCACCGACACGATGGACATGAGGTTGAGTAAATTCCGGGAGCTGGAGATGGAGAGGGAGGCCTGGTGTGCTACAGTCCAGTTCAGTTCAGTTCAGTTGCTCAGTCGTGTCCGACTCTGCGACCACATGAATTGTAGCATGCCAGGCCTTCCTGTCCCTCACCAACTCCCGGGGTTCACCCAAACTCATGTCCATCAAGTCGGTGATGCCATCCAGTCATCTCATCCTCTGTCGTCCACTTCTCCTCCTGCTCCCAATCCCTCCCAGCATCAAAGTCTTTTCCAATGAGTCAACTCTTCACATGACGTGGCCAAAGTACTGGAGTTTCAGTGGATACCCAGGGCTGATCTCCTTTAGAATGGACTGGTTGGATCTCCTTGCAGTCCAAGGGACTCTCAAGAGTCTTCTCCAACACCACAGTTCAAAAGCATCAATTCTTTGGCACTCAGCTTTCTTCACAGTCCAACTCTCACATCCATACATGACCACTAGAAAAACCATAGCCTTGACTAGACAGACCTTTGTTGGCAAAGTAATGTCTCTGCTTTTGAATATGCTATCTAGGTTGCTCATAACTTTCCTTCCAAGGAGTAAGTGTCTTTTAATTTCATGGCTGTAATCACCATCTGCAGTGATTTTGGAGCCCAAAAACATAAAGTCTGGCAATGTTTCAACTGTTACCCTATCTATTTCCCATGAACTGATGGGACCAGATGCCATGATCTTCGTTTTCTGAATGCTGAGCTTTAAGCCAACTATTTCACTCTCCTCTTTCAATTTCATCAAGAGGCATTTTAGTTCCTCTTCACTTTCTGCCATAAAGGTGGTATCATCTGCATATCTGAGGTTATTGATATTTCTCCCAGCAATCTTGATTCCAGCTTGTGCTTCTTTCAGCCCAGCGTTTCTCATGATGTACTCTCCATATAAGTTAAATAAGCAGGGTGACAATATACAGCCTTGACGTACTCCTTTTCCTATTTGGAACCAGTCTGTTGTTTCATGTCCAGTTCTAACTGTTGCTTCCTGACCTGCATATAGGTTTGTTAAGAGGCAAGTCAGGTGGTCTGGTATTCCCATCCCTTTCAGAATTTTACACAGTTTATTGTGATCCACACAGTCAAAGGCTTTGGCATAGTCAATAATGCAGAAACAGATGTTTTTTCTGGAACACTTTTCCTTTTTCCATGATCCAGCGGATGTTGGCAATTTGATCATTCATTCCCCTGTCTTTTCGAAAACCAGCTTGAACATCTGGAAGTTTATGGTTCACATACTGCTGAAGCCTGGCTTGGAGAATTTTGACCATTACTTTAGTAGCGTATGAGAAGAGTGCAATTGTGCAGCAGTTTGAGCACTCTTTGGCATTGCCTTTCTTTGGGATTGTAATGAAAACTGACTTTTTCCAGTCCCGTGGTCACTGCTGAGTTTTCCAAATTTGCTGGCATATTGAGTGCAGCACTTTCACAGAATCATCTTCCAGGATTTGAAATAGCTCAACTGGACTTCCATCACCTCCACTAGTTTTGTTCATAGTGATGCTTGGTAAGGCCCACTTGACTTCACATTCCAGAATGTCTGGCTCTAGCTGAATGATCACATCATCTTGATTTTCTTGGTCATGAAGATCTTTTTTGGACAGTTCTTCTGAGTTATCTTGCCACCTCTTCTTAATATCTTCTGCTTCTGTTAGGTCCATATCATTTCTGTCCTTTATGAGCCCATCTTTGCATGAAATGTTCCCTTTGTATCTCTAATTTTCTTGAAGAGATCTCTAGTCTTTCCCATTCTATTCTTTTCCTCTATTTCTTTGCACTGATTGCTCAGGAAGGCTTTCTTATCTCTCCTTGCTATTCTTTGGAACTTTGAATTCAGATGTTTATATCTTTCCTTTTCTCCCTTGCTCTTCACTTCTCTTCTTTTTGCAGATGTTTGTAAGGCCTCCCCAGACAGCCATTGTGCTTTTTTCCATTTCTTTTCCATGGGGATGGTCTTGATCCCTGTCTCCTGTACAATGTTGTGAACCTCCATCCATAGTTCATCCAGCACTCTATCCATCAGATCTAGCCCCTTAAATCTATTTCTCACTTCCACTGTATAATCATAAGGGATTTGATTTAGGTCATACCTGAATGGTCTAGTGGTTTTCTCTACTTTGTTCAATTTAAGTCTGAATTTGGCAATAAGGAGTTCATGACCTGAGCCACAGTCAGCTCCCGGTCTTGTTTTTGCTAACTCTATAGAGCTTCTCCATCTTTGGCTGCAAGGAATATAATATATCTGTACTCTGTATTGACCATCTGATGATGTCCATGTGTAGAGTCTCCTCTTGTGTTGTTGGAAGAGGGTATTTGCTATGACCAGTGCCTTCTCTTGGCAAAACTCTATTAGCCTTTGTCCTGCTTCATTCCTTATTCCAGGGACAAATTTGCCTGTTACTCCAGGTGTTTCTTGACGTCCTACTTTTGCATTCCAGTCTCCTATAATGAAAAGGACATCTTTTTTGGGTGTTAGTTCTAAAAGGTCTTGTAGGTCTTCATAGAACCATTCAACTTCAGCTTCTTCAGCATTACCAGTTGGGGCATAGACTGGATTTCTGTGATATTGAATGGTTTGCCTTGGAAACGAACAGAGATCATTCTGTCATTTTTGAGATTGCCTCCAAGTACTGCATTTCGGACTCTTTTGTTGACCATGATGGCTACTCCATTTCTCCTAATTGATTCCTCCCCACAGTAGTAGATATAATGCTCATCTGAGTTAAATTCACCCATTCCAGTCCATGGAGTCGCAAAGAGTCATAAATGACTGAGCGACTGAACTGTACTGAACTGAACTAAAGTGCCTTTACCTCCAAGGACAGAGGAGGCTGAGGAGAGTTTTGATAGGGAAACTATTGAAACATGTGAGATTTTCAAGTGGAACAGCTTAGTGAAGTAGAAAAATGGCATTTTAAAAAGAAGAGATATAAGAAGAATGGCCACTTTAGATGCACAACCTGAACAATATAGGAATTTAGAGTACTGGGGATTGAAATGCCAAGAAGCTAGTTGAAAGAAGTTTAGAGTAGATGCTCAAAACATAGAAGTGCTTAAATAAAACTATCAGTATTATTATATTCACATAACATACAATCTACTGAAAATGATGACTACATTCATGTACTCAAAAATTGTTCATTAGCTATTATATGAAACAGTGATATCACTGGGAATACAGTGATGCAAAATGGAAAGAATCTCAGAATTAATCTTTCAGTGAAGATAATTTCAGACACTGATCTCTTTATACCTATTTAACTTTATTAAATATAGTATATAATTGGCAGACTCCCCTGGGCACTCAGTCATAAAAAACCCATCTGCAATACAGGAGACATGGGTTCAATTCCTGGGTTAGAAAGATCTCCTGGAGAAGGAAATGGCTACCCACTCAACTATTCTTGCTTGGGAAATCTCATGGTCAGAGGAGCCTGGCAGGCCATGGCCCACGGAGTCACAAAAGAATCTGACTAAAGTGACTAAATAACAACAATATAATTGGTAAAGTGACTGCTATGAATCTATATGAATTTTACCAAAAAAAATGGAATGTTAGCAATAAATGCATTTACCTTTATTGAGCAGTAATGTGAAAAAATTAGTGGTATCAAATAAATAATTAGGACAGGTATCCCTTAACGGGCTTTTCATTACACAGAGAATCCAAACCCCTTACCAAAGACCACACAGATTATCTTCTCCTTCCTAACTTTCCATACTTTCTTAGTCACTGAGTCTTTTCTTTCCATTTTAGGAGCATGTCATGCTTATTCTACTAGAACTGTTTGCACCTGCTGTTCCATCTGTCTGGGATACCCTTTTCCAGCCTTTTACATGGTTCATCTATTTTAATTATCAATTGTCACCTATCATACTTCCTAATGAGTAACATTCTATCATGCCATTTTGGCCTACTTTTACCTACTACTTCTTTGACCTACTAGTATGGTCTACAACTTAGACAGCATATAAAAAAGCAGAGACATTACTTTGCCAAAAAAGGTCCATCTAGTCAAACCTATCGTTTTTCCAGTAGTCATGTATGGATGTGAGAGTTGGACTGTGAAGAAAGCTGAGTGCCGAAGAATTGATGCTTTTGAACTGTCATTTTGGAGAAGACTCTTGAGAGTCCCTTGGACTGCAAGGAGATCCAAGCAGTCAATCCTAAAGGAAATCAGTCCTGAATATTCATTGGAAGTATTGATGGTGAAACTGAAACTCCAATACTTAGGACACCTGATGTGAACAACTGACTCTTTGGAAAAGACCCTGAAGGCAGGAGAAGGGGACAACAGAGGATGAGATGGTTGGACGGCATCACCAACTCAATGGACATGAGTCTGAGCAAGCTCTGGGATTTGATGATGGACAGGGAAGCCTGGCATGCTGCAGTCCATGGAGTCACAAAGAGTCACACACGACTGAATGACTGAACTGAGAACTGAACTGATGGCCTACTTATTTCACGCATATCACATATTACAATTATCAGTTATTTATTTACATGTTTTCTTGGCTTTATTAATGTATGCATTTCCCTGCTTGCTTCTGTTCCTCTCAGCAGAATGGAGATGATGTACCTTGTCTGTATTATTTAATCTAGTCAATTAAATCAAGATTTGGTAAATGAATGAATGAAATAATAGGTAAGAATTTGTATACTTACAATTAGAAGAACATTGACAGGCTTACATTATTATGTTCTATTTGTAACAGGAATACATGTACATAATAGAAATTTTAGAATATGTAGAAAAGGAGATAATTCAAATCTACTATACAACCATCAAGAAACAAGTAACTTTACAGTTTGTTTTATTTACTTCTATTATTTTTTTCATGTTTTCACATAGTTTAAATTATGTTTTTGAATACTATATTTCTTACCTAGCAAATGTCATAGTCATGTTTCATGTCATTAGAAATTCATTCTAAATATCATTACATTGTGTATTATCTCACAGTATAGAAGTTTCATACATAGTTGCTATTTTCTTCTTTTTCATAAAACTCTAGAGTCATCTTGACACACAATAACTGTCTACAACTCAATATATAATACTTATAATGAACCTCTAGAAGTAGAATTACTGAGTTAAATGGCATGATAAAGTACAGGCTCCTGATCCATACTACTAAATTACATCTAGTAAACTTTTTAGACTTGGACTTAGTGAAATATGAAAATGTCCATTTTAACATGGTCATCAACATGTAAAATGTTGTTACAATATGTCTTAATTGCAAATAATATCGAAAATTATATCTCAGTTCTTTTGAACGTATATATATTTTAATTTTTTTAATATTAGCGACGTGAGGTTGATTGTCAAGTGATTATCAACCATTTTAATTTCATCACACTTATTTACAAAATAATTAACAACTGATTCAATCTTAGGAAAAAATTAGCACCTTCTAGGGAGGGTGTGAGCTTTCCTGTGGTTCAGTTGGTAAAGAATCAGCAGGAGACTCAGATTCCATTCCTGGGTAGTGAAGATCCCCTGGAGAAGGGCATGGTAATCCACTCCAGTATGCTTGTCTGGAGTACTCTGGGTACAGGGTAGCTTGGCGGGCTACCATGGGGTTGCAAAGAGTCTGAGAAGACTCAGTGACTAACACTTTCTCTTTCACTTTCATGCATAGTGTGTATTTGTCACTCAGTCATGTCCAACTCTTTGTGATGCTATGGATGGTAGCCCACCAGGCTCCTCTGTCCACAGAATTCTCCAGGCAAGAATGCTGTAGTGGATAATCATCCCCTTCTCCAGAGTATGTTTCCAACCCAGGTCTCCTGCATTGCAGGTGGATTCTTTATCATCTGAGCCACCAGAGTAGCTCTCTATGAATAGTGGGAGCTGTAAATGATTTCAGTCTTAAAAATATAAGCTGAATAAACTGCAATGAAATTATTATTAATAAATCTTACTCTACATCACATATTTGTCTCAACGTGATACAGTGATGGGTGATCCCAATAGGGCAAAAACAAAGAAAAAAAAAAAAAAAAAACTTCATCCAGCCTAAACGTGAAGGCATGCTTTGTTAAAGACATGAAAGAATAATCCTGAAGGACTATTTGCAGAGCAAGGAGTAGGTGAAGGGTAAAGGAGTGTTTCTGGTTGAGAACGCTGAGAAGAGCTGAAGCGTAAGACCAGGAATCTGATGTGGACAGAGTTTATCAACTAGAGTGCATGAGAGAGACAGAGGGATAAGAGCTGGAAAGAGTAAGTGAAGTGAGACCCTGTACTGTGTTTTATGCAGTGGTTTTACACTTGAGCCAAAAGGTAGTTTGGAAACTATAGGAGCACAGATACAGCAGTGGGCTTATCCTGGCTAACACAAGGATAAGACTAAAGCAGAGCAAATATCCTAAGTAGCCCAAGTAAGATTTATGGAAAAATGCCTATGCCCCAGAAGACAGGATGCAGATAAGAAAGAAGCAAATTTGACATTTCACTGGTGGGGATGTTGTGGGGGAGACATGAGTGAGAAGAAAAATAATAGGAGAAGTTGGGCTAAGATGATTCCTACATTGGACCTGTGTGTTTGAGTTATAGTGATGGTGAGGTTAAAGTAGTAGAAATGAAGAACAGTAAGTAATACATCAGATTAGGGAAACAATATACATGCTTTTCATAGTGTATGCATACCTCTTACAACAGTGGCATTATAGTCTACCTTGATATTTACTAGCAATATGCCACCCTAAAAAGAGTCAGGCCTTTTTACCCAAACTCCACTCTATTATTTTCTAAATTTTAAATTTTTTAAGAAAGATTATATTTATTTAAATTGTACAACAAAATGATTTGTTATCAATATACAAAGTGGCTAATTAACATACCAACTCCTCACAGTTACCACTTTGTTTCTGTGATGAGTGCATTTGAAGTCTACTCTGTGTACATCTCCAGTTAATATCATCAATTACAGTCATCATACCTGTACATCAGTTCTCTGGCTTTATTCATCCTACCTAAATGCGTATGTGTTCCTTTGACTGCCAGATCCCCATAAATCAATCCTTTCTACTTCCACTTTATTGGCCACCATTCTGTGCTCGGTTTCTAAGAGTTTTTCCTTTTTTTTTTTTTTTTCTTTTAGATTTGATGTATAAGTGACATCATATAGAATTTGTCTTTCTCTGTCTGGCTTATTTTACTTAGCATTATGTCCTCCAGGTTCATGCAACTTGTTCCACACGGCAAGATTTCCTTTTTTCTCATGGCTGAATGAAATTTTATATATGCTATGCTTAGTTGTTCAGTCATGGCCAACTCTTTGTGACCCCATGTACTGTAGCCAGCCAGGCTGCTCTGTCCATGGGGATTTTCCAGGCAAAAATACTGGAGTGTCTTGCCATTCCCTCCTCCAGGGATCTTTTGAACCCAGGTCTCCCACATTGCAGGCAGATTCTTTACTAGTTGATAGCACATCTATTTATCTATCTATCTATATACATATATCTATCTATCTATTTACATATATACACACACACACACACACACAGAGGAAAAAAAAGAAAACGTGTCTGTGTATATATATATATATATATATATATATATATATACATACACGTATTCTTTTAAAGAATGCGTGTATTTGTCATGTATTCTTATAAAGAATAAATCACATCACATATTCTTTATCCACTCATCTGTTGACAGACAGGTTTTTTCCAAGTCTTGCCTATTGTGAATAATGGTGAAATGAACATGAGAGTGCAGATATCTTTTCAAGATACTGATTTAGCTTGCCTTGGATATATACCCAGAAATGGGTTTGCTGGATCATACTGCTACTGCTACTGCTGCTACTGCTAAGTCACTTCAGTCGTGTCCGAATCTTTGTGACCCCATAGATGGCAGCCCACCAGGCTCCCCCATCCCTGGGATTCTCCAGGCAAGAATACTGGAGTGGGTTGCCATTCCCTTCTCCAGGGGATCTTCCCAACCCAGGGTTTGAACCCAGGTCTCCCGCATTGTAGGCAGATGCTTTACCATCTGAGCCACCAGGGAAGTCTCAAATAAAAGCCTAGAATGTGGTAATTTTACAGAAGACTTCTACTGAACACTTCAGTTCAGTTCAGTCACTCAGTCGTGTCCAACTCTCTGACTGCATGAACTGCTGCATGCCAGGCCTCCCTGCCCTTCACCAACTCCCACAGTTCACTCAAACTCATGTCCATTGAGTCAGTGATGCCATCCAGCCATCTCATCCTCTGTCATCCACTTCTCCTCCTGTCCCCAGTCCTTCCCAGCATCAGAGTCTTTTCCAATGATTCAACTCTTCACATGAGGTGGCCAAAGTACTGGAGTTTCAGCTTTAGCATCATTCTTTTCAAAGAACACCCAGGACTAATCTCCTTTAGAATGGACTGGTTGGATCTCCTTTCAGTTCAAGGGACTCTCAAGAGTCTTCACCCACACCACAGTCCAAAAGAATCAATTCTTCAGCGCTCAGCTTTCTTCACAGCCCAACTCTCACATCCATACATGACTACCAGAAAAACCATAGCCTTGACTAGACGGACTTTAGTCGGCAAAGTAATGTCTCTGCTTTTGAATATACTATCTAGGTTGGTCATAACTTTCCTTCCAAGGAGTAAGGGTCTTTTAATTTCATGGCTGCAATCACCATCTGCAGTGATTTTGGAGCCCAGAAAAATAAAGTCTGACACTGTTTCCACTGTTTCCCCATCTATTTTCCATAAAGTGATGGGACCAGATGCCATGATCTTAGTCTTCTGAATGTTGAGTTTTAAGCCAACATTTTCACTCTCCTCTTTCACTTTCATCAAGAGGCTTTTTAGTTCCTCTTCTCTTTCTGCCATAAGGGTGGTATCATCTGCATATCTGAGGTTATTGATATTTCTCCCAGCAATCTTGATTCCAGCTTGTGTTTCTTCCAGCCCAGCGTTAACTCTTAGCTGCCAATAGCTAGCTAAACATCCAGTAATGACTGTTTACTATACAGACACAGAACACCAAACAGTATACAGTGCACAGATCTCTTCTTCTGCCCATTCAGAAGGCTGAAAACATCGTTTAACAAATTTCCTTCACCATCCTGTGCCTGTTTCTTCTAAGTCATACTCATAATAAAATACTCTAAGTATTCCACAGAGGACCTCACCTTTTTAAACAGGAGTTAGAAGGCAGGAGAGACATGGGAATAGAAATAGTTAACAGTAACATCTCAAAGTAGACTTTACTGTCTTGTCTGACAACACACCTGAACACTAAAAATACCTAAAAGACATGGATGAGGTTAATTAGAAGACCACTTAAGATTATTCAACTCTTCTGAAACATTTCTATTGAATCTGTCTGTATCATGAAACATTTCTATTGAATCTGTCTGTATCATTGTCTAATAAAAGCCTGTGGCTATAAAAGGACTTAATCTCCCCACAGAAACTTCCCTGAAAAATACCACTGCCATGCTTAAGTTTCAAATATTAGTACAGATCATACATGGTTTTTAAAAAAAAAATGTATACAGACTTTCAAGGAGTTAACCAAGATGGCAGATAAGTGGCATCTGATCCCCTCTCCTCCCATATGTGTAGCAAATGTACAGCTACAAATGAAGTAATTCCTTCTGAAAGATAACTTGAAACTGACTCAGGAACTCTACATATCCAGCAAATGAGAAAATACATACATTGAAACAATCGGAAAAGGCTGAGATGGACTCTCACCATAATTACTGCTCTTGATAACAGTGTCATAAAATTAAGGGGGGACGTCGACTCCTACCCAGAAGACAGGCCTCCAAACACATAGCTTAGAAAGCGAATAGGATTTCCATCCACAATACACAAAAGACTTCAGCAAACAAGGCACTTCTTGGTGGATACCTGAGCACAAACCTTGGCTATTATTACCCCAGGGCTCAGAGCAGAGAGACCAGGCAAATATTGTCTAACCACATATTTTAAAAGCTGCTGTGAGAGTCAGGCTCCTTTAATAGCACACATCTCAGCACCAGTGGCAAGACTTGGAAATCAGGTGCCAGGGGCTTCCCTGGTAGCTCAGTGGTAAAAAATCTGCCTGTCATTGCAAGAGACCTAGGTTCAATTCCTGGTTTTGGAAGATTCCCTGGAGAAGGAAATGGCAACCCACTCCAGCATTCTCGCCTGGGAAATCCCATGGACAGAGGATCCTGGTTGGCTGCAGTCCATGAAGTCACAAAAAGGGTTGGACACGACTTAGTGACTAAACAACAACAAAAGGTGGCAGACCCTTCCCCGCCCTCTCCCTCCAGCCTCATCCAAGTTGCCTGGAAGACACTTGTACACTCCCTGGAAGGTGCTGGTTCACTCCCCTGTACCTAGCTTCTGTGGCTGCTGCCTGAGGACAGGTCCTGACCTGCCTGACTCTGAGAGCCAGTGGGACTTGCCTTAGGAGACCCAGAAGCATGCCCCTACAGCTATACACCTTGGCCCAGCTTAGAAAGTGAAAGTGAAATTCGGTCACTTGTGTCCCACTCTCTGCGGCCCCATGAACTATACATTCCATGGAATTCACCAGGCCAGAATACTGGAGTGGGTAACCTTTCCCTTCTCCAGGGGATCTTCCCAACCCAGGGACTGAACCCATGTCTCCGCATTGCAGGCAGATTCTTTACCAGCTGAGCCACCGTAGTTGTTGCAATAGAGCAAATTTAACCTTAAAAACCATTCTAAACTTGAGTTTACTAGGACTTTCTTTATGAATGAAAATAATATTTAGATTGCTACTGAGATAAGAATATATTTGCATATATTTATAAATCTCTTCTAATATATTTAAATTTCTCTAAGAAGTGACAGTTTTAATATAGAAATTTTTTAGCCTTTCAACTCATGTAATGGAATACTCAAGGAAAATGCTTTTATATACTTGAACATCTTCACTATCTCAAAAAACATGTCTTCCTTCTTGTTGAAAATAAATGGGATTAATAAACTATGGCAATTTTTCCTAAAGCAAGGTACAGCAAAACTCTGCAGAGCCCTTCCACAAACTGAATTACATCAATAGCAAGAAGAAAACAGAATACAGACAAATACAAAATTCTTGTCAGAAAGTCACCCTAATTTAAAAGTTATACATGCCTGAATTTTTGCTGTTTTGTTTAATGTGTTTATGAATAAAAAAAAAAGGATTCTGATCCCTGGTGACTCAAATGAGATACAGAATCTATGATTTAGCGTTAACATGAAGACTATTTCAAACAGACATACAGCTTTGACTGTACACAAACTCAGGCATTTGATGTCTGACCCAGAACAAGTAATAAGAGGGATAAAGACACAGTTTACCTTGGAAAAAGTTTCAATTGCTTGAGACATTTTTGCAGTGAGTTGTGGGAAAACCCATCTTGCAGGCTCTCTGTCTAAATGTCTCTATCACCCTGGGCAGCTGAGGCTGCTTTAGATAACCTAACAATCCCACTAACAGCAGAGATCAGACTCTGAGTAAGTTAAGTAGAAGCTTTTAATGTTACTTTTTTTATCAGAAATAAAATAAACTAGAAACAAACTTCCAATTGTCCTGCTATACTAATTCGTGCTGTGCTGTGCTTAGTCATTCAGTTGTGTCTGACTCTCTGTCATTCCATGGACAATAGCTCACCAGGCTCCTCTGTCCCTGGGGATTTTCCAGGCAAGAATACTAGAGACGGTCGCCATGCCCTCCTCCAAAGGATCTTCCCAACACAGGGATCGAACCCAGGTCTCCTGTACTGCAGGCAGATTCTTTAACATCTGAGCCACCCCACCAGGGAAGCCCATAAGTAATTAGTGTGGTGGGCAGTGGGGGAATAAAACAAGGTAACAACAGAAATATTTGAAGCTGAGTTCAAGCTCTTAACTGAAAATACAATAATGTTTCATTGTGTAGTTGTGCTGTTAAGTAAGGTTGTTTCTGACTAGAAACATTTTATTTTTAACTAATAGGGTGAGATATATATATATATATATATATATCAAAGAGAACACATATACAGCCCTGATAAATCATGTACAATGTATGGGATTCTGATATATGGTAATAAAGCTAAATCTCTATTTCTCAAAATCTTGAGAAAAACGGATGAGCAAATTTTGTTCATCTGCATCTCTGACTATAATTTTGTTATAAACAGACAGGTGTAATAAAATATTGTAACTCATGCAGACTCCACTTTACTCAGTTCGGTTCAGTTCAGTCGCTCAGTCATGTCCGACTCTTTGCAACCCCATGAATTGCAGCACGCCAGGCCTCCCTGTCCATCACAAACTTCTGGAGTTCACTTAAACTCATATTCATCAAGTTGGTGATGCCATCCAGCCATCTCATCCTCTGTCATCCCCTTTTCCTCCTGCCCCTGATCCCTCCCAGCATCAGAGTCTTTTCCAATGAGTCAACTCTTCGCATGAGGTGGACAAAGTTTGGAGTTTCAATTTAGCATCAGTCCTTCCAAAGACTGGTGGTGTCATCTGCATATCTGAGGTTATTGATATTTCTCCCAGCAATCTTGATTCCTGTTTGTGCTTCTTCCAGCCTAGCATTTCTCATGATGTACTCTGCATAGAAGTTAAAATAAGCAGGGTGACAATATACAGCCTTGACGTACTCCTTTTCCTATTTGAAACCAGTCTGTTGTTCCATGTTCAGTTCTAACTGTTGCTTCCTGACCTGCATATAGGTTCCTCAAGGGCAGGTCAGGTGGTCTGGTATTCCCATCTCTTTCAGAATTGTCCACAGTTTCTTGTGATCCACACAGTCAAAGGCTTTGGCATAGTCAATAAAGCAGAAAGAGATGTTTTTCTGGAACTCTCTTGCTTTTTTGATGATCCAGCAGATGTTGGCAATTTGATCTCTGGTTCCTCTGCCTTTTCTAAAACCAGCTTGAACATCTAGAAGTTTACGGTTCACATACTGCTGAAGCCTAGCATGCAGCATTTTGAGGATTACTTTACTAGCGTGTGCAATTGTGCGGTAGTTTGAGCATTCTTTGGCATTGCCTTTCTTTGGGATTGGAATGAAAATTGACCTTTTCCAGTCCTGTGGCCACTGGTGAGTTTTTCCAAACTTGCTGGCATATTGAGTGCAGCACTTTCACTGCATCATCTTTTAGGATTTGAAATACCTCAGCTGGAATTCTATCATCTCCACTAGCTTTGTTCATAGTGATGTTTTCTAATGCCCACTTGACTTCACATTCCAGGATGTCTGGCTCTAGGTGAGTGATCACACCATCATGATTATCTGGGTCGTGAAGATCTTTTTTACACAGTTCTTCTGTGTATTCTTGCCACCTCTTCTTAATATCTTCTGCTTCTGTTAGGTCCATACAACTTCTGTCCTTTATTGAGCCCATCTTTGCAAGAAATGTTCCCTTGGTATCTTCAATTTTCTTGAAGAGATCTCTAGTCTTTCCCATTCTGTTGTTTTCCTCTATTTCTTTGCACTGATTGCTGAGGAAGGCTTTCATATCTCTTCTTGCTATGCTTTGGAACTCTGCATTCAGAGGCTTATATCATTCCTTTTCTCCTTTGATTTACTGTGTATAATCTTTAAAGCCTTATACTATGGTATTCTATCAGAGATTAAAGGAGATAAATAATAGTGGAGTTATTACATGTTATTTTGCTATGAAATGAAGATTATTTCCAAAAATGTTATGTAAAATCAAGTATTTTAGATTTATTGAAATTGTTTTCCAAACAAGGGCCAAGATCTAGATATCCTCCAATTCTAACCTCTGCTGCCACAGTCTTTCTCAGCCACTATGTACACTATTAACCCACCACCCACAAGACTGACAACAGAAAGAATATTTCATTGGCAGCAGGATTGGTAAAGGTGAAATTAATGGACTTACAATATAAAACATTCAACACTTTAAACAAGTTTAAATAATTTAAGATATTTCTACTGATATATTGAAAATTTATTTATTCTTTCAACCCCAAATCTTATTTATAATATTCCTAAGAAATATTTAAATTATACTATTTAACTTCCAACATTGTTGGGAACAAATATAGTTGGTTTAAAATTTCAAAAATTATTTCAGAAGCATTGCAAATTTAACTTAATTTTTAATTTATTAGATGTTTTAAGAAACATATAATTAGATGTTTTAGGAAAATATAATTTCATGTGTCAATCAGTGAACTATAATTGAGGTTATAGTTTTGTAAATTATTTTGCAAATGTACTCTTTTAAAAAATGATATTCTATACGCTTTCCATACATTCTCAGATTAATGTGATATACAACTTTCAGAAAATCCTCAGAAAACAACTGATAAACCAAATGGAGCCACAAACCTCCCCAAACCCATGGGGTATGTGAAACAATCATCCAAATTTCTGATTCTTCTACCTGAATGGATTCATCTATTCCCCACATGTGCTAAATATTTTGTTTTTCCCTACTTAGTAAATGGCATTGCCATCTACCACTTTCTCAAGTCTCTATTGTTTCACAAAATCAAGAAAATGATACTCTTAAACCATAAATTGGATCATGCTACTGTATTTCACAAACTTTTCCAAAATCTTTTAAAAATTTTATCTGTGTTTTAAAAACATATGTCCCTCTCACTAGAATACAAACTGTATGAGGAAAGAAGCAGAATTTCTTCTGTTGGTTCTTTGCATGTTTCTTGTATGCATAAATCGTGACAAAACAACATCAAGAAACAAGCACTTTAAAATAAAGGAAGCATTGGAGAACAGTGTGGAGATGCCTTAAAAAATTGCAAATAGAACTGCCTTATGACCCAGCAATCCCACTGCTGGGCATACACACTGAGGAAACCAGAATTGAAAGAGACACATGTACCCCAATGTTCATCACAGCACTGTTTATAATAGCCAGGACATGGAAACAACCTGGATGTCCATCAGCAGATGAATGGATAAGAAAGCTGTGGTACATATACACAATGGAGTATTACTCAGCCATTAAAAAGAATACATTTGAATCAGTTCTGATGAGATGGATGAAACTGGAGCCGATTATACAGAGTGAAGTAAGCCAGAAAGAAAAACACCAATACAGTATACTAACACATATATATGGAATTTAGAAAGATGGCAATGATGACCCTGTATGCAGGACAGCAAAAAAGACACAGATGTGTATAGCAGACTTTTGGACTCAGAGAGAGAGGGAGAGGGTGAGATGATTTGGGAGAATGGCATTGAAACATATATAATATCATGTAAGAATCGAATTGCCAGTCTATGTCTGATGCGGGACACGGCATGCTTGGGGCTGGTATACAGGGATGACCCAGAGAGATGTTGTGGGGAGGGGGGTGGGAGGGGGGTTCATGTTTGGGAACGCATGTACACCCATGGTGGATTCATGTCAATGTATGGCAAAACCAATACAGAATTGTAAAGTAAAATTAAAATAAATAAATAAATAAATCTCTACTTAAAATAAATAAATAAATAAAATAAAATAAAGGAAGCAGTATGAACTATGCCACTAAACATACAGAAGAGATGCAAATATCCAAGAAAATATGCTAGTGCTAAGACTAAAAAAGATTGAATTTAAAAGAGAATGTCAAGTGTTTTCCCTAAAATGTTCATTTATTCTTCACATTGTTAAGTATATAAATTAATAGGAGGGAAAGCAGTATAGTTTTATATAAAATTAATTTATATGAAAATACAGACACAGACCACACACAATAAAAAATGAACTTCAAATGATCAATGAAAACACAAAAAAATTCTAATTCTCTAGCAATCAAAGAAATGTGAATTGAAGTAAAATGTAAAAATATTCAAACTATTACCAACTTTGAATTGTGAAGGGTTCAAGAATGATCCCAATGTCATTCTAGGGTAAAAATTAGTAAATGCTTCTGGAGGAAAATTTGACCATATGAATGAAAAGGTTAACAAATTCAATAAAGCACACTGTGGTGGTTCTCAAATTAGATAACTTTTATACCATCTTTCACATTAAACCTCCTATTTCATAACTGACTCCATTTAAAAGGCAGTGCAATCAAAATTCTTAATTTTCAACAATTATGCTCATTTCTTTTTCTGAACACTGTCTCCTTTATTTTGCTTCCCACATTTTACTTTGTGGGACTAGTATTTATGTGCTGACATTTTTTTCTTTTCTAAGAACAGTATGTTCCACTGATTACTAGTTTTATATTTTCAGTTCAGTTCAGTTGCTCAGTTGCGTCCGACTCATTGCAACCCCATGAACTACAGCATGCCAGGCCACCCTGTCCATCACCAACTCCCGGAATTTACTCAAACTCATGTCCATTGAGTCGCTGAAGCCATCCAACCATCTCTCGTCCCCTTCTCCTCCCACCATCAATCTCTCCCAGCATCAGGGTATTTTCAAATGAGTCAGTTCTTTGCATCAGGTGGCCAAAGTACTGGAGTTTTAGCTTCAAAATCAGTCCTTCCGATGAATACCCAGGACTGATCTCCTTTAGGATGGACTGGTTGGGTCTCCTTGCAATCCAAAGGATTTTCAAAAGTCTTCTCCAACACCACAGTTCAAAAGCATCAATTCTTCAGCACTCAGCTGTCTTTATAGTCTAACTCTCATATCCATACATGACTACTGGAAAAAACTATAGCCTTGACTAAATGGAGCTTTGTTGGCAAAGTAATGTCTCTTTTTTTCAATATGCCATCTAGGTTGGTCATAACCTTCCTTCCAAGGAGTAAGTATCTTTTACTTTCATGGGTGCAATCACCATCTGCAGTGATTTTAGAGCCCAGAAAAATAAAGTCAGCAACTGCTTCCATTATTTCCCCATCTATTTCCCATGAAGTGATGGGACCAGATGTCATGATTTTAGTTTTCTGAGTGTTGGGCGTTAAGCCAACTTTTTCACTCTCCTCTTTTACTTTCATCAAGAGGCTTTTTAGTTCTTCTTCACTTTCTGCCACAAGGATGGTGTCATCTGCATATCTGAGGTTATTGATATTTCTCCCAGCAACCTTGATTCCAGCTTGTGCTTCCTCCAGTCCAGCATTTCTTATGATGTACTCTGCACACAAGTTAAATAAGCAGGGTGACAATGTACAGGCTTGATGTACTCCTTTTCTTATTTGGAACCAGTTTGTTTTTCCACATCCAGTTCTAACTGTTGCTTCCTGACCTGCATACAGATTTCTCAAGAGGCATGTCAGGTGGTCTGGTATTCCCATCTTTGTCAGAATTGTCCACAGTTTATTATGTTCCACACAAAGATTGTGGCGTACTCAATAAAGCAGAAATAGATGTTTTTCTGGAACTCTCTTGCTCTTTCAATAATCCAGCAGATGTTGGCAATTGATCTCTGGTTCCTCTGCCTTTTCTAAAATCAGCTTGAACATCTGGAAGTTCACGGTTCACATATTGCTGAAGCCTGGCTTGGAGAATTTTGAGCATTATTTTATTGCGTGTGAGATGAGTGCAATTGTGCTGTAGTTTGAACATTATTTGGCACTGCCTTTCTTTGGACTGGAATGAAAACTGACCTCTTCCAGTCCTGTGGCCACTGCTGACTTTTCCAAATTTGCTGGCATATTTAGTACATCACTTTCACAGCATCATCTTTTAGGATTTAAAATAGCTCAACTGGAATTCCATCACCTTCACTAGCTTTGTTCGTCGGGATGCTTCCCAAGAGTCACTTGACTTCACATTCCACTATGTCTGGCTCTAGGTGAGTAATCACACCATAGTGGTTATCTGGGTCATAAAGATCTTTTCGGTACAGTTCTTCTGTGTATTCTTGCCACCTCTTCTTAATATCTTCTGCTTCTGTTAGGGCCATACCATTTCTGTCCTTTATTGAGCCCATATTTGCATGAAATATTCCCTTGGTATCTCTCATTTTCCTGAAGTGATCTCTAGTCTTTCCCATTCTTGTTTTCCCATTTATATTTTAATTCTACCCATTTTAAATTGTATACTTTGTGCAAAACATTAGGCTAAGGTGACACATCTGTAGATGTGTTATTATATTTAACTAATCTGTCCTTTAAAAGATGTGATAAAGTTATTTTTATGTCTACTTATGTATGAATAAATGGAAGTTCAATTAATTAAAATCCTTTGCCAAAAGCTATACAGTTTGCTAATTGCAGGGAGTGCCAGAATGTAATCCCAGTCTGTTTGATATTCACTCCACTGTATTGCTGTCATGACAACCTGTTATACATGGCTTTGCAGATATGTATACATACAGAGATTGCTTGATAGAGTAATGCTCACTAGAAATAAACCTGGGTAGTCCTAGTTGCTGATTAAGCAGTTAACATGCTTGCAATAACTACTATATGTAAGATAACTGTGTGATAGAAAAAAAAAATGTTTGGTCTGCTACCAACTCATGGCACAGAGTTCTTAAAACCCTTGTAATTTTCTAAGTGATAAGAATGCTAACAGCAACTCTTGTATTAATATTTGTCATTGACACTGTACCTGATAAAGGCTCTGAAGTCACAAGAGCACTGGAAGCATGTTTTGTCCAACTGAGGTGACACTGGGTGGGCTCCTAGATAGCACCTAGATGAGCAATGATCACTGAAAAACTGTGGTGGATTCATGTCAATCTATGCCAAAACCAATACAGAATTGTAAAGTAAAAATTAAAAATAAATAAATAAATTAAAAAAAAAGAAAAACTAAGCGATGATTAGGAACTTGAAATTTTCAGCCCCAACTCTCATCCTCCAGATAAGGAGAGGAACTTAACAGGGAGTTAAAAATTGATCATGCCTATGTGTTGAACCTTCCCTCAAATCCTTAAAGTAAGGAATTCAGAAAAGCATCAGGACTTCCCTGATAGCTCAGTTGGTAAAGAATCCACCTGCAATGCAGGAGACCTCGTTTTGACTCCTGGGTCGGGAAGACTAGAGAAGGGACAGGCTACCCACTCCTGTATTGTTGGACTTCCCTTGTGGCTCAGCTGGAAAAGAATCCGCCTGCAATGTGGAAGACCTAGGTTTAACCTTTGGGTAGGGAAGATACCCTGAAGAAGAGAAAGGCTACCCACTCTAGTATTCTGGCCTGGAGAATTCCATGGGAGGGGGGAGCCTGGTGGGCTGCCGTCTCTGGGGTCACACAGAGTCGGACACAACTGAAGCGACTTGGCGGCAGCAGCAGCATATATAGTCCATGGGGTCACAAAGAATTGGATACAACTCAGTGACTTTCACTTTCAAGTATTATGAACTGTAATATAAATGAAACAACAGTGAATAAATAATAAAGAGATAGATGTATATATGAGATGATTTCAGTATACTGTGGAGTTTCCCAAAGAGCATCAAGATACAACTAAAATAAAAATGCAATCAAGTTTTCTTGGATTTTATAAGGAGATACTTAGTTTAAAAAAATATGCAAGGAGATAATTCTTGATAAAATAAATTAAAAATTTATTGAAAGCTTTTTCTGGAAGAAAGTGATATAGCAGATGCTGCTTGTGCCTCACACCACATTCCTCTGGCTTATCTATGATTATTTCAGCTATAGATATAGGGGGCAATGCTCAAGCTAACTGGTAGCATTTCATTTCAAGGACATTGTACTACCTGGAGATACAGGGCAGTTGACATGTCTGATAACCTTCAACCAAAAGTACCAGGAGCTAGTAGAGAAAAGCGTCAGCCTCCTGATTTCAAATGGACAGTTTTGAAGGTCAGTTTTTATATCTCTTTAGGGTATTCCCAGGTGCTCACGGTTGTAACCAAGGCAGTCATACACTCTAGTCTTTCCTTCTTCTCTGCTTTATTTTCCCCATGTCTTCACTACTGTTTTCCATAATTACCTGTAAAATAAACTCCTGCACAGAAGACGTTACTTCAGGTTCTGCTTTAAAGGCAACTCTTACAAATACAGATGATATAGTATTAAAAAATAAATTCAAGAATAATTTAGATAAATTAAGGGCTGATAAATGTATGAGGATGTTAGTTTCTATATCCACCATAAAATACTGAATATCACTGATAAGACCACATACAAGGTAAACCTGTTGTTTGCCAAGGGTACATTTTTTCAGGTTGATGAGACAATGTTTCTATATACTGTGTGTATTATGAGAAAAATAATTTCAATTACAGTTCAGTTAATATATATTTTCCCCAGAATGTGACAATAGCCTTTCATATCACTATTGAAGCAAATTTGAGATTTGTCTTTAATATTGGCATTTACAAAGTTTGTATAAATGTTTTTTGTAAGTCTCATTATTTAAAAGTCTAATGTAATTCACCTGAAATTACAAAGGGATAGAATGGAAAATAGATAGAAAAGAGAATGCAAATCAGAAGAAGTTTCTTATACCTGATTTGGAAATCAATCTTAGTTAGACAAAATTTCAGTGATGGTTATCCGCAGAATACTGGTAAAGCACTCATTTTATTTAGTGTGAAAAATAAAATAACCTAACACAATACAGTGTTCTAGCTTTGACGTTACCTTCACAATATTGAAATTAGCTATGGCTTTAGATCCCTGAAGGGCGCTTAAATATAATTTGGTGAGCTACCTCCCTCAAAACTTAATATAATTCATGGATATTTTAGGCTTTCAGGGAAGTGGTAAATGTATTATCTCTATAAATATCTTAGTCAATAATTGTTCTAATAAAAGTGTATGCACTCAGAATCTAGTCTTTCTTGCTAATTCTTTCTATAATAGACAATTTTCATTTAAATTGTTTTTATTTTTATAAATTCATGTCTTGACACTTTCAATTAGAATTCTAACCCTAATCTGCAGCTTATGTTTACAGAAAATTTAGTTCATTTCCTATGAAAAACATATTTCAGATTATGATATAAACTTCATGAGGTCAGAAATGCCTCAATTATTTTTCTGATAAAATTTGCAATGCTTCCATTTCATATGCAGTATATAATAGGTATTTAATTAATCTTAATAATTAATAAAATATTGAACTGTTTCAATGAACACTGAAAAATACTCTGTTTTACAGATCTCAATGACTCAAAGGTATAGTGCAAAATTCAGTGTGATACTGAAATCTTTGTTGTAGTGATTATGTTTTTTACTTTGTTAAATATTAGTCATAGGTTAGGTTCTGTTGTTACAGTTTTCATTAAAGTATATTTTACTGAATGTAATTTTTAGGTAGAATCTTAAACTATGATATTAGAAAATAAATTTGATTACTTTCTTGTGGGAGAAAGTTAACAGATTACCTTGTAGGAAATAAAAGCATGCAAAGTAACATGTTCAGTGAATTGAAGAACTGAATATTTTTGCCATTAAAATTTTCTGAGCTTGACTGTCTAGTGAGGACCTATAGTCATACTAACCCAAGTGCTGTAAGCATCAAGAATCTGTCTTATTAATTAGGATTCACAAGGAATCCACAAAATCTTTATATAATACATTAAAAGGATTCATAGTATTCAAAACCTCATCAGCTTACTGCATTTATACTACTTAATCTAACACTATATATACATATATATAACTTGACATAATAAATATATATACATATATGTATATCTTATTTCCACCTGTATTTTCCAAATTCCAATGAAGAATTTTAACTAAATATAAAAAATAATTATAATCTGATGGATTAAAAGAGGCCATAATTCAATATATAAGTTCCTGACCCATATATCTATCAAAAGAATCTCTTGTCTGCAAATTTCAGCAATTATGTACGCAAGTGACTCTTCCTAACTCTCTGTAGTCCTTAACCCCAAAACATAAAAATCACCACAAAGAAAATAAGTTTATCAGGTTATATTACTATCTATATTCTGGAACTATCAGGAACACCTTTCAAATATCCTCTTTTTAAAAGAAAGGAAAATTAGGACAGGAATCACCCCTCTTCTAAGTTTCTTGGCTCAACAATTCCTACAGTCACAATACCCCCACATACAAAATACATTATTTCACTCATACATACTATAGACAAAGGCTCGACTTCTGATACACATGGGACAAAATTCATGGTGTGTCCTGTGCAGTTGCATAGAGCCACATGCTTAGGATCTCACGCTTGTTTTAAGAGTCCACCATCAACATCTTGAAAGTCTTAATATTTTAACTAGGGGGCTCTAATTTTTCACTCTTAACTGGGTTCTGAAAATTATGTAGCTGGTAGTAAAGAGGTATTTTTTCTTTGATTAATATTATCTATGAAAAATTAGACACATTAGACTTTTTCCTGACCATCTATGTTGGCTAGGATGAGCTAAATTATGTTGTAGTTACAAACTACTAAAATCTCAGTGACTTAAACAGCAAATAAAAGATTGATTTCTTAGCCATGTTATATGACCATCTGGGGATTCACACTATCTTATTATTCCTGATATCCATTTCTAAAATATTACTAAGCCATTAAAAACAGGAGATTTTAACCTTTAGAGATTAAAGGTTATAGTGATCAGAATTCCTTCCCAGGAGAAGACAAAACTTCTTCAATAGTGAGAAAAATCAACTCCCCCTTTATCAAAACTCAGACTAACTCATTACTAATAAGTGAATGAAAGATAAGAAGGGAACTTATGAAATCTGTGCTGCTGAAGATAGTCTAAAATGCTAAATGAGAGTATTTTTGAATGGTTATACCCCAATAATCTGGAGAAGGGAATGGCTATCCACTTCAGTATTCTTGCCTGGAGAATTTCAAGGACAAAGGAGCCTGGCAGGCTACAGTTCATGCAGTTGTAAAGAGTCGGATGCAACTGAATGAGTAACACACATATAGCAAATCTACTATAGCACTGTGAGGTTCTCACAGCTATTTGTTCTCCAAGGTAAACACTGTTTTCAGTGTTTCAACAGGATTTATTACTTAATGTCATTAAGCATGCTTTAGAAAAGTGAGATTTCCATGCTAAATTTGATCCAGTGTCCATGCCCCAGTCCATAACCAAGCTATTTAGCACTGTATTCAATTCAGAATTATGTACTTTCTTCTCTTCACACATGCTATTCCTTCTGTCTCAATACTTTAGTCTTTCTTTTCCTAATCCTTAACAACTCCAGTCATCTTGTGTAAATACTGCATTCTTCAAGTTTCCTATGGAAAGTAAATTCCTTAAGAAATCCTGGTAGAGTGGGTGTTTTGGGTTCCCATGCTACACTATATTATTCCTACTATGCATACAGTTTCTGATCTGTTTTCAAATGTGTGAGTACTTGCCTGTGGTCATTAGGTGATTAACTGTGAGTGGAGAGGGGCCTGGTTACAATTTTAATCACCAAATTTCTAGCACTTATTATAGCAAATATTATTTCAATTGAATTAAGTAGATAAGCTTGTGAAAGATCCTAAGAATTAGTAAAGTAATTTTTTAATAATTTGAAAAGACTATTCTTTATTTGATGTAATTCTCTATGTTCACATTTTTATGGGGGTTTTGCTATAATTGAAAGGAAAAAGGAATTGTTTATGGCCACTTTTATTTCCATTACATATAAGCAATGCAAAGAATGTTTTACTGGAAGCCATTATGCCTAGGGAAGCAATATCCAACAGCGGCTTAGAAGTAAACTGATAATTCAAATGTTGATGGCTCTATTACCTCTGCTTCTAAGGTGATGTACAAAAATATGTAATCATTCTCTGTTCTTCAGACACATTTTGCTTATTTTAAAAACAAGAATGATAGAAAAGGATACATAGATATAATGGCATATATAGTATAAATAGGTAACTGGAAGTTTTGATTTTGTCTTTGTATATGATCTTGGAAAATCTCGATGTACTTTCATTTTTAGTTCCCTTTCCTTAAAATGAGTATAATAATATTTAACTCACAGGAATATTATGAGCATCACATGGGGAAACATGAATGGACATAGTCTGTTAACTGAAAAGATTTGTATACAATGAAAAACAAATAATTAAAAAGTTTTGCTTAAAATATATTAACCTACCAAAACTTACACTATTCACTAAAAAAATATAACCCTGTGTTTTCAAGAGTATAAAATATACCACACTGGGTTAATACATGTGTTCAAAAAGACACATGCATAAACACCCTATATGCATATATATGGGGAGCATTTATTGAAATTAAAAGTCCAACTGATATGTGCATATACATATATATTAGTATATATATATATATGTCCATTATTCATAGTTAATTGGCTAATAAAAGCTTATGGATGATTATAATAAGCTACTTATTTTCTATATAACTGTACTTAGTTATTAGTTTTCTTAATCTTGACAATAATTTTACTGCTGTCAAAAATATGTAAAATCATTTTGAAGTGTTTAGGAAGCTATAAGAGGAACATAAGATACTTAATGAGTTAATTTTCTTATCAAATTCAACACAAAATCTGAATTTTATTTTTTCTTTTTGAATACAAAGACATTATTTATATTTTTATAAATTTTACATGAAATAGTATTTACCTCGTATTTAATAACTCCTCTGGAACTGTCACTTACAGGTTGAATAAAGAATTCAACCTTAAGAATTCTTATCTTTCTAGCTAACCATGTAAATCCAAACCAACTGTATAGCTTTCATGATAAAATAACTGAAAAGAGGAGCCTGTCATATTGTTGATGTGCCAGAATCATATTTTATCCTAGTATCGGGATTTTTAGCAACCAAATCAGACCTAAACTAATTCAAAATTTCAAAGCGTGTCTTTAGCATTATAGTACTTTTAGAGTCAGTGTGCTTTTTGATGAAAGGTAAACTTTTATAACCTTTTTCTTTCAAAAATTCTAGTCCACTTTAATCTCATTGCAGCCATCTTTCCTTTCAGGTAATCTACCACAAACCACCGTAACTGAAGAAAAACTTTTATAATTTTAAAGCAGAAGGAAACTGAACTCCTTAAAAAGGCAGTATAAATAGTAGCCAAACAATGCATACTCCAGTTATATCGAACACAACCAGATTCCTTTCTCTCCAGTAAAAATCATGACATTGATTTAATTCAAGACCTACCTTGTCCTGGATTCATCCTGCAATGCAGCTGTGGACTGATCATAATTATTAATATTTCTAAGTTAACATAATATATTCCACGAAAACTCAAAAGTTAATTTTCTTCAAGACTTTTGATATGGAGAAATAACTAAGCAAAACTATTTATTAAGTATGCAAAGACAACTAAAACAAAGATGGAATATAGAATTTTAAAAGACAAAACCAAGAACACTGTATTATTCACATTACTTTTCAGTAAAAAAGTTAAAAGTCCTCCAAAATATCTGAATAATAAACCAAACATTTTAATATTAATTGTCTTATCAATATGCTCATATATAGGTACAATTTAACAGAGAAGCACTTATGTATGTATGCATGTGTGTTCCCTTATTTTTCTGTACTACTGTCAGTTCTATTAAACAAAGTTATAAAGATATTTCTCTTTTATCATTTTTCAATATGCTGGGGGTATCATTTTTACGTATTCCTAGCACAGATGATGAAAAATCTATATAGCTTCATGAGTTCAAAGAAAGCCATGGATAATAAAAATGGGGAAATATTTATAGCTATCACATTTTTGATAATAGCATTTTAGACAGATATTATCTATGGTGAAATTTTGCTCTCAAGTAGAATTTTATGGTTCTGCTTTTTATCTTTTTCTCAAGCGGTTTTGATATTGTAGACTAAATATTGAATTATTGATGCTAAGAAAGATGTATAAAATAATATGTTTATTTTTTTGTTCATTGAAAAAAAATTTATTGCTCTTATATATATTTTTATTGAACATGTTAAGAGTGCTCTTGAGAAGAAAGAGTATGTTACAATCTAAATTTTATGGCATGCTTTGTTTTCACTTGTAAAGGAAAAGTGTATCATAACCAATTTCATTAGTAATGCTAATATTCCATGCTTTCAACAATTCCAGCCATTACACCAATGGCTGAAAGATGAAACTATTGGTTAATATGGATTAATATGATGAAGGATTAATAGATCTTGAAGTTTTTAATAATGATAATTCATTTGAGGTTCCATAATGATGTGGTGTATGTGTTTGCATCTATATCATCAAATTAATCTATAATATACTATATGAATGATATACAAATATATTATTATAATATCCAAACCTTAATCTTAAGAAAATAATCATATCTTTATCTCATATTTTCCATAAGTTTATATATGTGCAACATATTTATCATTAATGTACTGTGCAATAAACTTCATACTCATAATTTTTATAATACCACTCACAATTTCTAATGACCAAACTATTAACATATCACTTGTTCAATAAGTATTAAAATGTAAGATCAAATAAAAATGTCATACTAATGAATACATATGAACTGTGTATCACACTGTAGTTTTTCTAATTCTGTTATTGAATATTCTTAAATATTTTGCATACTTTTCATTCCTTCTATGGTCTTTTTTTTTTTTAACAATTCCACATGTGACTCCACTGTTAAAATCTATTTCAGATTTTGAACTATACTTTTTCCATTGTAAATAATAAAATTTTAAACTGTCTTTCATTATACTCAAAGAGGTTCAGATGGCAAATGTTTCATTTTTTAAGACTATTTACAAAGAGATTTAACAGAGATTTTCTAGGATTATGAATTTTTCAAATAATACCCACTGTGCAATGCTCTTTCAGTAGGTTTTTCATGTGTGACTAAAAGCTAAGAAAGTAACAAATGTAACTTCCAACAGTAAAAATGTTTTGAATTTTCAAATAGAGCATATTTTTCTTATGCATATAATCATGAAAAGTTAAAAAGAATTAGCAGGCCTAAGTTAATTTGCAATTCTGAGGGTATTCTTAGACACAAAGCATCAGACACAACTGAGCAACTGAACAATTCTCAGATTAGAGTCTTGTGACATAGGATACCAATTTCCGTATTAAATCTAAGGATTTTGTTTTCTTTCTTTTTTTTTTTTTTTTATTTTTTTCCCAAAGCAGGTTCTTTTTTACTTTCTCAATTTTTTTTTTTTTTTTTTTTTTTTTACTTTCTCAATTCTAATCTCAACTCAAGTTGTCCCCAATTACTGCTACAACCCTAATGTTAGGCCCTTGTCTTCTAATTACTGCAACCATTTAAACAGAGAACAGCATACAAATGATGCTGTTGTCTTTGTCATATCTGCAGTATGGCAGTGGAGCTAAAAAACACCCTAATTCACAAGATCTGTTAAGAGACCACTTAAAACAACCGTTGCACAATTTGCTGTTGTTTATTCAAGACATGCGGGTCATGCTGGAGAGGTCTGACAGAATGTGGTCCAATGGAGAAGGGAATGGCAAACCACTTCAGTATTCTTGCCTTGAGAACCCCATGAACAGTATGAAAAGGCAAAATGATAGGATACTGAAAGAGGAACTCCCCAGATCATTAGGTGCCCAACACGTTACTGGAGATCAGAGGAGAAATAACTCCAGAAAGAACAAAGGGATGGAGCCAAAGCAAAAACAATACCCAGTTATGGATGTGACTGGAGATAGAAGCAAGGTCCGATACTGTAAAGAGCAATATTGCATAGGAACCTGGAATGTCAGGTCCATGAATCCAGGCAAATTGGAAGAGGTCAAATGAGATGACAAGAGTGAACATCGACATTCTAGGAATCAGCGAACTAAAATGGACTGGAATGGGTGAATTTCACTCAGATGACCATTATATCTACTACTGCGGGCAGGAATCCCTCAGAAGAAATGGAGTAGCCATCATGGTCAACAAAAGAGTCTAAAATGCAGTACTTGGATGCAATCTCAAAAATGACAGAATGATCTCTGTTCATTTCCAAGGCAAACCATTCAATATCAGAGTAATACAAGTCTATGCCCCAACCTGTAATGCTGAAGAAGCTGAAGTTGAACGGTTCTATGAAGACCTACAAGACCTTTTAGAACTAACACCCAAAAAAGATGTCCTTTTCATTACAGGGGACTGGAATGTAAAAGTGGGAAGTCAAGAAACACCTGGAGTAACAGGTAAATTTGGCCTTGGAATGCAGAATGAAGCAGGGCAAAGACTAATAGAGTTTTGCCAAGAAAATGCACTGGTCATAGCAAACACCATCTTCCAACAACACAAGTGAAGACTCTACACATGGACATGACCAGATGGTCAACATCGAATTCAGATTGATTATATTCTCTGCAGCCAAAGATGGAGAAGCTCTATACAGTCTACAAAGGAAAGACCAGGAGCTGACTATGGCTCAGATCATGAATACCTTATTACCAAATTCAGACTTAAATTGAAGAAAGTAGGGAAAACTGCTAGACCATTCAGGTATGACCTAAATCAGATCCCTTATGATTATACAGTGGAAGTGAGAAATAGAATTAAGGGCCTAGATCTGATAGATAGAGTGTCTGATGAACTATGGAATGAGGTTCATGACAGTGTACAGTAGACAGGGATCAAGACCATCCCCATGGAAAAGAAAGGCAAAAAAGCAAAATGGCTGTCTGGGGAGGCCTTACAAATAGCTGTGAAAGGAAGAGAGGCAAAAAGCCAAGGAGAAAAGGAAAGATATAAGCATCTGAATGCAGAGTTCCAAAGAATAGCAAGAAGAGATAAGAAAGCCTTCTTCAGCGAACAACGCAAAGAAATAGAGGAAAAGAACAGAATGGGAAAGATTAGAGATCTCCTCAAGAAAATCAGAGATACCAAGGGAACATTTCATGCAAAGATGGGCTCGATAAATGACAGAAATGGTATGGACCTTACAGAAGCAGAAGATATTAGAAGAGGTGGCAAGAATACACAGAAGAACTGTAAAAAAAAGATCTTCACAACCCGGATAATCACGATGGTGTGATCACTCATCTAGAGCCAGACATTCTGGAATGTGAAGTCAAGTGGGCCTTAGAAAGCATCACTACGAACAAAGCTAGTGGAGGTGATGGAATTCCAGTTGAGCTATTTCACATCCTGAAAGATGATGCTGTGAACGTGCTGCACTCAATATGCCAGCAAATTTGGAAAACTCAGAAGTGGCCACAGGACTGGAAAAGGTCAGTTTTCATTCCAATCCCAAAGAAAGACAATGCCAAAGAATACTCAAACTACTGCACAATTGCACTTATCTCACATGCTAGTAAAGTAATGCTCGAAATTCTCCAAGCCAGTCTTCAGCAATACGTGAACCATGAACTTCCTGATGTTCAAGCTGGTTTTAGAAAAAGCAGAGGAACCAGAGATCAAATTGTCAACATCCCCTGGATCATGGAAAAAGCACGAGAGTTCCAGAAAAACATCTATTTCTGCTTTATTGACTATGCCAAAGCCTTTGACTGTGTGGATCACAATAAACTGTAGAAAATTCTGAAAGAGATGGGAATACCAGGCCACCTGACTTACCTCTTGAGAAATCTGTATGCAGGTCAGGAAGCAGAAGCTAAAACTGGACCTGGAACAACAGACTGGTTCCAAATAGGAAAAGGAGTACGTCAAGGCTGTATATTGTCACCCAGCTTATTTAATTACTATGCGAGTACATCATGAGAAACGCTGGACTGGAAGAAACACAAGCTGGAATCAAGATTGCAGGGAAAAATATCAATAACCTCAGATATGCAGATGACACCACCCTTACGGCAGAAAGTGAAGAGTAACTAAAAAGTCTCTTGATGAAAGTGAAAGTGGAGAGTGAAAATGTTGGCTTAAAGCTCAACATTCAGAAAACAAAGATCATGGCATTCAGTCCCATCACTTCATGGGAAATAGATGGGGAAACAGTGGAAACAGTGTCAGACTTTAATTTTGGGGGGCTCCAAAATCACTGCAGATGGTGAATGCAGCCATGAAATTAAAAGACGCTTACTCCTTGGAAGAAAAGTTATAACCAACCTAGATAGCATGTTCAAAAGCAGAGACATTACTTTGCTGACTAAGGTCCATCTAGTCAAGGCCATGGTTTTTCCTGTGGTCATGTATGAATGTGATATTTGGACTGTGAAGAAGGCTGAGCACCAAAGAATTGATGCTTTTGAACTGTGGTGTTGGAGAAGACTCTTGAGAGTCCCTTGGACTGCAAGGAGATCCAACCCGTCCATTCTGAAGGAGATCAGCCCCGGGATTTCTTTGGAAGGAATGATGCTAAAGCTGAAGCTCCAGTACTTTGGCCACCTCATGCAAAGAGTTGACTCATTGGAAAAGACTCTGATACTGGGAGGGATTGGGGGCCAGAGGAGAAGGGGACGACAGAGGATGAGATGGCTGGATGGCATCACTGACTCGATGGATGTGAGTCTGAGTGAACTCCGGGAGTTGGTGATGGACAGGGAGGCCTGGCCTGCTTCGATTCATGGTGTCGCAAAGAGTCGGACACGACTGAGTGACTGAACTGAACTGATACACTAAGGATCTAGTCTATATGGATCTAGTCATTACAAAGTACTGAGTAATGTTGCCTGTGCTATACAGTATTATTAGTTATCTATTTTATATATAAAAATAAAAGTGAAGTCGCTCAGTTGTGTCCAATTCTTTGCTACCCCATGGACCCCAGGCTCCTCCGTCCATGGGATTTTCTAGGCAAGAGTACTAGAGTGGGTTGCCATTTCCTTCTCCAGAGAACTTCCCAACCCAGGGATCAAACCCAGGTCTCCCACATTGTAGACAGATGTTTTCCGTCTGAGCCACCACTTGATGTTAGCCGAAAGGCTGAAGTAGTGCATATATGGGGCTTCACTGGTGGCTCAGGAGTTAAAGAATCTGCCTGCAATGTGGGAGACCTGGTTTGATCCCGGGGTGGAAAGATGCGTTGGAGGAGGGCATGGCAACCCACTCCAGTATTCTTGCCTGCAGATACCCCATGGACAGTGGAGCCTGACGGGCTACAGTCCATGGGCTCACACAGAGTACGACTCTGCTGAGCGACTTCACTTTCACTTTTCACTTTCATGCACTGGAGAAGGAAATGACAACCCACTCCAGTGTTCTTGCCTGGAGAATCCCAGGGACAGGGGGCCTGGTGGGCTGCCATCTATGGGGTCGCACAGAGTCGGACACGACTGAAGCGACTTAGCAGCAGCAGCATCAGTAACTGATTAACTTTGTGATACAGCAGTAACTAACACAACATGGCAAATCAACTATACCCCAATAAAATTGCTTAAAAATAAAAACAAATCTTTTAAAAATGCTTCTTTCTACGCCTATAGAGATCAAAACACATATATTAATTTTCTACAGTTCTCAAAATACATTGCCAAAAACCTGGCGCTTTAAAACAACAGAATTGTATTTTCTCATAGTTCTAGAAACAAGAAGACCACAATTAAAGTGTCATCATAGCAGAAGTCTTTCTAAAGATCCTAGGGGAGAATTCATCTTGTAACTGCAAGCATTTTTTTGCCTTAGAGCTGAATGATTACAATTTCTGTCTCATCTGGCTTCTCCTCTGTGTCTTCACTTTTTATTGTGTATTCTTTTTATAAGTAGGCACGCAATGGGATTTAGGGCCAGCTCAGTTAAGCCTGCATGAGATCATCTTAAGTTCTAATTTACTTAATTATAACTACAAAGACCTCTTTTTCAAATATGTTTATGTCACAGATCCAGTGGTTAAGGCCAGAGTTATATAAGCTGTTTGGGGGGACAGGGACAATTCAAATTGCTAGATCAATAAATTAGTATTAAGTGCAAATTCCTTTTTTTTTTTTTTTTTTGCTGGCCCAGGATATGAAAGTCATTCTAAACTTGTTGAAAGAAATTTTGTTAATGACTACATAAGATATTTTGAATAAAGATGAAGGTGATGGTATAAGAAACATTTTGGAGGGTTAAAATATTCAAAATATTTTGAGCTGAGGAACAGAATGTAAGGACTGAATGACATGCAACAGTATGGCATAGGAGGGCTACTATTACACACATACACTACACCATCTATTCCTATTCAGAAATAGCAATAAACAAGTATCCTTTAGCAGCAATACAGAAATGCTTCATATAAACATTTTTTTCATCAAACATAGAATTTATTTATTTATTTTGCCATTTCTACCATTTTTAATATACATGTATTTATTTTAATTGGAGTTTAATTACTTTACAATATTGTATTGGTTTTTCAAAATTCATGTAACATATATTTTAGTGCATACATCAAGAAGTTCAGCAACACTGCTCTGATGTGATCCATTTGCTTCTTTCATGGACTCCCTTACAACTAAAAGATTCCCTTTATACTATTTATCTGTAGTTTTCCTTGGAAACAGGGCTGTCATGGAAACAAAAAGAAAACTTGAAAGAAAAACCTTTTAAATGACAGACAAAAAATACTTAGTCATGAAGACAGTCTGTTTCCTCTCTTTAAAAATACTGTCTGTAGGTCATACATAGATCAGAAAAACTACTTTGTCTCTGTCACTAATTTATAAACTTTTCTTCCCAAATATTCAATTTAATTTGATAGCTTTAACCCAAAACTACTTTGTCATAAAACCACTTTAAATTAGAATTTAATTTACCAAGATAGCAAAACAAATGAAACTTAACTATAAAATAATAGAATCCAACTTAAACTTAACCTGTACAAACTTGGTACCTATTTTTCCTGCAGAAAAAAAATGTTTCGAGTTCAAGTGACATGTGTGAAAACACATCAACCTTCTTTTAGAACTCCCCCAAAATAAAGGCAACTACAACCACTAAAGTTCATTGTCCATATATTAAATGTCAGGTTGTTCCTAAGATAATTAAATGTATCACGTAATCTATCTTCATAGCAACTTTATGATTTGGGAACTATTATTATTCCTATTTTACAAAGGAAAACATCAATACTAGGGCATCAATACATTAAATAACATTAACAATAGATTACAGCTAAGAATAGAAGATCTGGACATTGAATAAGATATTGGGTTACAAGCATAGAACTACTGTACCAACTGCATCTCTAAGACAGTGAGTGCCTCTATAAGGGGTATGTGCATGCTTGCATGTGTGCATGTGTGTATGTGTGTGTGTTAAGTCCCTAGTGTAGAAGGAGAATATGATTCCATAACCCAATTAAATATCCTTTTGTATCAGGATCTTTAAATCATTTATGTTCACAAAAGTTAGTTCTGTAGTGCAAAATAATAAAAATACTCATATAACAATTAGTATATGGGCTGTTTGAATTTGAATAAATGAATTATAGCTTCTATACTGAAAGTCATGGTATGGTGCATAGTCAAGATCCATCAATGAGTAGGTTGTAAAATATTTTTTAGCAGAATTTACTTTCACAGTGATAGCTTTAAGACTGATGATGCCAGTGTTTGTTTTGTTTTGTTTTTCCTTGTATTGCAGACAGTGAATATTTTCTAAAGATTAAATCTACCTCATAAATGTCTTTCTTGCTTCAAACACTTTCTGATATTATATATTTATTAAATTTCTTGATATTTTTGTGCAGTGTAAGTAGCACCCACAGTTCCTATATACTACTTAAGTTCACAGCTGGTCCATGCAAAATAAGTCATTTTGTCATCCATTTGTTCTAAGGAAGACATTTGTAACAATGCACAGCTCAGACCAGAACTGTTACCACTAGAGTTGCACTTTTTAAATAATGATGTTCAGTTTCTACTTTTAGATACCAGTGAGATAACACCTGTCTAGACAGATGGTCTCTGGACTGTGAAACTAAAGACAGCTGAGAAGCAGAAAAAATCATATTGGTGACTAGTGTGAAACCATTAGTATCTCTTGTGGAAACCTTTTAGTCCCTGAGAAACACTTTCTATTAAACACTGATGGGCAATTTAAGCCTGTTATGAATATGAATTATAAAAATGTAGTTTTTAGGGAAAATATTTAGTTCATAAAAGTCTAAGGGAGAGTGGCCCATTGTTGTAATTAGAATTAATGAATCAGACATACCCTTTAAACAATCCAGGACTATAGTTTTCTATCCTCCAAGAAGTGTAGCAGTACTACCAATTATTTTGCCACAAAATCAGGTTAAAAAAATGTTATAGCACAGCTGATTTTTCCCCTTTTCAGCCAGCTGTCCCCTGTGGAAACCAGTAAGTGGAAACTAGCTCTAGTTACCCCAAGGAAATATAACAGACACCCAACATATACAGCTCTGATTATACTGTCTTAAACAGCCTACTCTGTCAAATGTGTCACCCTCCAAGGTTAATACCCACTTCTTCAGAGGTAATGACATATGCGTGATGGAAATTCAACTAGTTCCTTTCCTTCCAGCTTACAGGTTTAAGCATTCATCAATAACAAGCCAGTAAATATTTTTTATGGTCAAAAAATGTATCCCAATATTATTAAAGCCATGAATGATAAATATGTTTAGCTGAATAGATGCTACTTAATTATTTACTTGGAGAAAGACCCATTATTTCTCTCCCCCACAAAACAGTAAATAAGGTACACAAAATTTCTCATTTCTAAAAGAAACCAAATATATTAGATTTATTTTACATCAAAGAAGTATATTTTCAAACTCACAAATATGTAATTAGTGTAGTTCCCTAAAAATGCTGCCTTTTAGTTTAACATTATATAGACTTTTCAAAACTTGTCTTCTTTCTTTTCTGTTATTAATAGGAAGATTGATCTTTTATCTTCAGTTTATTGAGATTTAAATTATAATGGGAAGATATCATCCAAATTAAAGTATATATTAGTTTTTCTTACGTAGGTATTACTATCTAAAAGTAATTTGTTTTACTAAAATTAAGAAAACACTGTTTTCAAAATAATAAATACACCTTTAATCATTAGTAACATCACTGAAACTTCAAGTTTTCAAAAATAGATGCAATTAAAGCTTTTGGTTTGGTAGTCTAATATTGATTCATGCAGTATAAAGAAATTTTTAACAATTTCAAACATTAAGAAATGTACTGCCTGTGTAGATACATTGACATTATAAAATCTTGTTTATCACATGCTATTACTAATTTGACTTCAAAACCACAAAAATACCTTAGGAAAAAACCGCCATATAATCTTTACTAAAATTAAACCCATTTGATAGTGTATAGTTAAATGAGATATATTCTATAGATTATATTCATGTATTAAATTAGTGATATTATAATCATTTTACAGTCATTTTTGTTTGGCTCCTTTTATCTTTTTTGATGGAAAATTCATATCCTCTAATACATTTCACTTTGTTTCTGCATTGTCTCCTGGTCAACAAATTTGACACATTTTATGCCTTCCTAAGACTAAATTGCCAATATCTGCTGGATCATCAAAAAAGCAAGAGCGTTCCAGAAAAACATCTATTTCTGCTTTATTGACTATGCCAAAGCCTTTGACTGTGTGGATCACAATAAACTGTAGAAAATTCTGAAAGAGATGGGAATACCAGGCCACCTGACCTGCCTCTTGAGAAATCTGTATGCAGGTCAGGAAGTAACAGTTAGAACTGGACATGGAACAACAGACTGGTTCCAAATAGGAAAAGGAGTATGTCAAGGCTGTATATTGTCACCCTGCTTATTCAACTTCTATGCAGAGTACATCATGAGAAATGCTGGGCTGGAAGAAACACAAGCTGGAATCAAGATTGCCAGGAGAAATATCGATCACCTCAGATATGCAGATGACACCACCCTTATGGCAGAAAGTGAAGAGGAACTAAAAAGTCTCTTGATGAAAGTGAAAGTGGAGAGTGAAAAAGTTGGCTTAAAGCTCAACATTCAGAAAAGGAAGAGCATGGCATCCGGTCCCATCACTTCATGGGAAAATAGATGGGGAAACAGTGTCAGACTTTATTTTGGGGGGCTCCAAAATCACTGCAGATGGTGATTGCAGCCATGAAATTAAAAGACGTGTACTCCTTGGAAGAAAAATTATGACCAACCTAGATAGCATATTCAAAAGCAGAGATATTACTTTGCCGATTAAGGTCCATCTAGTCAAGGCTATGGTTTTTCCTGTGGTCATGTACGGATGTGAGAGTTGGACTGTGAAGAAGGCTTAGAGCTGAAGAATTGATGCTTTTGAACTGTGGTGTTGGAGAAGACTCTTGAGAGTCCCTTGGACTGCAAGAAGATCCAACCAGTCCATTCTGATGGAGATCAGCCATGGGATTTCTTTGGAGGGAATGATGCTGAAGCTGAAACGCCAGTACTTTGGCTACCTCATGCGAAGAGTTGACTCATTGGAAAAGACTCTGATACTGGGAGGGATTGGGGGCAGGAGGAGAAGGGGACAACAGAGGATGAGATGGCTGGATGTCATCACTGACTCGATGGACGTGAGTCTGAGTGAACTCCCAGAGTTGGTGATGGACAGGGAGGCCTGGCGTGCTGCAATTCATGGGGTCGCAAAGAGTCGGACACGACTGAGCGACTGAACTGAAGACTAAAAAATTGTTAAGAGGGTATGTGCTAGGAGTACTGGATTAAAATTCAAAAGTAACTATCAATGAAAGAATAAACCAATGGTTGCCTCAACACACACCTTCAAATCAATTATGTGGATTATAAGAAAACTGAAGTTAATACAGGTTTTATATATATATATATATATATATATATATATATATATATATATATATATAAATGCAGACATGTTACTTGCAAATAAGCACAGGATGTAGTGATACCTGGGGCTTCCAGGTGGGACAAGGGGACAAGAATCTACCTGCCAGTGCAGGAGATCCAGAACCCGTGAGTCTGATCCCTGGGTGAGGAAGATGCTCTGGAGGGGAAATGACCAGTATTCTTGTCTGAAAAATCCCATGGACAGAGGAGCCTAATGGTATACAACACATGGGGTCACAAAGGGTTGGACACAATTGCGGATGCACAACTGAAACTGATACCTAACACAATGCAGCACTTCATATCATATACAGCAAATATAACTGTAGCTTTATAATTCTTGCATGCATAGGACATTTCCTCCTAATTAAATTTCTAACTTGAGAACTACAGTGCTTTTGAAACAATCTTAAAATTATTTTCTGCTAAGTATATCAGAAAGGAAACTAAAGTCTGCTATGTATTAATAATAAATGTAGGTCTGACACTGAGGCTGAAGATCCGTTACTTTGGCCACTTGATGCAAAGAGATAACTCATCAGAAAAGACCCCGATGCTCGGAAAGAGTGAAGGCAAAAGGAAAAGAGGGTGGCAATGGATGAGGATGTTAGATAGCATCAGCAACTGAAAGGACATAAATTTGTACAAACTCTGCCAGACAGTGAAGGATAGGGAAGCCTGGAGTGCTGCAGTCCATGGGATTGCCGAGTTGGACGTGACTTAGTGACTGAACAACAAAAAATGCACAGCCTATGCAAGTACTGGAATTCCAGTTGAACTATTTCAAATCCTAAAAGATGAGGCTGTCAAAGTGATGCACTCAATATGCCAGCAAATTTGAAAAACTAACCAGTGGCTATAGGGTTGAAAAAGATAAGTTTTCATTCTAATCACAAAGAAAGGCAATCCCAAAGATTGTTCAAACTACCCCACAACTGCACTCATCTCACACACTAGCAAGGTAATGGTCAAAAATCTCCAAGACAAGCTTCAACAACAGTACGTGAACTTTGAACCTGCAGATATTCAAGCTGTATTTAGAAAACGCAGAGGAACTAGAGATGAAATTTCCAACATCTGCTGGATCATCGAAAAAGCAAGAGAGTTCAGAAAAAACATCCACTTCTGCTTTATTGACTATGCCGAAGCCTTTGTGTGGCTCGAAACAAACTGTGGAAAATTCTGAAAGAGGTGGGAATACCAGACCACCTAACCTGTCTCCTGAGAAATCTTTATGCATGTCAAGAAGCAACAGTTAGAACTGGATATGGAACAACAGACAGGTTCCAAATCAGTAAAGGAGTATGTCAAGGCTGTATATTGTCACCCTGCTTATTTAACTTATATGCAGAGTATATCATGCAAATGCCAGACTGGATGAGGCACAATCTGGAATCAAGATTGCTGGGAGAAATATCAGTAACCTCAGATATGTAGATGACACCACCCTTATGGCAGAAAGCAACGAATTAAAGAGCCTCTTAATGAAAGTGAAAGAGGAGAGTGAAAAAGCTGGATTAAAACTCAGCATTCAGAAAACTTAAGATCACGGCATCTGGTCCCATCACTTCATGGCAAATAGATGGGAAAACAGTGGAAACAATGAGTGGCTTTATTTTGGGGGGCTTCAAAATCACTGCAGATGGTGACTACAGCCATGAAATTAAAAGACTCTTGCTCCCTGGAAGAAAAGCTATGATCAACCTAGACAGCATATTAAAAAGAAAATATATTACTTTGCCAACAAAGGTCTCTCTAGTCAAGGTTATGGTTTTTCTCAGTAGTCATGTATGGGTATGAGACTTGGACTATAAAGAAAGCTGAGCACCGAAGAACTGATGCCTTTGAACTATGGGGTTGCAGAAGACTATTAAGAGTCCCTTGGACTTCAAGGACATCCAACCAGTCTATCATAAAAGAAATCAGTCCTGAATATTCATTGGAAGGACTGATGCTGAAGCTGAAAATATAATACTTTGGCCACCTGATGTGAAGAACTGAATCACTAGAAATGACCCAGATACTGGGAAAGATTGAAGGCAGGAGGAGAAAGGGATGACAGAGAATGAGATGGTTGGATGGCATCCCTGACTTGATGGACATGAGTTTGAGTAAGCTCCAGGAGTTGGTGATGGACAGGGAAGCCTGGCATGATGCAGTCTGTGGGGTCGCAGAGTCAGACACGACTGAGAGAGTGAACTGAACTGATGCAAGCATGATGACAATGGGAAATATCTGACAAACTATTCTTATCTATTCACTTGACTGAGTTTTTGAAATATTTGACTTTAAAAATAAAAGATGAAATAATTCTGTGTGAAAAAAGTGTAATAATAGTCTAATTCCAATATAAAATATGAAGAAGAAAAACACAACTAGATCTTAATTCTAGATCTAAAACCTAGGAAAATCATTAAAATAGCACTACATTTCACCATGCAGTTTTCCTACTTTGAAGGATTACTCTGGGGAACAAGTGAAGTAAAACACTTCAAAAATCTATCCAGGGCTTTCCTGGTGGCTTAGTGGTATGGAATCTACCTGTCAAAGAAGGAGACACAGGTTTGTTATCTGATCCAGGAAGATCTCACATGCCAAGGACTACCCAAGCCCCATGCACCACAACTACTGATCCCGTGCTCTAAAGTCCAGGAGCTGCAACCACTGAGCCCACATCCCACAACTATTGAAGCCAACATGCCCTAGAGCCCATGGTCTGCAAAGAGAGAAAACACTGCAACCAGAAGCTTGTACACCAAAACCAGAAAGTACTCCCCACTTGCCAAAACTAGAGAAAAGCCTGTGCAGCAACGAAGACCCAGCACAGGCAAAAATTACTAAACAAATTTAAGAAAAAAATCTATGCAATACTAGACAACTCAGTGGTATTGTTATATTTTGCATGTTTCCAGTTAAAAGAAAACACATATTTGAAAATTCTTCCCATCCTGGATATTTATTTTAATGCAATTACTAATCTATTAAATTTATAAATATAATCAATTTCATTTTTCCTAAAAAGAAGCATTATTGTCATCAAAAACAAATTGTTCTTTTCATCATAAATACATTCTATTATAACAGAAAGTAACTGTATACAAATAAAACTTTTATTCTAAAGTAGACATTTTAACTAATTCTAATAGCTTTTTATCTAAAACCAATTATTTTTAAAACCAATGAACTTTAATATATATTAAGATGTTTTTATCACATACTTTTCACAGTTGGATATATTTAACTAGTAAACATTTTTCAAAAGAACAAAAGCATTTTCAATGAAGTTACTGCAAACTGTAAGCTCATTTAAAACATACCTGTTTACTCATGTAAATTGAAGACAATTTAAATTGTGTTGCTATTTTCAATAAAATTGAATGAATATCACTGTATCATGTTTAAAACCACTGTACCTAAACACAACAGATGAAAAAGAAATAAGATCTGTTTACCAGTTGAAAAACAGTACTTACTAGTTTTGAAAAAGTATCTCCCAGTAAAAGTTACCTTTTTTTATCACTCTTCTGTAAAAATATTTTATACTCCTAATTGCTTAAGAATAAAGCCTGAAGCCCTTAGTCTGTCATGCAAATCTGTCCTTAAACTATAGTTCCAACTGTATTTGTCAATTCAGTCTTTATACTCCTATAAAACCTATCCACCCCTAAACTACCCTCATGCTAAGTACCTTTATGTCTCACATACTACATCTATTCATGGCAATTTTCTGCTCTTATTTTGGCTCTTGGCTGACATTTCTTTTCTCACTCAAAGTCCACAACAAATGCTAGTCTTACTAAACACCCCAGATACAGTCAATAGGTTCCATAAAACATATGATTATATTGATGCTTCATCTCATTACTTATCGCTAGTTGAACACATCTTTGTTAGCATTTCATATTCTTCAGTAAACTCTTCTATACAGAGGCAAGGATAAAATATTGAACAACTGCTTAGGGGAGTAGGAAATATTCAAGCGGAGGGCTCTAAATAGCCACTATACATTAGGTTAAACATTTTCTAGACACAGTAGGTTACAAATGTGACTGGCTATTGAGACTATCTAGGACTCAAGGTGGAAAATAAATATTTATTTTTACTAACCATGAATTTCCTTTCTCACACTGAACTGATATATTTTACGCAAGCTTAATGTGTTAATATCGAGAGGTTCTTTAGTATTTGTAGGAGGGGACATTGATTTAAAAAAAACAAAAAACTTGCAATTTTCCACCTACTCAGGGGATGTCTTCTCCACAAGTGACTACATTTCCTTCTGCCATTGTAACACTATCACTATTGTTCTTCTTCTTGTGTAGATGTTTATTTTTTCTTGTCATAGCTGTTTTCTGCCATAGTTGCCATGTGCTTGAGATATTTTATCTTTTAAAAATATTACAAGATGTTTCTATCCTTCTCAACAGAGCAGTGATTTTATCATTGGGAGTTTATTTCTACATTTAGATGGTCATGTACTTGTCAGAAAAGGTTTCTTTGGTATCAAGAAGAATGTTTCTTAGTTAGTTAGTTCCTCAGTATTTCTAGATATCTTTCAAAAGCCTAGGATTTACATGTTAATATTTCATAATTCTTAACAATTAGGCTTCTAGATTCCCTCAGACTGAATTAATAATTTAGATATACATTAATTTAAATTATACATGGATAGTACTACCAATAATTATGACATATTAATGAGATTAATCAATAATGCATTATATTGACAACATATTATAATTATTAGTGTTATTCTTATGATAGTTATAGATATTAATGAACAAAAATGGTTTATCCTTGAAAGATATTCAATACATCATGATAAAATGCAAAGATGCTTAATAGAAGCAGGGTAGATTTAAAGCTGTAGTCTTCAAAGATAAATAAGTGTACAGACAGTAACTGGATACAAACTATTATCAGCAGTAGTCAGAAATCTACTAAATTTTATTATCTCATATTTTCTTTATCACTGTTTTTTTCAAAATGACTTACAATGTATTAAATACTTACATGAAGTAATTATACAGCCCTCTATCTTGAAAATCATGAAGCACTTTAGGAAAAGGGCAACTAATTTGGAAATCAGAAATTTACATAATTTAAGTTCTTAGAGCCTCAGTTCAGTGACTCAGTCATGTCCGACTCGTTGTGACCCAAGGGACTGCAGCACCCCAGGCTTACATGTCCATCTCCAACTCCTAGAGCTTGCTCAAACACAAGTCCATCAAGTCAGTGATCGATCTGAGCCTCAGGTCCATCATAAAGATAACTGTACTTATGTTAACTTGTATTTCCCTTTCCTCACTCAGCGATATAAAATAAAAAATATAATTATCCTTTACTGGATATGACATAATCAAAGTTTGTTATTACAAACTGTCCCTACTTTTGTCACTTTTAATTTCACAGAAGCATTTATTTGACATCACTTCCTATTCTCATATTTGTCAACTTCAAGGTCTTGGTTTATTTTTCTGACCTACCACACTGTAAATTTAGCTGGCATTTAGCCTTCACAATTAGGTCGCATTTAAAGATAAAAGAAAACAGCTGTTGGTTAAATATTAACTAAATAATCTCATACTGACAACCAAAATAAAAAATAAAATTGAAAACAATTACAACACATTTTCAATGTTCTGACGACTCTACAGCATACATCCAAGACTGTCTCTATGCTTTTCCTTTGATGCTATCCACCACTGCCTAGTGAGGCCTAGTGCCTTAAAACAAAAATCACAGGGGAATATCCATCTTAAAGCTTAAAGCTCACTTTTTTTTTTACTACTATCAAAACTAATTCAGAAATAATCATGCCTTAGAAGAATTTAATCTGATTTTTCTCTTTTGTCTATGTGAAACTTTCCATATTTAAATTAAAAAATAGTCTTTCTATTCATCAAAAAGCCAGGAATTAATGTATAAAGTTCCTAGGGTTTCAAATGTATTTATGTTTTCACTCAATTAACTAATACATATTGTGTGACCTAGAATAACAATTATATACAAAATAGTTACATTAAAATTCCATACATAAAAATAAAGAAAACTGAGAGTTGGAAGACTCACTTTCAAAGTAAAATTAACAATTTGCTTTTAAAAACAATAAGATAAAATTAATTGCACAAAATTGTTTAATAATACTAGGAAGTACTGAAAGATAAAAATGACAAAGCAAAAATAACCTCCCTGAGACAACTATTATTATTAAATTTCATTTCTTCTTTTTCTGTATATACAAATACATCCATATAAAAATAGAACCATGCTATTTTGTAATATGCTTATTATACTCAATAATATATCATATACAATGTTCCATATTATTAAATGTACATAAATATCATTTTAATGACTTAATGGTATTTCATACGTAAGCTTCCCGGTGGCTCAGCTGGAAAAGAATCCACCTGCCTCCAGTACAGGAGACCCACTTTCAATCCCTGGGCCGGTAAGCTCCTCTGGAGAAGGAAATGGCAACCCACTCCAGTATTCTTGCCTGGAGAATTCCAAGGAAAGAGGAGGCTGGCAGGCTACAGTCCATGGGTTTGCACAGAGTTGTACATGACTGAGCAACTAACACCAACACCAAACTATTTGACACACATTCAGTTACCCTGCTAGACCCAACAGTTGAGCTAGTAATCAAAATCAGGTCTATCTGAAACCAAGGGGTACAGTCTTTCCAGTTTATCACACAGGAATTTCCATGTAGTTCCTACTCATAGAGCAAAGGGGAAAGTGAGCAAAGTAATAGCAACAGGACTACAGTGGGAAGTTACAGACTTTACTCACTCTATAAATTCTTCTGCATAGAGAGGCAGATACATGTAGAATACACAAATATCGTATCACTTCCATTACTTTAGACCTTCTCAATTTCATTTCCTGTATTTCCTATAAGGTCATGAATCTTCCAGAGATGTAAGCTTCTGTCTAGCCAGCAGAATATGTTAGAAATCACCTTCCTGATAGTACCAAGGAGTCTGTGCTTTGGCACACTATTCAGGCTGTAATTTCTCTGTTTCTTATAATCAAGACCCTTTAATACACAGGTAATTTGCAATATACATGCATAAGGATAAGAGATTTGTGGGGATGTTTTGTTGTTAATTGACTGTCTTCATCACTTGTTCTTCCTGGAAAAAAACGTCTACTGCAAAATAATTTTGGAACTTTATAAGTTCTTTCACTGGAAAGACACTGACCAATAATATCTTACATTAGTCATGTGGAATTATGTGCAGAAATAGTTCTGAAAAAACTGTAAAATCTAATAAATCTTCTTTGGCCCTGCTTTCTTCTCTTGTGCCTCTTCCCATTTTTCTGTTCTATAAAGACACACACTGACTTCATAAGGCTGATGGTCTAGCTTTACTGTAAAAGCCATCCTATACACAATTGGCCCTCTGTATCCCCAGGTTATGTATCTGTGGATTTCAACCTACTCTGGATTAAAAATATTTTGACAAAAAAAATTTCAGAAAGTTCTAAAAACCAAAACTTAATCTTATCATGCTTGCAACTAATTACCTAGCATTTACAATGTATTAGGTATTATTAATATAAGTATTTGAAAGATGATTTAAAATATACGGGAGGATATGCCATAGGTTAGATGTAAATACTATACTATTCTGTAAAAGGGATTTGAGCATCATAGATTCATGAAACGGGGGTCATGGAACCAGTACACATGGACTGATGGACCACTGTAAAAAAAGAAAGGAGTGATTCTACATTTTAAGAGAGTAATTTTTAACAGAAACGAACATCCCTACTGCCTCTTTTTATATAAAATTCAAAATTAGTGACATGTAGATGTAAAAAATACTTCAGGCCTTGGGGCCTTCCTGATGTTTTAACATTTTTTAATGTAATACTTTATTAAATCAAACTTCATTTTTTTATTTTTAATTTTTATTTTTACTTTATTTTACTTTACAATACTGTATTGGTTTTGCCATACATTGACATGAATCCACCACAGGTGTACAAGAGTTCCCAAACATAAAGCCTCATCACACCTCCCACCCCATATCATCTCTCTGGACCATCCCTGTGCACCAGCCCTAAACATCCCATATCCTGCATCGAACATAGACTGGTGATTCGTTTCTTACATGATAGTATACATATTTCAATGCCATTCTCTCAAATCATCCCACCCTCTCCCTCTCCCATACAGTCCAAAAGTCCTCTCTACACATCTGTGTCTCTTCTGCTGTCATGCATAAAGGGTCATCATTACCATCTTTCTAAATTCCATATATATGTGTTAGTATACTGTATTGGTGTTTTTCTTTCTGGCTTACTTCACTCTGTATAATCGGCTCCAGTTTCATCCATCTCATTAGAACGGATTCAAATGTATTCTTTTAAATGGCTGAGTAATACTCCATTGTGTATATGTACCACAGCTTTCTTAACCATTCATCTGCTGATGGACATCTAGGTTGTTTCCATGTCCTGGCTATTATAAATAGTGCTGTGATGAACATTGGGGTACATGTGTTTCTTTCTATTCTGATTTCCTCGGTGTGCATGCCCAGCAGCGGGATTGCTGGGTCATAAGGCAGTTCTATTTGCAATTTTTTAAGGAATCTCCACACTGTTCTCCATAGTGGCGGTACTAGTTTGCATTCCCACCAACAGAGCAATAGGGGTCCCTTTTCTCTACACCCTCTCCAGCATTTATTGCTTGTAGACTTTTGGATTGCAGCCATTCTGACTGGTGTGAGATGGTACCTCATTGTGGTCTTGATTTGCACTTCTCTAATAATGAGTGACGTTGAGCATATTTTCATGTGTTTGTTAACCATCCGTATGTCTTCTTTGGAGAAATGTCAATTTAGTTCCTTGGCCCATGTTTTGATTGGGTGGTTTATTTTTCTGGAATTGAGCTGCATAAGTTGCTTGTATATTTTTGAGATTAGTTGTTTGTCAGTTGCTTCATTTGCTATTATTTTCTCCCATTTGGAAGGCTGTCTTTTCAACTTGCTTATATTTTCCTTTGTTGTGCAGAAGCTTTTAATTTTAATTAGGTCCCATTTGTTTATTTTTGCTTTTATTTCCAGAATTCTGGGAGGTGGGTCATAGAGGATCCTGCTGTGATTTATGTAGGAGAGTGTTTTGCCTATGTTCTCCTTTAGGAGTTTTATAGTTTCTGGTCTTACATTTAGATCTTTAATCCATTTTGAGTTTATTTTTGTCTGTGGTGTTAGAAAGTGATCTAGTTTCATTCTTTTACAAGTGGTTGACCAGTTTTCCCAGCACCACTTGTGAAAGAGATTGTCTTTACTCCATTGTATATTCTTGCCTCCTTTGTCAAAGATAAGGTGTCCATAGGTGTGTGGATTTTTCTCTGGGCTTTCTATTTTGTTCCATTGATCTATATTTCTGTCTTTGTGCCAGTACCATACTGTCTTGATGACTGTGGCTTTGTAGTAGAGCCTGAAGTCAGGCACATTGATTCCTCCAGTTCCATTCTTCTTTCTCAAGATTGCTTTGGCTATTCGAGGTTTTTTGTATTTCCATACAAATCTTGAAATTATTTGTTCTAGTTCTGTGAAAAATACTGCTGGTAGCTTGACAGGGATTGCATTGAATCTATATATTGCTTTGGGTACTATACTCATTTTCACTATATTGATTTTTCCGATCCATGAACATGGTATATTTCTCCATCTATTAGTGTCCTCTTTGATTTCTTTCATCAGTGTTTTATAGTTTTCTATATATAGGTCTTTAGTTTCTTTAGGTAGATATGTTCCTAAGTATTTTATTCTTTTCGTTGCAATACTGAATGGAATCTTTTCCTTAATTTCTTTTTCTACTTTCTCATTATTAGTGTATAGGAATGCAAGGGATTTCTGTGTGTGGATTTTATATCCTGCAACTTTACTATATTCATTGATTAGCTCTAGTAATTTTCTGGTGGAGTCTTTAGGGTTTTCTATGTAGAGGATCATGTCATCTGCAAACAGTAAGAGTTTTACTTCTTCTTTTCCAATTTGGATTCTTTTATTTCTCTTTCTGCTCTGATTGCTGTGGTCAAAACTTCCAGAACTATGTTGAATAGTAGTGGTGAAAGTGGGCACCCTTGTCTTGTTCCTGACTTTAGGGGAAATGCTTTCAATTTTTCACCATTGAGGATAATGTTTGCGGTGGGTTTGTCATATATAGCTTTTATTATGTTGAGGTATGTTCCTTCTATTCCTGCTTTCTGGAGAGTTTTTATCATAAATGGATGTTGAATTTTGTCAAAGGCCTTCTCTGCATCTATTGAGATAATCATATGGCTTTTATTTTTCAATTTGTTAATGGGGTTGATTTGCAGATACTGAAGAATCCTTGCATCCCTGGGATAAAGCCCACTTGGTCATGGTGTATGATTTTTTTAATGTGTTGTTGGATTCTGACTGCTAGAACTTTGTTGAGGATTTTTTCATCTATGTTCATCAGTGATATTGGCCTGTAGTTTTCTTTTTTGTGGCATCTTTGTCAGGTTTTGGTATTAGGGTGATGGTGGCCTCATAGAATGAGTTTGGAAGTTCACCTTCCTCTGCAATTTTCTGGAAGAGTTTAAGTAGGATAGGTATTAGATCTTCTCGAAATTTTTGGTCGAATTCAGCTGTGAAGCCGTCAGGACCTGGGCTTTTGTTTGCTGGAAGATTTCTGATTACAGTTTCAATTTCCGTGCTTGTGATGGGTCTGTTAAGATTTTCTATTTCTTCCTAGTTCAGTTTTGGAAAGTTGTACTTTTCTAAGAATTTGTCCATTTCTTCCACGTTGTGCATTTTATTGGCATTTAATTGCTGATAGTAGTCTCTTATGATCCTTTGTATTTCTGTGTTGTCTGTTGTGATCTCTCCATTTTCATTTCTAATTTTATTGATTTGATTTTTCTCTCTTTGCTTCTTGATGAGTCTGGCTAATGGTTTGTCAATTTTATTTATCCTTTCAAAGAACCAGCTTTTGGCTTTGTTGATTTTTGCTATGGTCTCTTTTGTTTCTTTTGCATTTATTTCTGCCCTAATGTTTAAGATTTCTTTCCTTCTGCTAATTCTGGGGTTCTCCATTTCTTCCTTTTCTAGTTGCTTTAGGTGTAGAGTTAGGTGATTTATTTGACTTTTTTCTTGTTTCTTGCGGTATGCCTGTATTGCTATGAACTTTCCTCTTAGCACTGTTTTTATAGTGTCCCACAGGTTTTGGGTTGTTGTGTTTTCATTTTCATTTGTTTCTATGCATATTTTGATTTCTTTTTTGATTTCTTCTGTGATTTGTTGGTTATTCAGAAGCGTGTTTTTCAGCCTCCATATGTTGGAATTTTTAATAATTTTTCTCCTGTAATTGAGATCTAATCTCAATGCATTATGGTCAGAAAAGATGCTTGGAATGATTTCGATTTTTTTTGAATTTATCAAGGTTAGATTTATGGCCCAGGATGTGATCTATCCTGGAGAAGGTTCCGTGTGCACTTAAGAAAAAGGTGAAATTCATTGTTTGGGGTGAAATGTCCTATAGATATCAATTAGGTATAACTGGTCTATTGTATCATTTAAAGTTTGTGTTTCTTTGTTAATTTTCTGTTTAGTTGATCTGTCCATAGGTGTGAGTGGGGTATTACAGTCTCCCACTATTATTGTGTTATTGTTAATTTCCCCTTCCATACTTGTTAGCATTTGTCTTACATATTGTGGTGCTCCTATATTGGGTGCATATATATTTATAATTATTATATCTTCATCTTTGATTGATCCTTTGATCATTATGTAGTGTCCTTCTTTGTCTCTTTTCACAGCCTTTGTTTTAAAGTCTATTTATTGGATATGAGTATTGCCACTCCTGCTTTCTTCTGGTCTCTATTGTGTGATATATCTTTTTCCAGCCCTTCACTTTCAGTCTGTATGTGTCCCTTGTTTTGAGGTGGGTCTCTTGTACGCAGCATATATAGGGGTCTTGTTTTTATATCCATTCAGCCAGTCTTTGTCTTTTGGTTGGGGCATTCAACCCATTTACGTTTAAGGTAATTACTGATAAGTGTGATCCCATTGCCATTTACTTTATTGTTTTGGGTTCGGGTTTATACACCCTTTTTGTGTTTCCTGTCTAGAGAATATCCTTTAGCATTTGTTGGAGAGCTGGTTTGGTGGTGTTGAATTCTCTCAGGTTTTGCTTGTCTGTAAAGCTTTTGATTTCTCCTTCATATTTGAATGAGATCCTTGCTGGGTACAGTAACCTGGGCTCTAGGTTATTTTCTTTCATCACTTTCAGTATGTCTTGCCATTCCCTCCTGGCCTGAAGAGTTTCTATTGAAAGATCAGCTGTTATCCTTATGGGAATCCCCTTCTGTGTTATTTGTTGTTTTTCCCTTGCTGCTTTTAATATTTGTTCTTTGAGTTTGATCTTTGTTAATTTGATTAATATGTATGTTGGGGTGTTTTGCCTTGGGTTCATCCTGTTTGGAACTCTCCGGGTTTCTTGGACTTGGGTGATTATTTCCTTCCCCATTTTAGGGAAGTTTTCAACTATTATCTCCTTAAGGATTTTCTCGTGGTCTTTCTTTTTGTCTTCTTCTTCTGGGACTCCTATAATTCGAATGTTGGAGCATTTCATATTGTCCTGGAGGTCTCTGAGATTGTCCTCATTTCTTTTAATTTGTTTTCCTTTTTTCCTCTCTGATTCATTTATTTCTACCATTCTATCTTCTATTTCACTAATCCTGTCTTCTGCCTCCGTTATTCTACTATTTGTTGCCTCCAGAGTGTTTTTCTGATCTCATTTATTGCACTATTCATTATATATTGACTCTTTTTTATTTCTTCTAAGTCCTTGTTAAACCTTTCTTGCATCTTCTCAATCCTTGTCTCCAGGCTATTTATCTGTGATTCCATTTTGATTTCAAGATTTTGGATCATTTTCACTATCAATATTTGGAATTCTTTCACAGGTAGATTTCCTATCTCTTCCTCTTTTGTTTGGTTTGGTGGGCATTTCTCCTGTTCCTTTACCTGCTGAGTATTCCTCTGTCTCTTCATCTTGGTTATATTGCTGCATTTGGTGTGGCCTTTCTATATTCTGGGAATTTGTGGAGTTCTCTTTATTATGGAACTTCCTCACTGTGGGTGGGGTTGTTTCAGTGGCTTGTCAAGGTTTCTTGGTTAGGGAGGCTTGTGTCGGAGTTCTGGTGGGTGGAGCTGGATTTCTTCTCTCTGGAGTGCAATGGAGTGACCAGTAATGGGTTATGAGACATCAAATGGTTTGAAGTAACTTTGAGCTGCCTGTATATTGAAGCTCAGGAGTGAGTTCCTGTGTTGCTGGAGAATTTGCATGGTATGTCTTGCTCTGGAACTTGTTGGTCCTTGGGTGGTGCTTGGTTTCAGTGTAGGTATGGAGGTGTTTGATGAGCTCCTATTGATTAATGTTCCCTGGATTCAGGAGTTCTCTGATGTTCTCAGGATTTGGAATTAAACCTCCTGCTTCTGGTTTTCAGTTTTATTTTTACAGTAGCCTCAAGACTTCTCCATCTATTTATCACCGATGATAAAACATCTAGGTTAAAGATGAAGTTTCTCTACCTTTTTTTTTTTAGTCTCACTTGTTCAGTTGTGCTGTGGGGAGGGAGGGATGCTGCAAACAAATAACACTGTTGTGTGCACGCAGTGTCTCAGCCCCGCTGGGCCTGCCCCTGCTCATGGTGCACAAACCTCTCACACTCTACGTTGCTCCGCCAGGAACCTTCTGAGGCCAGCCCTAGGCTGCATGCACCTCCCCAGTCTAAGCCACTCAGGTTTGGTGCTCAGGTAGCCCTCAGAGGGACAGATTCAGTTGGGACTGCATTTTGTGCCCTTCCCAGGTCCGAGCAGCTCAGGTGTTTGGCGAGCGCGGTCGCTGCAACTTATCACCTTTCCCGTCTCTGTTGCTCAGATTTCTGGGTGTACTGCTGGCGCCCGTGGTGAGGCAGATGGTGACTGTCCAGAACCCCCAGAAGTCTTAGCAAAGAAGCCTGCTTGCAGTTTGGCAGGTAAAGTCTCTCCGGGGCTGCAACTGCCCCCTTCCAGCCCTTATGGCTCTGGCTGCCTGTCCCGGGCAGGGGATGGTCTGCAGCCGGCTATTTCCATTCCATCGTTTGTTCTGTGCACGGTCCTGGCGGTGTCTTATGTTCGCGCTTTTCACGTGGTAGCTATCCCACAGTCTGATTTGCTAGCCCAATTTAGTTCGTTCTGGTTACGCGCAGGGCGTTCCTGCCCGATTCTTAAAAAGCACTGCGGCCCGTGCCTCCCGCGCCTCCATGCCCTGCCCCCACTTGCTAGTGGCGGATGCAGGCGTCTGTGCTGCTTTTCTGCTGGGGGAGTTACTGCTGGGCTCATAATCTGTTGGTTTTATTTATTTATTTATTTTTCCTTCCTGTTATGTTGCCCTCTGTGCTTCCAAGGCTCTCCACAGACTCAGCAGGGAGAGTGTTTCCTGGTGTTTGGAAACCTCTCTTAAGATTCCCTTCCCGGGACGGGATTCCCTTCCCGGGATGGAGCTCCCTCCCCACCTCCTTTGTCTCTTTTTTTGTCTCATTATATTTTTTCTTACCTGTTTTTGAAGACAATGATCTGCTTTTCTGGGTGCCTGATGTCCTCTGCCAGCATTCAGAAGTTGTTTTGTGGAGTTTGCTCAGCACTGAAATGTTCTTTTGATGAATTTGTGAGGGAGAAAGTCGTCTCCCCATCCCATTCCTCCGCCATCTTCTAACATTTTTCTAATACAAACAATCATCATGGTAAAAAAAAATATATATTGAACACATACACACATACATACACACACACACATATATATACATACATACATACATATATACATACACACACACACATGCATGCACAAGAATCAGACTTCAAAATGTTAGCAAACAGGATCTCTCAAAAGAGCAGTATATTACAAGACATATGTTTCACGTTCTTTTTTGTGAATGTCCATCCATTGAGGACTATGGATCGATAGGGAAACTTCATTGAAAAACATATTTAATCATTATCACAAACAAGCACCTAGAAGCCAATCATGTAAGCTAATACTTAATGCAGTAAGTGTCAAGACTGGCCTAGATACTTTCATGATTTTTGAACTTAGTTTATGCCCATATCCAAATATTCAGATTTAAAATTTAAATACTCGTGTAATACAAAAAGTAAAGTTACAGACTAAATGTCTTTAGCATGCATATTTGCATTTGTGCTGTTTATAGCTTTATTCTTTATCTGAATTGTAATTAAAATAGGCTTAACTACTTTATTCTAAAATTGACAGTGTGTTCTAAAGAGAACACAAATCGTCAGTTGACATCTAACTTCACTTTTTAATGCTAAATAATCTTTTCTTTAGAAACAATATATATATAGGTAAGTGGCTTAAAGCAGAGTTGTTATTGTTTAGTCATTAAGTCATGGCCAACTTTTTTGTGAACCTATGCACTGTAGCCTTTCAGGCTACTATGGCCATAGGATTTGCCATACAAGAACACCAGAGTGTGTTGCCATGCCCTCCTCCAGGGGATCTTCCCGACCCAGGGATTGAACTGTATCTCCTGCATTGGCAGGTGGATTCTTTACTGCTGAGCCAAACAGGGAAGCCCTGTCAAAAAGTACAGAATCTGTACTAAACCTTGGCTCCCTCACTTAGTAGTAATGAGACTCCAGGCAAGCCACATCAGCACTCTAATGCCTATTTCTTCATCTAAACAATGGAGACAATGTCACCACTTATCTTGCAGAATTAATGTAAATGATGATTAATGAGTTGATCTACATGAAGTCATATTTATGTAAGGTGACCTAATATCAAGTCTCTTCCAGGTCTCATGAAGTGCTAAGTATTATTAAGTGTTTTCTGTAGTGACTGATAAAAGTTGGTGGATTATGTTATAATACAGTTGTTAATATAATGCTGGTAGATCCAGTGCAGAAATTATGAGTTTGATATTACTCTCATTGAAACTACACATTTAAAACAAAAGACCTTCTATGTTAAACAGAACTGCCATTTCCTCTCATAAATTTACTACTATCATGTAAGTAAATACTTAATGTGACAAATTTCAAGGTGGGTCCAGATTACTTCATAATTTTTCACATGATATTTGACACTTTTAAGAATCTTCAGTGACTTAAATAGAAAGTGAAGTCACTCAGTCATGTCCAGCTCTTTGCAACCCCATGGATTATAGCCCATGGAGTTTTTCAGGCAAGAGTACTGGAGTGGGTTGCCATTCTCCAAGGGATCTTCCTGACCCAGGGATCACACCTGGGATCAATGACTTAAACTGGTATTTATAAATAGATATAATCAGTTTTAAGATTAAAATATTAAATTTAATATTTAAAATCAGTTATTAATAATAATGAATCCCTCAATGAAAAATTTAATAGTTGTTTTTGTATTGATTCATTTTTATTGATCCCCACTCAAGAGACGAGTAACTCTATCATATATTTCTTTTGTGCACAGGATACTAAGCTTTCATACTGAGAGTACATATTAATAAACACTGATTTACCTATCTAAGTGAATAATATAAAAAATATGGTAAGTGCTTTACATGGAAAAACATAGCTGAATTCAGGTCTTGTATTATGTCTTCCTTTTCTGCCCTGACACACAGTGCTTTTTTGACTTTCCCATTGCTGCTTTTCTTTTGGCTCCTCACTTTTTGTCATCTGTGACTCCTCTGGGTTGCCTCAATGTACAGTTATTACATAAAAGGTACACTTGCCACTCTAATCAAGAGTTGTTCCTTTCTAAAGCTCCTGTTTATTATATTTGTGTTGTATTTCTCCCGCTTTCTGCATTTCATTACACTTTGGTGACCTTTTACCACAAGCTGCATCCTTCTGACAAAGTCATCATTCTCTCTCAAGATTCACGTTTCTTTTTATTTCTTCTTTTACTCACTTGACATATAAGGAAAACCTCAGGCTTTCCCTTCAGGATCACAACGAGAAGTCAAGAACACAGGAGCAATTCCTTAACAGATCATATACTAGGTTCTAAATAAGTGTATCCCCAGTATCCTGCAAGCACATCTGCCAGTAACTCTAACAGTAACTATTACCCTCTGAGACACCCTATCATTGGCAGTACCAGTGTATAGATGAGGACATGCACACACAGTGATGCAACCTGAGTGGTGGATGCATACAGGAGAGGTACAGACACCAATATGGGATGCATACAGGAGAGGTACAGACACCAATATGGTATATGTGTGTAAGGGCATGGTAGGGGAAGACTTCTGAAAGGGATAAGGTAGCTGCATCTGAATCAAAGTTTCAATATTCTCTTACCATCTGCTGTGAGCCTGTCCTACAAAAAGGCTCCTCACAACATCTACACAGTTTTAAGCAAACAAGAACTATCAGGAGCAGGACAGGGGGCATATTTTATGAAGCTCAGGGCAAAACAAAATGGTAGGACTCCTAGTACAAAATTATTATGAATCTCAAGACAGTGGGACCTTCTCAGCATGGGGCATTGTGACTGCACAGGTCAAATGCCCATGAAGTTGGCTTTGGTCAGAAGGAAGAATGATTCTCAAGAACATTAAGATTCCTCCTTTCTATTTTCTGTTGCAAAATTCCTTGCTATATGCAGTCATGGGTAACAGACATACCTGCAAAGCCTTTTAAAACCAGTTGAGCTTGCACTGAATTGAATTCACTTCACTAATATTTATAGAGCAGTTACTTTGTATAGAATACCACATTTATTACTGGCAAAGAAAAAAGTATACACTGTGGCCCTAAAGGAGATCAAAGAGTACTAGGGAGAGAATTACATACAGCACCTGAAATAAACATTAGATTGTGGGAAATGCTGCAATAAAGCTATGAATATTAGCTGTTCCTTTCACCTGCTCCTGCCACATTGCAATACCTTGTTTGCTTATCTGTCGCCCAAGAGTCCTCAAAGTCCTTTTTATTACATTAACCTCAGTGCTTAATATTGCACTCTGTGTATAAAAACTCAAGATTTTAAATTTAAGAGTAAATAAGTGGTCCAGAAAAGACTCATCTATAATTGTAATTTTTTTTAGGTTTATGTCTGAAAAAGTATTGTCTTTTGAATCACTTGCTAACTGAGTCTGAATTAGAATTCTGACTCCTATTTATTTTACCACCTGTTCAAGAGAGGTAGCTGTTCTGCTCTTTAATAGCAGGAGGGTTCATCAGCCTGAAGACCACTATGAGAATGAGAAACAATGTACATATAGTGCTTGGCCTCTCCTCAATCCAAGTGCTATAATGAATCACACTCCTCTCTGATCTTCCTTCTTCCTATTTAGCATAGTGGGAAGGAGCACACAGTCTGAATTTAAATTTTACCACAACTGTGTTAAATAGAAGAAAACTATAGAATGGGAAAGACCAGAGATCTCTTCAAGAAAATTAGAGATACAAAGGGAACATTTCATGCAAATAAGGGCACAATAAAGGACAGGACCTATCAGAAGCAGAGATATTAAGAAGTGGTGGCAAGAATATATAGAACTATACAAAAAAGAACTTCATGACCCAGATAACCACAATGGTGTGATCGCTCACCTAGAGCCAGACATCCTGGAATGTGAAGTCAAGCAGGCCTTAGGAAGCATCACAACGAACATAGCTAGTGGGGGTGATGGAATTCCAGTTAAGCTATTTCAAATCCTAAAAGATGATGCTGTGAAAGTGCTGCACTCAATATGCCAGCTAATTTGGAAAACTCAGCAGGAGCCACAGGACTGGAAAAGGTCAGTTTTCATTCCAATCCCAAAGAAGGGCAATGTCAAAGAATGTTCAAACTATCTCACAATTGCAGTCATCTCACACGCTAGCAAAGTAGTGATCAAAATTCTCCAAGCTACGCTTCAACAGTACATGAACCATGAATTCCCATGTACTGAACATCTCCAGTTGTTCAAGTGAGATGTAGAAAATGCAGAGAAAATGAGGTCATATTGCCAACATCCGGTGGATCATTGAAAAAGCAAAAGAATTCCAGAAAAACATCTACTTTCACTTTATTGATTACACGAAACCATTTGACTGTGTAGATTACAACAAACTGTGGAAAATTCTTCAAAAGATGGGAATGCCTGACCACCTGATCTACCTCCTGACAAATCTGTATGCAGGTCAGGAAGCAACAGTTAGAACTGGACATGGAACAACAGACTGGTTCCAAACAGGAAAGGGAGTGCATCAAGGCTGTATATTGTCACCCTGCTTATTTAACTTATATGCAGAGTACATCATGAGAAATGCTGAGCTGGAAGAAGCACAAGCTGGAATCAAGACTGTCGAGAGAAATATCAATAACCTCAGATATGCTGATAACAACACCCTTATGGCACAAAGTTAAGAAGAACTAAAGAGCCTCTTGATGAAAGTGAAAGAGGAGTGAAAAAGTTGGTTTCAAACTCAACATTCAAAAAATGAAGATGAATTTCATTCAGTCCCATCACTTCATGCCAAACAGATAGGGAAACAATGGAATCAGTGACAGACTTTCTTTTCTTGGGCTCCAAAATCACTGCAGATGGTGACTGCGGCCATGAAATTAAAAGATGCTTGCTCCTTGGAAGAAAAACTATGACGAACCTAAACACATATTAAAAAGCAGAGACATTACTTTGCAGACAAAGGTCTGTCTAGTCAAAATATGGTTTTTGCAGTAGTCATGTAGGGATGTGAGAGTTGGATTATAAAGAATGATGAGCACTGAATAATTGATACTTTTAAATTGTGGTGTTGGAGAACACTCTTGAGAGTCCCTTGGACTGTAAGAAGATCAAACCAGTCAATCCTAAAGGGAATAGGTTCAGAATATTCATTGGAAGGACTGATGCTGAAGCTGAAACTGCAACACTTTGGCCACCTGATGCGAAGAACTAACTCATTTGAAAAAAGCCTGATGCTGGGACAGATTGAAGGCAGGGAAAGGGGATTACAGAGGATGAGATGGTTGGATGGCATCACCAACTCAATGGACATGAGTTTGAGCAGGCTCCAGGAGTTCGTGATGAACAGAGAGGCCTGGCGTGCTGCAGTCCATAGGGCTGTAGAGTCAGACACAACTGAGTGAATGAACTGAACTGAACAGCTGTGTTATCCTGAGCAGTTAACCTAACTTCTATGGGCCTCCATTTCCTTCATGAATGAAACAAGGACAAAAATAAAACCATTACCACAATGTTCTCATGGAGAATATGTTAGTTTTATATGTAAAGCATTGGGAAACTATATCTGACCCATGGTAAGTATTTCAGAGTCTCTACAATTAGTATTATTACTGTGAAAGTGAAAGTGAGATTCTCTCAGTCATGTCTGACTCTGTGACTCCATGGATTTCTCTAGGCCAGAATGCTGGAGAGGGTAGCCTTTTGCTTCTCTGGGACATCTTTCAAACCTAGTGATCGAACCCAGGTATCCCACATTGCAGGCAGATTCTTTACCAGCTGAGCCACAAGGGAAGCCCAAGAATACTGGAGTGGGTAGCCTATCTCTTCTCCAGGGGATCTTCCTCACCCAGGAATTGATCTGTGGTCTCCTGCATTGCAGGTGGATTCTTTATCAACTGAGTTCATCATTATTTAATTGGAACAGTATTAAAACCTCAAATTCTTATTTGACTCCTTATATGGGATCCCATCAAAATAGCTCTCACATATATCCATTCCACAATGACTTCATTCATGTTCACACATGTATATTTTTCTGAATGAAATAACACATTGCTTCTCCTGATATACAAACACTTCTATTAGCTTTCACTTTAATTACAAAATAAATATTAAAAAAAAACTCTGAATCACCTATTTTCTGGTCTCTGAAATCTCTTATACCTAAATTTCAAATACAGATTAAAAATTTATTATCAATGCCCATATATTTGCTTTTATATTTATATGGATATTGTTAAACCTTTATATTTTGCTCCTTATTTACCTTTGTATATTTTGACAGGTACATAGGAAGCTAGTAAGTTTATTATGATTCATTATTTGACATATAGGCCCTTTGTGAAACCAATTAAAATTGTGAAACCAGTTAACAAACATTTTTATATTACATATGCACTGTTATCAACAGAGTCAAACTGTTTGAAAGTAACTAGACAAAAAGAGTAAAGGGAAAGTAACTGAGATAAAAATTTGTATCTCGATCTTTTTTCTGACCATTTTGACACTGGAAAGATTTCTTAAACCTTCTGACCTTAATTTCCTTCCCTATCAACAAAGAGAAAAGAATACTTTATTTAATTCACAGGGACATTGTGAGAACCAAGATATTCAAATGAAGATTAACAGATATAAGATTTTAATATAAATATATCAAATATTTTCATGTATTAAAATAAACATGAGCTGTACTTATATTATTCATTACTATAATAATATTCCAAATTAATAAAACTATTTTCCTTCCACTTAACACATTTTCTTTTAATTAAGAAACTAATGTATCATTGATTATCATTAGAAAATCTTCTAAAAGGTACTAGAACAAAAATATGAATTAGTGTTGTTTCTTATGATGATTTCACATTTTTACAAATGAAAAAGATATTCAGAATACTAAGCTGTACTCAGATTTTAAGTCTTAATCTTTTATTTAATGACAATCATATACAAAATGAGCTTTTTATATGCATGATCCTGGGTATAAAACTTACCCATCAATAAACCTTTCCTAGTTTGCTCCTTGGAAGAAAAGCTATGATAAAACTAGGCAGCATATTAAAAAGCAGAGACATTACTTTGTCAACAAAGGTCCATATAGTCAGAGCTATAGTTTTAACAGTAGTTATGTATGGATGTGAGAGTTGGACTATAAAGAAAGTTGAGAGCCAGAGAACTGATTCTTAGAAGTTGCAGTGTGGAGAAGAGTCTTGAGCGTCCCTTGGACTGCAAGGAGATCAAACCAGTTAATCATAAAGGAAATCAACCCTGAATATTCATTGGAAGGACTGATGCCGAAACTGAAGCTCCAATACTTTGGCCACATGATGCAAAGAGCTGACTCATCGGAAAATGAGTGGGAAAGACTGAATGCAGGAGGAGAAGGGGACAACGGAGGATGAGATGGTTGGATGGCATCACCGACTCGAGGGACGTCAGTTTGAGCAAGCTCTGGAAGTTGGTGATAGTCAGGGAAGTCTAGTGTGCTGCAGTCCATGAGTTCACAAAAAGTCAGACACAACTGAGTGATTGAATTGAACTGAATGGCAACCCACTCCAGTACTCTTGCTTGGGAAATACCATGGACAAAGGAGCCTGGTAGGCTACAGTCCATGGGGTCATGAAGAGTCAGACATGACTGAGCAACTTCACTTTCACTTTTCACTTTCATGAACAGAAAAAGGAAATGGCAACCCACTCCAGTATTCTTGCCTGGAGAATCCCAGTGACGGGAGCCTGGTGGGCTGCCATCTATGGGGTCACATAGAGTAAGACACGACTGATGTGACTTAGCAGCAGCAGAGCTGATATAATATGAAAATGAAGAGTAAACTACTACAATTGTAATCATATTTGATTAATACATAAAGAAATGTATATTGACCTGATAAACAACATCTTAGAAACTATGTGGCTATCTGTTGCAGTAAGTAGAATTTGGGTATTTAATTGATAAAAATATTTTGAAAATGTGGTTAATAAAAGGAAATAAAACAGAAAAGGTAAGATTTTACCAACTTCTACAGCTCTTTAATGCAATGTTACCTAAAAATTGTTACCTAAAAATTAGAGGGTTTTTTTTCCTATTTCTTGAAACTTAAATCAGACTTTTAGCACTATAAAATCAGAATTGTTTGAAAGAGCTAATAAAGAAAGAAAACCACATAGGAAAACCTAGAAGTAGAAGAAAATAAAAACAGACATATATAAAAACCATAGGGGTAAATTTAACAGGAAAAGTCAAATGTATGAGAACTATATCATATAAAAGTAAAGTCATTTGAAAAATTCAACAGTGTACTGGAAAACAGAAATATTATCATCTATATTTATTTATGGATTCACTCAATGTATTTTTAGTGAGACCTATTTATGTACAAAGCAATGATCTATGCTTTGGAAACATTAAAAAATAATCATTCAGGGACCTGCCCTTAAATTAGCTGGAGTCAAACAGAAATTCTAATACATGAACATAAATAACCACAGTGCAGATCACAGAGAAGCAAGACTTACAGTCGACATACAGACCAACTGTGATGGTGTTAGAAAAGTCAAAGATTGTTGTGTATGGAAGGTAGCTCTTGAAGAGACTGTTTTATACACAGAGCAGGAAAATAGGATGTTGCATAATAGAAAATGAAATAAGTATATATGGGTAATAACAACTTAATTAAGGATCAAAGATTAAGGATAATCCTTAATTAAGGATCAATTGTGGATAAGCTGCTGGTGGGGAAGCAGAAAAATATAAGACTTCAATATGGTTCTGAAGTGCTTTGAAACAATATTGTAAAGTAATTAACCTCCAATTAAAATAAATTTTTTAAAAAAGATAACAAGATAAAGATCTCTATTTCACTGGTAAGCAGAGAAATTGTAGGCAATTTTTTTTTTCTTTTTTCCTTTGAACAAGCGAATAATGCCACTAAAGGAGTGCAATAAACCCTTAACAGAGTAAAACCAAAACAACCTAACATATGATGTCAGGAACCTCATTTTAAGAGCTCTCAACTCTAGATAGAGGATCACTGCAGGAATACAGCAATGAAGCATGAAGGGTCTAGTGTGGTGCTCATTCTAGGAATAGAAAAAAGGGCAAAGGCAGATTATGGGTAGGGATTTAACCACTTACATTCCCCCAAATCATCCATATCTGATAAAGTGTAATCTACTGTGTAATCACAGCTTTCCCTCTTACCCTTAAGTTCCTCTGACAGAAATTCTGGGCCACTATTGCAGAAGGAAATTGTTAACAAATAATCAATGCTATCCATTAGTTTGAAAATAAATACGTAGAGTGATAGCAATTGGGAAATATGCTCAGTTCAGTTCAGTTCAGTCGCTCAGTTGTGTCTGACTTTTTGCGACCCCACGTACTGCAGCACATCAGGCTTCCCTGTCCAATGCCAGCTCCTGGAGCTTGCTCAAACTAATGTCCATCAAATCGGTGATGCCATCCAACCATCTCATCCTCTGTCATCCCCTTCTCCTCCTGCCTTCAATCTTTCCCAGCATGAGGGTCATTTCCAATGACTCAGTTATTCACATCAGGTGGCCAAAGTGTCAGAGTTTCAGCTTCTGCATCAGTTCTTCCAATGAATATTCAGGACTGATTTCCTTTAGGACTGACTGGTTTGATTTCCTTACAGTCCCAGGGATGATCAAGAATGTCCATTGGCAGATGAATGGATAAGAAAGCTGTGGTACATATACACAATGGAATATTACTCAGCTCAGCTATTAAAAAGAATGCATTTGAATCACTTCTAATGAGGTGGATGAAACTGGAGCCTATTATACAGAGTGAAGTAGGTCAGGAAAAAAAAAAAACACCAATACAGTATATTAATACATTTATATGGAATTTAGAAAGATGGTAAAGATGATCCTATATGCAAGACAGCAAAAGAGACACAGATGTCAAGAACAGACTTTTTGACTCTGTGGGAGAAGGCAAGGGTGCAATGATTGAGAGAATAGCACTGAAACATGTATATTCAGTTCAGTTCAGTCACTCAGTCGTGTCTGACTCTTTGCGACCCCATGAATAGCAGCACGCCAGGCCTCCCTGTCCATCACCAACTCCTGGAGTTCACTCAGATTCACGTCCATCGAGTCAGTGATGTCATCCAGCCATCTGATCCTCTGTCGTCCCCTTCTCCTCCTGCCCCCAATCCCTCCCAGCATCATAGTCTTCTCTAATAAGTCAACACTTTGCATGAGGTGATTACCGTATGTGAAACAGATCGCCACTCCAAATTCAATGCTTGAAACAGGGCAATCAAAGTCAGTGCACTGGGATGACCCTGAGGGATGGGATGGGGAAGGAGGTGGGAAAGAAGTCCAGGATGGTGGACACATGTACACCCAAGGCTGATTCATGTCAATGTATGGCAAAAACCACTACAATATTGTAATTAACCTCCAATTAAAATAAAAATATTTTTTTTAAAAAAGAGCATTCTCCAGCACAATTCAAAAGCATCAATTCTTCTGTGCTCAGCTTTCTTTATGTGCTAATGTGCAGGAATGCAAGATGGGTTTAAAATAAGGTGTAATGTGTCTCAGGTGCCACCTTGATACCCAGAGGAAGTTATCAAGTAGTAATCTATAAACTGTTTTAGAGCCCAGAGAATATATAGGGGTGGGTTAATACTAATATGGAGAAAAAGAAAGGGACAGAACTGAGAGACTAAGGGAAGAACATCAGGGAATACTCAAATTGAACAGATTAAAGAACAGGAAACATTCATAGAAGAAATGCAGGGTATTGCCTATATAGGAGAAGGGAAATCTGGTGATGTGTGGGGATTAAAAACATAAGAAGGAAATAACTGGACAAAAATTTATGCCAATTCTCACACTTCATCTAATGTTTAAGTTTTTTATATATTGATCACCTGTTATGATATTTTTTAAATCACATAGAAGTAGAGGGAAAATGTAGAAACATTATCCCTGAGTAGTCCTAAAATGTAGAATTATCCATTATTAAGATTTTGGCCAATTTCCCTCCATGTACTTTTAGGGCTTCCCTCTGGCTCAGTGGTAAAGAATCAGTGTCCAAGTGGCCAAGCAGGAGAGACAGGTTCGTTCCTTGGGTCAGAATGATTCCTTGGAGAAGGAAATGGCAATTCACTCTAGTATTCTTGCCTGGAAAATCCCATGGACAGAGGAGCCTGAAGGGCTACAGTCCATGGGGTTGCAGAAGAGGTGAACATGATTTAGCAATTACACAAAAACAATTTTTACTTATGTGAAATCATACTGAATATACAATGTCATATTATAGCTACATTTTCACTTATTTATATTTCTCATTTCATTCAAGTTCTTTTAAATAGTATTTGAATGTAGGCATAATATCCACCCTTTATCTATATAATAAGATCATAATTTCCACATCTTCTCATAAGTACATTTTAAATGTATTTCTTTTTCTATTTCTTTTGAGAAAAATGCTCAATAGTGTGCATGTTTTCTTTATAAACAAAAACAGATCAGCAAGCCTAAATCCCAATAAACTGGTAAATACAAGCTAAAAGTTTTTACTTGATATTTATTCTTTCCCAGAAGACATCATTCCTTGCACTGAAATAAGTGTCTCAGTCCAAAGCAAGGGTTCTCTCTGAGCACATTTTGAATATTTGTTTTTAGGGATATTGGACTTCACAGTGATTAGGCACCACAGACACTGGCAACTGTATCTGCAGTCATGATTTTGTTTGTAAGAGCAAACACCCAACTCTTCCATTAGAACATCTCCATATTTAAATGAATGCTAGTTTAGAATTGCATTCAATTTATTTTCCTTTATAATACAATTAGTTATTTTTATTGATTTTTTAAATTGTGTGGGTAGATTATATTATCTGTGAATTTTATCTTAGGATAATAAAGTAGATATAACAAATATTGGTTGTCGAAGGGGATGTTGGCTCTGACAGGTAACAATGATTAGTCTCAGGCCTTTATACTCAAAATTCCTTATTAATAATTGATATGTTATCTACCTGCTTGCTAACCTAATATAAGACTCAGTGTGTTTATTTTTAAACTAAGTCCTATGCATTAAAACTGTTTTAGTGAGAAGGCAATGGCACCCCACTCCAGTACTCTTGCCTGGAAAATCCCATGGATGGAGGAGCCTGGTGGGCTGCAGTCCATGGGGTCGCTAAGAGTCGGACACAACTGAGCGACTTCACTTTCACTTTTCACTCTCCTGCATTGGAGAAGGAAATGGCAACCCACTCCAGTGTTCTTGCCTGGAGAATCACAGGGACGTGGGAGCCTGGTGGGCTGCTGCCCATGGGGTCGCACAGAGTCGGACACGACTGAAGCGACTTAGCAGCAGCAGCAGCAGCAGTGTTATGTTTATTGACTTTGTTTTTAAAACAGAAGTATAAATGAGGAAATGATTTATTAAAATGTGATAATTTGAAAACAAGTAGTAAAAACTGAGAACATTAACACAGTATCTAACAGTGGTTTATTTCAATTTGTTGGTGCTAAAAGGATCAATAAATAGATATGATATCATCTTGAGATCATTGTGTGTGATGACTGAAACTTCTGAGAAATGCATCTGTGATTATCTTTTTCTATTAAATTATAGATTAACTGAAAACAGACAATAGAAACTAGACAATTTCCTGGGTATATGCAGAAATTATCATTATAGCATGTGTATTTGGGTCAATAAAATCTGAGATATCTTTCCTATACACTTGCCTATGCTTAATGTTTATTGAAGTAAAAACATTTCTTTGTTAAATTTATAAGGTTGTAGCTTCACAGGTAACTCTTTAGAGTACCATTCAATAAAAGGCATTAACGTATGGAAGAGACTCCAAGGATGGAGTTTATTTTTTTGACAAGTAACCTTTTCTATATTATTAAGAAATGTAAAAGAAAACATGTTAGAATAATTTTTAAAGTGAATGCAATGAGATATTTTGTTTACAAATGTTTAAAATCTATTACATGAATTTATATTTCAGAGGCTCATGCATGCATTTAGAAAGTAAAATTTTCCATTTTCACCATATACTCTACAGCTTCATGAAAAGAATAAATATGTTCTTTGAAAAGAAATATTATTTCTTAATAGGTGAGAAAAACTTGTAGCAAGTCTTAAAAAGAGTTAATGCAGCTCTCTCTAAAGAAAATCTTCTGTCTCAACATGTTACACACATTATCTAAAACTTTCAAAGCCCTCTTATTTCCTCTTGCATTAAGTCTACATTTCTCCTTAAACTGTTCTCATCACATGCATACAAATCTTTTTTCTGTTTTCTTCAAAATATAATGTCTCAGAAACTGCTGGTTTCCTATTCAATAGCTGTTTGCTCCATTTTCCTTCTTAACAGTTTTCTGCTCCCTCTCAGTGTGGCACAGGGATAAATCATAAATATTAGTCAGTTATGTTAATTCAATTCCCAGTTCTAATGAAGGCTGTGACTTAGTTATGCCAATTAAGGAGATTCTGCTGAGGAAATCTGAGAAAATATTTCCTCATATTGAAAATCCACCCTGTGTTTTCTGCTCTGTAGAATTGTAACTGAATATGTTACTTTGTACTGTGGTAGAAATCTAGCCATCTATAAAACAGTCAACCTGAGGACCAATTCCACAATTCAAAGACAAAGTTCACAAAAAACAGATTAAATGTTCGAAATTTCTTTCAAAGCTTCTCTCCACTCTACTTAATGACTGCTATGGTGGTAACTGTTAAATGAGGTAATATGTTCCCTTTAAATTTATACTTTCCTGAGTTGGATTTTCTGTTATTTGCTACCAGGAATGTCATAACAGATATCATATTGAAATGTGCAATATAATATTCATATTTCTCCATTAGTACCTTGTTCCTTTTGCTTTGAATACACTATGTTTTCCTTTAAGCCTATTCAGATTCTTAACGTATTCAGGAAATAACAAGAAGCTCACCTCCTCTATAATTTTAGGCTTAACATAATTGCCTTTCTTCTCCCTCTGTGAATTTGCACAGCACTCATGGTCAATAAAAGACAACTTGGCATAAAATAATATTTTAGTGTTTAGTATTTGCCTTATAATGAAATTACGTATTCAGCATATGCTGAGCATCTTTAGTGTGTCAGGCCCCGTGATACATATGTGGGATGCAGAGTGTAGTAGCACTCTGTTCCTGTCTACAAACAGCTCAAGGCTAGAAGAAATAACAAATAAAATAAAAGCAACTTCTCTTTTCTGCAAAGACTAGAATACATGTATGTATAAGGGGCAGTGGCAGCAGAAAAGAACAATAATCTGGTCTATCTGGGGGCAGTCAGAAATTCTGAGCCATGTCTTAAAGAACAAGTTGGAGTTCATCAGGTTGACAAGGGTGATTAAGGGCTTTATAGTCAAAAAGGATATGATATAGAAAGCAAAGAAGTGTGAAACAGCATGATACCTTCAAGGACCTGAAGTTAATTTGTTTTGGTTTGAGAATAAACTCCAAAGAAGACAGGACTCATAAATTAAGCTGGAAAGGTAGGCAATGAATACTTCAAAAAAAACAAGTGTTTTCTGTATTTGTTCTCCAATTAAATTTTGAGGTCAGTTATGCTTTCAGTGAACATATTCCAGAAAGGCAAGGTGATAATGATTTCAAACTCCCTGCATGTTTGGCCCATAGATTTACTTAAACTGGTCTGAGAGTATTTGATTCATTGATTTTTAAGATGGACAGTATTGTCATTATATGCTACTTCACTTTTTTTTTTTTAATAGCACCTAAAACTGTTCAGTGAACACTGCAGGTATTCTACTTCTTAATGAATTTGCTATGTTGGTTATATAGAGTAGGAAAATCTTGCAGTGAAGATTTACTATGGTATTTCCTCATTACTAGTAATTTAATTTTCTGTTTTAGAGTATATCTTAATATTCCACATTCCATGTAACAACTACGCCCACGCATCACAGCCACTGAGCCTGCACTCCTAGAGCACAGGCACCACAACTAATGAGCCTACGTGCTACAACTCCTTAAGTCAGTGCACCTAGGACCTGTGCTCCACATGAGATGCCACTGCAATGAGAAGCCTGTGCACCACCAATGAAGAGCAGCCCTGTTTGCCACAACTAGAGAAGAGCCCTCAGTAACAAAGCCTCAGCACTGACAAAAATACAAACTACAGATAAATAAATAAATATTTATTTAAAAAAAAATAATACTGAAGTGAGTTGTCATTTCCTTCTCCAGGGATCTTCCTGACCCAGGGATTGAATTTGCATCTCTTGCATGGGCAGGCAGACTCTTTACCACTGAGCCACCTGGAAAGCCCATCTGCCTCCTTAAATTTTGTTTTATTTTAGATGGAAACAAACCATAAAATTTCCCCAAACATAAATCCACCAAAAGTTTTCTTTGCATAGAGTATCTTTATTTCAGTTTATGGACACACAGATTATTGTTAATGAATAATCAATCGCTATTTAATACTTATTTCTTAAAACAGCACATTTAGAAAATAGTTACTTTTCCTACACAAGAAGAAAAAGTATGTGTCAATAGAAATAGTCACTTCAACTAGATGTTTATCATTATAAACCACTGAGATAAAATTAAAATTGTGTCTATAATCTATTGATAGTGTTAAACATGTGGTGGTTATCACCATATGTAATTACTGCTTGCAGTTATGCTATTAAATATAGTTGGCTCACAGTGTTGGCAAAGAGTTCATCTTCCTTGTTGTTACATAAATACCAGCAGCAACGTTTGTCAGATTTTCTTCCCCTGGAACATTATATAAATTTTACTTTAAATTTTGATCAGTTGTTAAACTTTACATCCCATAAGAGTGTTAAGAGTGTCAACAGATCCCAAATGTCTTCTGCCAAATACCCAAATTTGAAGCCTAGGTATGTCACATAAGGCCACATAAACTCAATATATTCACTAAGTTTCAAGAAATACGATATGCTAGTATAGCTTATTCTATCTCCTGAGTATCAAAGGAAAATATATTGCATATGGAGCTACAAGAACCACAGTGGTACTCAACTCTAATCAGTACCATATATTTAAAAAAAGAAAGTCATGGTTCGACTAGCTAGAAGCAGAAAAATCACAAAATAAGCAATCCTTTAGGAGGAGGAAAACCATAGACAATTCAAACAAAAAAAAAAAACATACACAATGGGCTATAATTTTCATTCATTAGAAAACAGAGCTAGGTTTCCTAATGTTTTTCCATCATATGCATTCCTTTAACCTCCTATGTGCCCCGTGAAAATTTCATGCAAATAATATTCAATTTCTAAATACCAAAGAAAACGAGATACTGCATTTTCCATGGAATATATAAGAAAATATTTCCCAAGCCATATAAAGTAGACATAAAAGTCCAGTTTTAATATTTGTGAACATATCTATAGGATGACAATTTTTTTAAGAAGTAACTTTTCATCTATTTAAAAAACTCAGTGTTTTTTATCATGTGATATTAAATGTCTGGCAATTTAGATACACAGGAAATCACACAGTTCACTTCTCAGCTCAATCACTATTCCTTAGGTAAAATGTATGTGTGTGTGTTTTTCGAGTTTCTATCTATATATTTGAAAATGTTAAGTATTTTTTCTACCAACAGGAAAAACCACCTTAAAAGTAAACTACTTATTCTGAAGACAAAAATTGTTCCAAATCATAAAAGTCAGGTCGATTATACAGTAGTACCAGTTCACAAATGACACCCTACATAAGGTTAAATGACAATCTGTATCAGTAATAAGAATTTATATTTTTGTTGAAACAAAGTTTTCCTTAACGACTCTGTTAGGTTGGTGCAAAGTAATTGCTGTTTTGCATTGTTTGAGCTTAGATGTTTGATACTGGAATACATTCTTAAATAATGGTGGTTATGTTTCACCTCATTTTAATGTGCATTTTTAAAATTTTTTGCTTATGATTTACTTGCTATTATTTTATATTTATTTTAGACTAAGGAAATGAAGCTAGACAAAAAGCAAATTTGAGCAATTTTCTTATTCAAGTTTAAAATGGGTCATAAAGCAGTGGAGACAGCTCGTAACATAAACTGTGCATTTTGCTCAGGAACTGCTAATGAAATTACAGTGCAGTGGTGGTTCAAGTTTTGCAAAGGAGACAAGAGCCTTGAAGATGAGGTGCTCAGTGGCCAATTGAGAACCATCATTGAAGCTGATCTTACAACTGAACAAGAAGTTGCCAAAGAACTCAACAACAATTATTCTACGGTCATTTGGAATTTGAAGCAAATTGGAAAGGTGAAAAACTTGGTAAGTGGGTGACTCATGAGCTGACCAGAAATTTAAAAAGTCATCGTTTTGAAATGTTGTCTTCTCTTATTCTATGACAACAATGAACCATTTCTCGATTGGATTGTGATGTATGACCAACAGTGGATTTTATACAACAACCAGTGATGACCAACTCAGTGGTTGGATCGAGAAGAACCTCCAAAGCACTTACCCAAGCCAAACTTGTACCAAAAAAGGTCACAGCCGGTGTTTGGTGATCTGCTGCCCATCTGCTCTACAGCTTTCTAAATCCTGGCAAAACCATTACATCTGAGAAGTATGTTCAGCAAATTGATGAGAAGCACCGAAAACTGCAGTGCCTACAGCCAGCATCAGTCAACAGAATGGGACTAACTCCTTTCCATAACAAGGCCCAACCACACGTTGCACAAGCAATGCTTCAAAAGTTGAACAAATTGGGATAGGAAGTTTTGCCTCACCCACCATATTCACCTGTCATCTCACCAACTGACTATCAACTTATTCAAGTTGTCAAGCATCTTGAAAACTTTCTGCAATGAAAATGCTTCCACAACCAGTAGGAGGCAGAAATGCTTTCTGGGATTTTGTCAAATTCCAAAGCATGGATTTATATGTTACAGGAATGAATAAACTTATTTCTCATTGTCAGAAATGTGTTGACAGTAATGCCTTCTAATAATAAAGATGTGTTTGAGCCTAGTTATAATGATTTAAAATTCAAAGTCCGAAACTGCAATGATTTTTTCACTAATCTTAAATATTTCACTTTTTAGGGATATATGGAAAGCTAAAAAGCAAGTATTTCACACATGCAACATCAGTATTAATAGCAAACAAATAACAACACAGTGATACTATCATAACCCACTTCCATTCCTAAACCAGATTTTGATCATTTAGTATTTTATGATAATTTCCCTACAGCTGTCAGTATGAATTAAATGGAAAGAGTGGTATAGGGCTGCTAAATAAACACTATTTATAGGAGATGAAATAAGGTTAATTTGATAATGGAGTAAGGAATATTATTGCTATTTTTCTTTTATATTTCAAGCTTTGAGATGGCTTCAAGTTGAAATATTCATTCCAGCATTACCTTTATTTTAATTTATCAGCATTTATTTCAAAGCCTAGATGAGACCGAAAAAACATAAATCTATAGATGGGGAAATAGTGAAAACAATGGCTGACTTTATTTTTCTGGGCTCCAAAATCACTGAAGATGGTGACTGCAGCCATGAAATTAAAAGACGCTTACTTCTTGGAAGGAAAGTTATAGCCAACCTAGACATCATATTCAAAAGCAGAGACATTACTTTGCCAACAAAAGTCCGTCTAGTCAAGGCTATGGTTTATCCAGCAGTCATGTATGGATGCGAGAGTTGGACTATAAAGAAAGCTGAGTGCCGAGGAATTGGTGCTTTTGAACTGTGGTGTTGTAGAAGACTCTTGAGAGTCCCCCGGAAAGCAAAGATATCCAACCAGTCCATCCTAAAGGAAATCAGTCCTGGGTGTTCACTGGAAGGACTGATGTTGAAGCTGATACTCCAATACTTTGGCCACCTGATTCGAAAAGCTGACACATTGGAAAAGACCCTGATGCTGGGAAAGATTGAAGACAAGAGAAGGGGACGACAGAGGATGAGATGGTTGGATAGCATTACAAACTCAATGGACATGGGTTTGGGTGGACTCCGGGAGTTGGTGATGGACAGAGAGGCCTGGCATGCAGCAGTTCATGGGGTCGCAAAGAGTCGGACACAACTGAGCAACTGAACTGAATTGACTCTTACTTAAAACAGATCTAAAAAAGAATAATGTTTGCACAAGCTGTATCTGAATTGCTCATTTTGTGTTTTGAGACAGTTTATCTTCATGGTATTTGCATCTTTAATTTCAAGAATACTTGTTCACTGACATTAACGAGGAGGGAGGAGGGAGGGGGATTCAGGACGGGGAACACATGTATACCTGTGGCGGATTCATGTTGATGTATGGCAAAACCAATAAAATATTGTAAAGTAATTAACCTCCAATTAAAATAAATAAATTTATTTTTTAAAAAGATAGTACTTTAAACCATTAAAAATAGCACTTTCTAATTTAGGCTTATACATCAGAAAAATATGCAAACCTTTACATATGAACATTTAATATTCTAATTTCAAATTATTTTATGATCTGCTTTGTTGGGAAACAAAACCTGATTTTGAAGGATGTCACTGGAAAATCAAAAAACACATCTTTACAGTATATTGATGTATTAAGAGATCTGTTAAAATCAGTAATTCATTAAAGTGCAGAGTTTATAACCAGCTCTAAACTTTGTTCTGGTTTTCACATGGGTGTCTGTCCTGAGCATATAGAGAGACGGTCTGGGTTTTCATTTTTATATATACATCATGTTACAGAGAGAAAATATTACTTTATCTTTAGTGTGTTTTTCAATGCCAAATAGGTTTTATAACATCCCAGTTATTTTAGTCAACAGACACCCACCATCTAATAGCTGGTATATATTCTAACTTAAGAACATTGTGCTTTGAGACATATACCTTGTTTTTTATTGTGTTCAATTCACTGAGCTTATCCTGGAACCAAAGAAACACCAAAGAAACCCTTGCTGGAGTGAACTGCACTAGGAAACACATTTGAAAAACTGCAGTAAAAAATAAACCAGCCTGTAAAGATTTGATTGGGCTCCTTATAAAAATACATTATAGAAAAGAGACATTTAACTTCAGTGACATCTAGTTTTAATTTTAATAATCAGCAACATGAGAAATGTATTTCCTCTCTGGAAGAATTAACACCTGGGTAAGAAAAAAGACACATTTCTAAACATGGAAAAACTAGAGAACAATAAAAATTATATGTTGCAATTACAAAATAACATAACTCTTAACTAAATATACTGGGACTTTTAATCCAAATATGCATTATCTTTTTCAAAGTAATCACTTTAGACAACCATTCAGATAATGCCAATAACAATCATCATTCAAAATATTCTTACTCCCTGTTTCCAGATTATTCAATTATTCTTAATGACAGCATATTCTCCCCAAACCTGATACCAGTTTAATTTACTATACATATGGATCAAATTGAGAACCAGGAACATTTTTAAGGTATTCATTTCTTTTTCACCTTAAATAAATCAGGTTTAGGAACTATATGATTTTTTGAGTTCTGGAAAATGTATATACCCTTTTAACACTCCAATCATTTCCTTGATTAAAGGAACATCCCCTCATGCTTCTTTCACATTTATTCCAAGACCCTCATAAGTTTTGCTGCTCTGATTTCTATCATAATTGACTAGTTAGGCAGGTTTTCAACTTATGTAAGTGGAATTATACACGTATGTGGGCTTCCCAGATGGCACTAGTGGTAAAGAATCTGCCCACCAATGCAGGGGACTGAGAGATGTGGGTTTGATCTCTCAGTCATGAAGATCCCCTGGAGGAGGACATGGCAACCCACTCCAGAATTCTTGCCTGGAGAATCCCATGGACAGAGGAGCCTGGTGGTCTACAGTCCATGGGGTCGCAAAGAGTTGGACATGACAGAAGCGACTTTGCCTGCACACATGCATGCACACACACATAAAATATGTACTTGTATGTCTGACTTCTTATGCTCATTTATTGTGTTCTGAGAGAATTTGTGTGATTGTATTATTATTTACTTAAATTTTCAATAGAATTCATCAGCGAACCACGTGAGCAGAAAGTTTTCTTTATGAAAAAGTTTTTGATAACAAATTTCATTTACTTAACTAATTAGATATCCTATTTATTCTTGTGCCAATAGTGACAATTGTATTTTTCAAGGGTATATTCATTTTATCTAAGTTGCAGACAAATCCTGCAAATTTAATCTGTAAAGACAGCTTCTTTTAGAAATACTGAAAAAAAATTCAGTGTGAAATCCAGGTGTAAAAATAAGGCCAATTATTTGTGTAAGAAACAGTTAATTTAGATTTCATAAGGTAAAAATACAGATGATAATAATCTGCAGGGCAAATATTTGATACTTGTGGTTTATATATTAGCTATATATGTTCTCTAATATTAAACTTAAAGCTAAGTATAGTCCAGTTTTTCCTAAATTGTAATTTTTACCACACTGACTTATAAATCTTGAAAATCCCTTTAAAATATTCTTCAATTCATATAATACATGCAAAACTCACTGATAATCCTTTTTTTACTTAACTTACCTAAGCATTTTTTAAACTAAATTGTTCTCCTAGCTTTATGTACTGTTGGTGATATTTCCAGTTTATACATAATTTAACGATATTATAGACTTTAATTCTTATCATTCTCAGCAATAAGACTTCCAAAACGAAGCATTAGAGGAACTTATAAAGGCAAAACACGTCTGTCAAGAGACAGGCCTAGATTCAAACACCTATGTATACCTAACTAGTAGAGTGACCTAAGGTACAAATTTTATGCTTTCTGCACCTCCGTTTTATACTTATAAATGCAATAGTTATAAGTTTTGTGAGGACTGAATGAGACTATGAATATAACCCTGATGAATTAGCCTAACACAGTACCTAATAATTTGTGTGCTTTCTAAACTTTGCTGCTCTCAGGATAGTCCAAAGCCAACAACATCAACATCTCCTATGAGCTTGAAGGATGTCAGACCTCATCACAGATCTACTGAATCATCATCATGTGCATTTTACCAAATTTCCACATGATCAGTATGCTCATCCCCATTTCAGAATCAGTTTCTAAATTACTATTAGTGCTATTCAATTATTATAATAGTATTATTAGTACTCTTAGTTTGTAATCACATTGCTCTGGCTATTTGGAGATACTTTTTGATATTCTCTAAGATGTTGAAGCTGGTTTTAGAAAAGGCAGAGGAACCAGAGATCAAATTTCCAACATATACTGGATCATCAAAAAAGCGAGAGAGTTCCAGAAAAACATCTATTTCTGTTTTACTGACTATGCCAAAGCCTTTGACTGTGTGGATCACAATCAACTGTGGAAAATTCTGAAAGAGATGGGAATACCAGACCACCTGACCTGCCTCTTGATAAACCTATATGCAGATCAGGAAGCAACAGTTAGAACTGGACATGGAACAACAGACTGGTTCCAAATAGGAAAAGGAGTACGTCAAGGCTGTATATTGTCACCCTGCTTATTTAACTTCTATGCAGAGTACATCATGAGAAATGCTGAGCTGGAGAAAGCACAAGCTGGAAACAAGATTGTTGGGAGAAATATCAATAACCTCAGATATGCAGATGACACCACCCTTATGGCAGAAAGTGAAGAGGCAAAAAGCCTCTTATGAATGTGAAAGAGGAGAGTGAAAAAGTTGGCTTAAAGCTCAACATTCAGAAAACGAAGATCATGGCATCTGGTCCCATCCCTTCATGGGAAATAGATGGGGAAACAGTGGAAACAGTGTCAGACTGTTTTTGGGGGGTCCAAAATCACTGCAGATGGTGACTGCAGCCATGAAATTGAAAGATGCTTACTCCTTGGAAGGAAAGTTATGACCAACCGAGATAGCATATTGAAAAGCAGAGATATTACTTTGCTAACAAATGTCCGTCTAGTCAAGGCTACAGTTTTTCCTGTGGTCATGTATGGATGTGAGAGTTGGACTGTGAAGAAAGCTGAGTGCCAAAGAATTGATGCTTTTGAACTGTGGTGTTGGAGAAGACTCTTGAGAATCACCTGGACTGCAAGATCCAACCAGTCCATTCTAAAGGAGATCAGCCCTGGGTGTTCTTTGGAAGGAATGATGCTAAAGCTGAAACTCCAGTACTTTGGCCACCTCATGCGAAGAGTTGACTCATTGGAAAAGACTCTGATGCTGGGAGGGATTGGGGACAGGAGGAAAAGGGGACGACAGAGGATGAGATGGCTGGATGGCATCACCGACTTGATGGACGTGAGTCTGAGTGAACTCCGGGAGTTGGTGATGGACAGGGAGGCCTGGCGTGCTGCAATTCATGGGCTCACAATGAGTCAGACACGACTGTATGACTGAACTGAAGTAAGGCTGATTATATTAATATTGAAATCTGACAGAAATGTGCATAACATCTGAATGAGGTCAATAGTGTGCGTTTGAAAAAAAAGTATCATTTTAAAATCATTGGTATAATTTGATATGTATGTTCAAAATACATTTAAAGTTTAAAAAGTATCCACTCTGTCCCAGAAGGTATATCCTATACATAAATATAGATATAATAGAACACAGATATAATACTTGTTTTACTTAATTAGAAGTAAATAGAAACATACATATAAAGACCTCATTTGCCTGTCCCTAGGTTCATCTAATTTTTTATCTGCACACATACAAATATATCTGAATGTAATTCTTTCAAATGCTTTAAATAGTTCCATCTGGATAGAGGGCCTGATGTATTTTTCATTTTCTTCTCTTTACTTTTCTGCATTGCTTGCATTTTTATTAATATAAAGAAAGCATTTAAAATTATTTTCAGAACAAAGTCATTATTCCTGAACACAAATAAAAGTTTTCTTTTTTTTTTTTTTAATACACCTAAATCTAAACCAAAACTCTCTCTGTACACAAATATCCTTGAAGGAAGAAAGGGGAAGACCTGAGACAAAAAGAGGAAGATGAGAAGATCCTTCTCCTCACTCAATAAATTAGAACAGTCAATGACAGGAGATAGATTTTGGAGTTACAACTCTTCTGAAGTTATTAGGGAGACGATACTGCCTAGAGCACAGCCAGGGTAGATCCTGACAGGGCTATTTTCATACCAGTGGGGACTAAGTAGTCATCAAGAAGCCAGCTTACCAGCTGTGTAGGAGAGATTCTGCCTGGGTGTGGCTGGCTGGCACCTCAGATCTCATTAACAGAAGAGGGAAAGCTGTCCCCTATACCTGAAGAAGTTAAGTGGCTAATTAAATCCTTCCCTGCTGATACCAGGAAACAAGCCGGAGGGCTCAGCTTTAACCCCGGTGCACTTTTGTAAGCAGCAACACTGACATGAGCAAAGATCTTGAAATCGCTGCCTAAAGCAAAGAGCATGAGTGAGGTTTATATGCTTAGCAGAGTAATTCTTGGAAGACAAGAAAAACTAAAGAAAAGAAACATGTATTTATGAAACAGATCACTTTCAAAGCATTTAGAAGACCACCTTCTCTTTTAAAAATAATAAAGAATCAAGCTATGTACTCTTAGGAAAAACAGTTACTAAGTATCTGATATATGCCAAGTACTGATGAAAAGTGCGGACAATAAATAAATTAAAAAACACTCAGTATCTATTCTCTAGTAGATTACTGTCCAGCATGAGAGACAGACTTGTAAACTAACAAAACTAACGATCACAGTAATCACAGATATGTTCACAGTAACAGCATGGAAGGAATATAAGCACAAGGTGATATCATGGTATCTACCAATCTAATGCCGCCTTTTGAGGACAAAATGGAGGGTATATTTGACTTTGACTTAGACTTTCTTTTGAAGGTACCATTCAATTCCTATTTTTTTTACTGACCCCTCTAACCCCACTTGAGTCTCCTGAACCTTATCTGTCCCTTTATTCTAAGGCTGGTTTATATCTAAGTGATATGAAAATTCAGATGATTGTACAGTAAGAAACTACCATTAGGACAGGCATATTTATCATCCAAGAGTCAGTTTCTGGGGATAACCTTCATTTTATAGAGGATCAACTCTGAAAGGCTCAATTTTCTATCAACTGATTCCTCATGGGTGATTTTCTTTTGTTTGGCAATAACCTTCATCCATGCCAGGTTCCCATTACTGCTTTCAATTAAGGGAAGAATGAATCATTGCCAACTACAGTGAATGATGCCAGTAAAGAGGGGAACTCTGCTAGAATCGTGGCTAACACAAGGCAAGAGTCCAGGAAGAGTCAAGAGAGATTTCCTCTTTCATTCACTATAGTGAGATCTGATTTGTTTATTAAATGTGTTCAATTTCTAGAACTCACATTCTATGCCTTTTTGCAACTAATTTTCTTTTTGTCCAACCAAAATATACTCAATCATATTATGTGCTACTTCATCTTATGTAAACTTCTAAAAGATTTCCCTGCCTATCGCCACATACTTCAGACACTACACTCAAAGCAATCTTTCTAAAAGCCAAAACTGATTATGGAACATTTTTTAGTAAAATTCCTCCAATACTTTTCATGGCTTTCATGATGAAAGCTCTGGTTTCCCAAGAGCTTAGAGACCTGATCTGTCTCTATTTCCTGTCACGCATTTTGCTCACTCACCTGCATCACTTGCTCAAGATGTGCTTTTTCCTAAATGTCTCCAAATAGATGGTCTAGTATCTTTAAACAAGCTGTTGTCTAGATGCATAATCCCCTGCTCCAAACCATACAGGAACTGAACTCATGTTTAAGCTCTAACCATACATTCTTTTACTTGAAATTTATTTTTTGAGTCTTCTCACATGAATGAATTAAGTTATCCTATATCCCATCACATCATAGGCATACCTTTTCATGGTATGCACTACCCTGGATTGCAAGTGTTGATTACTTGTCTTTCTTCCCTGTAAAAGATCTACAGCTTGGCACCTTGCACAAAGCAGGCATATAACAGGCATTGTATAAGTATTTACTAAATTAATGGAGTCTTAGAATATTAAGGTAAACTTTATCTTAAGACATTAGAGATCATCTACTATATCCTTACGTGGTGTTGCCGCTTCAGTTGTGTCTCTTTTGCGACTCCATGGACTATAGCTTGCCATGCTCCTCTGTCCATGGGATTTTCCAGGGGTTCTTCCTACCCAGTGATTGAACCCACATCTCTGAGGTCTCCTGTATTGGCAGTCTTTACCACTGACACCACTTGGGAAGCCCATCCTTCTTTTACAGAGGTAGAAATCTGCTTTGCTTTTCTAAATGTGATCTGTCAAGTTTTCCTCAAACTTCAGAGCTTTTTAATTTTCATTTTATTTTCCTCTTCTGAATACTCTAAAATAGCCCAATCCTCTTCATTGCACATCCCTACATTCCTCTTCATATGTTCTTGCATTTCAATGGAAAAGATGACACAAGTCAATCGTACCATTCTCAGTCTTCTAGGGAAGACTTCCACTTATGTTTAATTCAAATTGATTGCTTGCTTCCCTTGCACATCTCTCTATTGGCAGAAATGCCAATATTTATTTTAGGAGAACAAAAGCTCTTTAAAGGGAAGGAATATAAAAGTAAGGTGCTGCCAAGAGCTGCATCAGCATCTGGTCACTATGATAATTCTTACAAATTATCTGACTATGCATGCCGTTAGTATTTGAAAGACCAAAATGATACTTTTTAGAACTAAATAGAAAACCTAGAAAGGAACTTCTAAGTAGTTTTCCTCCTATGAAATTTCCAAAATACCAAAGTATGTGGGTGTTAGTCAGGGTCTTCAACGAAACAAACCCCAAAATGGAATTAGCTATGCAAGTGATTTACTGAGGAAAATGCCTATGATAGAAAATGGAAAGAAGGTGGGAAAGTCAAGAGAGCTGACAGAGTATAACAAGGTTCTGATTATGTGAAGAAAAGAGAAGTGAGTTTGGATAGAAGATCTTAAATTGCAGTGCAGCTGGAAGGAAGTATGGCAAGGACAATGGTAAGTCCTTGAGTCCGAGTCAGGATCATTAAAGCCCCCAGGAACCTGCCTTAGTATTCCTGCTGTGCTTAGCAACTGGTCAGGTATAGCTGGTGGGAAATGAAGCATCAGCTTAAATACAATGATATATTTTAAAGTGTAAGAGCTGGGTCAATTAGAATCTCACAGTATGTTTTAAATGGCATGGCTTTCATCATTGGGAAATTTCCTTGATATAACATTAATCAACATATCATCTATATTTGGTAGTTATTTTATCTCCTTGTTACTGAATCAAACTTGGGTCAGTAACAAACTCACTGAACCAAACTCACTTACATGCAGTAAGGCCAAACTACTGACAACAAGCTGGAATGGATCTGAGACTTAGCTCACTCCGACTCCTTTGCTTGCTGCCCTGCCATAAACCCTTACTTTGATCCAAACTCCCAATGTGAGAGTTTGGATTTCTGCACTGCAGGCACAGAAACCTTTTGCTTGGTTACACTTATTACTAAGTTCAAAACTGTGAATTCAAAACCATATGCTAAACATATATATTTTAAAATGTGGCTCATTATTAACTGTTTATACTTCAACAGAAAAGTTAAAAATATCAAACTTTTCACTCATTGCTTTTGTCAAACAGAGGATGAATCAGCCCTAATAAGGTCAGCACATTTGTGTATGGATCTGCATGTGTAGATGGTATCCTTTCAAAATATGTGTAACCTTTCACATTTCTCTAATAAAACTACATGTGCTTTCATAATGACCTCTGGGTTTTAAGTTATCTGCATATAAATATTGCTGTTATTAATTCAATACAACATAAAGAGGTGACAACACTATGAAATCATTCATTTTCTTTGACTGAAAATAAAGGAAACTGTAGAAGAAGAGATATGGTTTTGTTCCATAACTAATCTATGATTTTAAGATTCACTGTTTTTTAAAATTATTTATCCCTAATCCTAATACTTCTGTACTTGTATAGTCCTTGCTAAGTTTGCTAATTCTGTTTCCTTTACCCTTTTAAGGGTAACTGTCACTGTGATTTACTACTGAAAACCTCACTTACTGCCTTTTTGCCTCACATATCCTTAAGATAACTGCATACCTTCAGTGAGAGCAGATTTCCACCTGATCACTGTGAATTCAAAGATTTCCCATTAACTTGTATGTCTCTTACTCTTTTATGTGTAGCCTTACTTTGCAATTCTATTTTCATCTATAATGGGAAACACAAACTTTAACAGGCATTTAATTGAAAAACTGAAATGCTTTTAAAATGGTATCATTCTGTTTTGTTATTTTTTTTATTACAAAAATTAGTAGTGCTAAGGTTTTCATTATGAAATCAAATTATAGAGCAAACGTATTATTTACTAGGAAATTACTCTTACTTTCTAAATCTTAGGCCAAATAATTTTATTAAAGGTTACAAAATAGAAATAATATTTTATTCTATAAAATACATTTGATATCAAATTAACATTTATATATTATTTAATCTTAATAAAACTTTAGAAATAAAAAAATATGATGTGATTAGAGGACACACTACTCCACAATACGGCACCTAGGCATACTGAACATTTTAAGTTAAAGTAGCTTGAGAAAATGGCAGAAGCAAGAAGGCCACTGTGCCCTTCCCCAGCCCCTCCTTCTGCCCCTGAGAAAAGTCACAGAACCTCATGTGAGAAGCTCCTCCATATTCCCTGTCCTTCCTTTTTCCCAGAGGAAGAGGATTCCCCAGGGGCATCCTTATTTTCAAAGACCAAAGGATGCCAAGAAGGACCCTAAGAAACAAGCATTGCTAAGTATCCCCCAGTTCACTACAAAACCCCATACTCCTTAACCTATTGAAGGGGAGCAGAATTTGTCACCCCAACATATGCCACTGTGGCATAGGGAGTATTTTGAGCTAAAGGCAATCAAAACCCTACAGATTCAGGAAAACATGTTACTGTCCCCCCAACTGCCTAAGTTTACACAGGAAAGGCAGCCTGTACCAGAAAAAAAGAGCTACTGAGGGGACACCATTTACCTAAGAAACTTATCTCTGTCACAGGGCAAACTCTGTTCTCCAAATATCCTCACACAACTTCTTGTGAATGGCCTTCCTTCCCTCTGTACCCTTAACTCATATGTTATATAAGCCTCGATTACTTGGATGTCCTGGAACTTCATCTTTTTATAATATCTCCATACATACAAAATTTAGTTTCTTCCTCCTAATGTGTCTCATATCAATTTAATTAGTAAACCAGCCAAATAACTTAGAAAAGAAGAAGGGAAAAGTTTTCTACCCATAAACTAAAATATTCTTCCATATTGTGCACTCATGCTTCAAAACCTGGCATAAAAATACACAGGCCTGTTTCTTTGTGTCTTCATTTCTTTCTGAAAAGCTCCCATATCATGTAAAGGTGAAAGGTAAAGTGTTTCTGCTCAGTTGTGTCCAACTGTTTGTGACCTCATTGACTGTAGCCTACCAGGCCCTCCGTCCATGGAATTCTGTATATGTAAAACTTCTCTTAAATTTGTGTTTTTTGTCCTGTTAATATATCCCTGACAGATTAATTTTCAGACCTAGTCAGGAACCCTGGGAAGGTTAAGGAAAACTTTTTCATCCCCTACAAACACTTCAAAAACATTTAAAGATAATTTTTTAATGAAAATACCACTTTTTTAAGTATTTTGTTTTTTACATGAATTTTTAAAGTGAAAATTTGCTCCTCTGTTTGTGATACCACACACTTTGTGGACAACATGAAACTATTTTTGATATACTAAAAATTTATTAACAAAGTCTGTGATATTTTAATATAAATTTCATTAAAAACATTTGGGTTAAAGACTTGTTCAATACTAAAAAAACTGAGACCTTCAACTCACAACTTATTCATATGGTGAATGAAGAGATGGATATGTTCATCATCATTAGCCACTTATCAAAAAATTTTAGTATAAAAAAGAAGTCTCATTTAGCTTGTATGTCATTACTTTATATGAACAGCTTCCTCTTGACTATGTTTTCTGACAAAATCTGTTATTTCCATAATAAAAAAAACTCAAATAATCTATACATTTTACTGATTTAAGTTGTTATTTCCTGATATGTTGTATATACAGGACTCTAAAATCTCAGGGTGTGGTACCAAGAGAATCCTTGATGTGTGCACAGAAATAACTGGCAAAAGATGCTCAAGCAGCTGTTACACTGACAAGTGAAGAGTTTGTCAAGAGCTTCTGAGGAGACAAGTAGAAGAGAAACCATAAGAACCTATTAGCAAGAAGAGTTCACATAGTGTAACCTGGCTGTGAAGAACTGCAAAGCAAGAGGCTTAGGCAGACTATCTGAACAAATACGGTGATTAACTTCAACACAAAAAGTCTGCATTTGAGGCAGTGATATTCTGAGTCACTGTGAATCTGACTCAAGACTCAAGATGCTGTTGTTCAGTCGCTAACTCATGTCCGACTCCCATGCACTGTAGCCCACCAGGATCCTGTGTCCTCCACTATCTCCCAGAGGTTGTTCAAAATTCATGTCTGCTGAGTTGGTGATACTATGTAACTACCTCATCTTTAGTTTTTCCTGGCCTCAGGGTCTCTTCCAATGAGTCAGCTCTTTGCATCAGGAAGCCAAAGTATTGGGGCTTAGGCAGACTGACTGTCTGAACAAATAAGCTGATTCACTTTAAAACAAGAAGTTTTTCTCTTAGGAAGTGACACTCTGAGCCACTGTGAATCTGACTCAAGACATGAACAACACACACCAATGCTTAATCAATGTGTCCTGAACAAGTCAATCAGCCAGTGAAGAGCAGTAGCAGAATCACACCCAACGATACACACACAACTAATTCATGCAGTTTGGTAGTCATACAGAAAATCAAAAAAGCACATTTAATTAGTCATATACAAGTACAGATTGACTACAATGTGTTGCCAATATAGGAGATTTAATGAATTTACTCCACTTTTATTGGATGAGACCTAAAGCACCACTCTACAGCAGAGCAGTAAAAACAAAGAGAAAATATTATCTTTAAGAATATATTTCATTTAAACCAGCATACCCAAAATATTCAAGGTAAATTGGAAGTGGTCAAACAGGAGACGGCAAAAATGAACGTTGACATACTAGGAATCAGCAAACTTAAATGGACTGGAATGGGTGAATTTAACTCCGATAACCATTATATCTACTACTGCGGGCAGGAATCCCTTAGAAGAAATGGAGTAGCCATCATGGTCAACAAAAGAGTCTGAAATGCAGTACTTGGAAGCAATCTCAAAAACAAGAGAATGATCTCTGCTCGTTTCCAAGGCAAAACAATCAATATCACAGTAATCCAAGTCTATGTCCCAACCAGTAATGCTGAAGAAGCTGAAGTTGAATGGTTCTATGAAGACCTACAAGACCTTTTAGAACTAACACCCCAAAAATACATCCTTTTCATTATAGGGGACTGGAATGCAAAAGTAGGAAGTCAAGATACACCTGGAGTAACAGGAAAATTTGGCCTTGGAATATGGAATGAAGCAAGGCAAAGGCTAATAGAGTTTTGCCAAGAGAGCGCACTGGTCATAGCAAACAACCTCTTCCAACAACACAAGAGAAGATTCTACACATGGACATCACTAGATGGTCTACACTGAAATCAGATTGATTATATTCTTTGCAGCCAAAGATGGAGAAGCTCTATACAGTCAGCAAAAATAGGACCGGGAGATGACTGTGGCCCAGATCATGAACTCCTTATTACCAAATTCAGACTTAAATTGAAGAAAGTAGGGAAAACCACTAGACCATTCAGGTATGACCTACATCAAATCCCTTATGATTATACAGTGGAAGTGAGAAATAGATTTAAGGGCCTAGACCTGATAGATAGAGTGCCTGATGAACTATGGATGGAGGTTCGTGACAGTGTACAGGAGACAGGGATCAAGACCATCCCCATGGAAAAGAAATGCAAAAAAGCAACACGGCCATCTGGGGAGGCCTTACAAATAGCTGTGAAAAGAAGAGAAGTGAAAAGCCAAGGAGAAAAGGAAAGATATAAGCATCTGAATGCAGAGTTCCAGAGAATAGCAAGAAGAGATAAGAAAACCTTCCTCAGCAATCAATGCAAAAAAAAAAAAAGAGGAAAACAACAGAATGGGAAAGACTAGAGATCTCTTCAAGAAAATCAGAGATACCAAGGTAACATTTCATGCAAAAATGGGATCGATAAAGGAGAGAAATGGTCTGGACCTAACAGAAGCAGACGATATTAAGAAGAGGTGGCAAGAATACACGGAAGAACTATACAAAAAAGATCTTCATGACCCAGATAATCACGATGGTGTGATCACTCACCTAGAGCCAGACATCCTGGAATGTGAAGTCAAGTGAGCCTTAGAAACCATCACTACGAATAATGCTAGTGGAAGTGATGGAATTCCAGTTGAGCTATTTCAAATCCTGAAAAATGATGCTGTGAAAGTGCTGCACTCAATATGCCAGCAAATTTGGAAAACTCAGTAGTGGCCACAGGACTGGAAAAGGTCAGTTTTCATTCCAATCCCAAAGAAAGGCAATGCCAAAGAATGCTCAAACTACCACACAATTGCACTCATCTCACATGCTAGTAAAGTAATGCTCAAAATTCTCCAAGCCAGGCTTAAGCAATACGTGACCGTGAACTGCCAGATGTTCAAGCTGGTTTTAGAAAAGGTAGAGGAACCAGAGATCAAATTGCCAACATCCCCTGGATCATGGAAAAAGCAAGAGAGTTCCAGAAAAACATCTATTTATGCTTTGTTAACTATGCCAAAGCCTTTGACTGTGTGGATCACAAGAAACTGTGGAAAATTCTGAAAGAGATGGGAATACCAGATCACCTGACCTGCCTCTTGACAAACCTATATGCAGGTTAGGAAGCAACCTTTAGAACTGGGCATGGAACAACAGACTGGTTCCAAATAGGAAAAAGAGTATGTCAAGGCTGTATTTCGTCACCCTACTTATTTAACTTTGCAGAGTACATCATGAGAAATGCCTGTCTGGAAGAAACAGAAGCTGGAATCAAGGTTGCCAGGAGAAATATCAATAACCTCAGATATGCAGATGACACCACCCTTATGGCAGAAAGTGAAGAGGAACTAAAAAGCCTCTTGATGAAAGTGAAGGAGGAGAGTGAAAAAGTTGGCTTAAAGCTCAACATTCAGAAAACGAAGATCATAGCATCTGGTTCCATCACTTCATGGGAAATAGATAGGGAAATAGTGGAAACAGTGTCAGACTTTATTTTATGGGGGCTCCAAAATCACTGCAGATGGTGACTGCAGCCATGAAATTAAAAGATACATACTCCTTGGAAGGAAAGTTATGACCAACCGAGACAGCATATTAAAAAACAGACATTATTTTGCCAACAAAGGTCCGTCTAGTCAAGGCTATGGTTTTTCCAGTAGTCATGTACGGATGTGAGAGTTGGACTGTGAAGAAAGCTGAGCACCAAAGAATTGATGCTTTTGAACTGTGGTGTTGGAGAAGACTCTTGAGAGTCCCTTGGACTGCAAGGAGATCCAACCAGTCCATTCTGAAAGAGATCATCCCTGGGATTTCTTTGGAAGGAATGATGCTAAAGCTGAAACTCCAGTCCTTGGCCACTTCATGCAAAGAGTTGACTCATTGGAAAAGACTCTGATGCTTGGAGGGATTGGGGGCAGGAGGAGAAGGGGGTAACAGGATGAGATGGCTGGATAGCATCACCAACTTGATGGACGTAAGTTTGAGTGAACTCTGGGAGTTGGTGATGGACAGGGAGGCCTGGCATGGTGCAATTCATTGGGTCGCAAAGAGTCGGACAAGACTGAGTGACTGAACTGAACTGAACCCAAAATATTATATACATATATAAGGAAAAGACCCTGATTATGGGAGGAATGCGGGGTATGAGGAGAAGGGGATGACAGAGGATGAGATGGCTGGATGGCATCCCTGACTCGATGGGCATGAGTTTGAGTAAACTCCGGGAGTTGATGATGGACAGGGAGGCCTGGCGTGCTGTGATTCATGGTGTCGAAAAGAGTCAGACAAGACTGAGTGACTGAACTGATCTATTGTGATCAGTTACTTTTTTGTGATCTATTACTTTTTTTCATACTAAGTATTTGATACTTGACATATATATTTTTTTCCTTTTTAGCACTTTGGATTCACTTGAAATTGCTGCATTGGACTGCAAAGTTATAGAGATTCTTATAGAAGTGATCTTATAGAAATGTTTCCTAGAAATTGTGTTCCTCACACAAAGTCTACATTAACTTGCTAGCACAATAGCCTCTACTCAGTTTTTCAAAAGTTGTTTAGAAGTCTGATAACATTAGGAAAAAAAAATTTTTTTTGGCTCAAATGGGACAGGCATAATTCCAGGGGTGTGAAATTAAGTAGTATATTTCTTTTTAATAATTGGAATTCTTCATAGACTCTTATAATTCCAAAAGGAAGACTAATAATTTAACCTTACATACAGAAGGCTGGCTCTAGGCTAATAAGCTAAAAACGGCAAAAGTAGGAAAAAATGTTGATTTTGTATTTGGTCATTCATCAAAGTATAATTCCTTTAACATGCATGGTTCCAAAAAGTATACATATATATATGAATGTACATGGATCACATCTATTTTTTTTTCTATTTAGTATATTTTTGTTAAATATTCGCTTTAGGTTTGTATTCTCTGTACTTATGCATTTCTAAATAAGCTAAGTTTTCTTGTTTGGTATAATTTCTACCACTCAGAAAGACAGCAAAGATAATTTTGCTCCTTGAACTGTAGCTTTCATTTTATCCTGGCTCTTTGTCTGTCTTCCTCAATCTTCTCAATTAGATGAGTCCTATCTTTCCATTGTTAAGACACCTTTCCTGAAAGCTGCTTTTACTGGCTATGCCAACTCTTCACTTTTCATCCCAGTCCAGTCTCGCTTCATTGTCTCTGTCTTCACTGTCGTTGCTAAAGGCCCTGCTGAAGTTCTAGTTGATAACTGATTCCTTTACAGAGTGAACTAATACTAATGCCCTGGGCCTCCCCCTTGGTGTCACTGACTTCCTTCCAATTGTCCTTTACTCTCTAAGCAGGATCATCTATTCTCAGGGCTTCACTTATCATCTCTATACTGCTGACTTGCTAAAACATATGTCCAAACTCGACCTCTGTTCTAAACACCAAACATGTTAAGCTCTATCTAGATTTCCTATATCTATGTAAATATGTCCAGTGTGCAAATAATAATACAAGAAATTGCTGATAATTACTAAGGGCCATCATGTCTCCCAGCAATCTTGATTCCAGCTTGTGCTTCATCCAGCCCAGCATGTCACATTATGTAATCTGCATATAAGTTAAATAAGCAGGGTGACATAATACAGTCTTGATGTACTCCTTTCCCAATTTGGAACCAGTCTACTGTTCCATGTCCAGATCTAACTGTTGTTTCTTGACCTGCATACAGTTTTCTCAGGAGGCAGGTAGGGTGGTCTGGTATTCCCATCTCTTGAAGAATTTTCCAGTTTGTTGTTTTCCACACAGCCAAAGTCAATAAAGCAGAAATAGATGTTCTTCTGGAACTCTGTTTTTTTGATGATCCAATGGATGTTGGCAAGTTGATATGTGGTTCCTCTGCCTTTTTTAAATCTAGCTTGAACATCTGGAAGTTCTCGGTTTATATACTGTTGGAGCCTTGCTTGGAGAATTTTGAACATTAACTTCACAGCTTGTGAAATGAGTGCAATTGTGCAGCAGTTTGAACATTCTTTGCCATTGCCTTTCTTTGGGATTGGAATGAAAACTGACATTTTCCAGTCCTGTGACCACTGCTGAGTTTTCCAAATTTGCTGGAATACTGATTATAGCACTTTCACAGCATCATCTTTTAGGGTTTGAAATAGCTCAACTGGAATTCCATTAATTCCACTAGCTTTGTTCATGGTGATGCTTCCTAAGGCCCACTTGACTTTGCATTCCAGGACGTTTGGCTCTAGGTGAGTGATCACACTATCATGGTTATCTGGGTCATTAAGATCTTTTTGTATTCTTCTTTGAATATAGATCTTCTGTGTATTCTTGCCACCTCTTTTTAATATCTTTTGCTTCTGCTGTGGCAGGCAACTTCTCTACCACTGAGTCACCAGGGAAGCCCAGGTTCTTTGTATGGATTATTTTCATTAGTTCATATAGCAAATTCTATGATGTAAATATACAAGCTGGATTTAAAAAAGGCAGAGGAACCTGTTTTACACATGTAGAAATATTCGTGTGTTAACTGACTTGTATCACTAGTATATTCTACAGAGCTAATAAGTTTTGAAATCAGGAACTATGATACTATGGCTATATATACTTTTTCTAATTTTACAGAATTTCAGTTAAAGACTTTCATTAATAAGAACTCAACCTACTCTCATTATTAATCTTTTGAACTACTAAAGTGTACCTTAAATTAAGAGGTAGACTATACAATTACTCAGAACACACATCCCAAAGCCAAACTCTCTGAATCCAAATGTTGGCTCTGATGCCGTTAAACAGTATAATCTTGAGCAAGTTACTCAATATTTGGGGCCTTGTTTTTCTCACTGGGAGCAAGTGCATAAAAACAGCATATAAATATAGAGTTTTATCCATATACAAAAATTTTGTACATGGTATATCTCAATAAATATTAGACATTGTTAACACTATCAGTTATATCTTTATGCATCTCCAAATTCCTAGAGTTACATAATAATATTTCTCCAATATCTTCTGCTAGATAATTTCTCAGGCTCCATCTGTACAGAGCTGTACACTGGCTGTTGTGTTAGTTTCTTTTCATCCATCATTCCTGTGCTAAATATCCCTGCTTGTTTAAGTCCTCTACCAGAGTTCATCTGCAGGCTACTAACTGAACAATCAAAATATCTGTCAGTTTACCACAAATATATCTGTAGGCTAATAATATCAAAGCTGTATATTGTCAGGCTGATTATTTAACTTCTATGCAAGAGTACATCATGCAAAATGCCAGGCTAGATGACTCAAAAGCTGGAGTCAAGACTGCTGGGAGAAATATCAATAACCTCAGATATGCAGATGTTACCACTCTAAGGGCAGAAAGCCAAGAGGAACTAACAAGCCTTTTGATGAGGGTAAAAGAGGAGACTAAAAAATATGGCTGAAAACTCAACATTCAAAAAACTAAGATATGGCAACTGGTCAAAGTACTTCATGGCAATTACATAATAGGGAAAAAGTGGAACAACAGGGACAGATTTTATTTTCTTGGGCTCCAAAATCCCTGCAGATGGTTAATTACAGCCATGAAATTAAAAGATGCTTGCTCTTTGGAAGAAGTTACAGCAAACCTAGACAGCATATTAAAAAATATAGACATTACTTTGCCAACAAAGATCTGTATCATCGGTTATGTTTTTTCCAGTAGTCATGTATAGATGTGAGGGTTGGATCACAAAGAAGGCTGAGCACCAAAGAACTGATGCTTTTGAACTGTGGTGTTGGAGACAACTCTTGAGAGTACCTTGGACTGCAAGAAGATCCAACCAGTCCATCCTAAAGGAAATAAATCCTGAATATTCATTTGAAGGACTGATACTTAAGCTGAAGCTCCAATACTCTGGCCACATGATGTGAAAAGCTTACTCATTAGAAAAGCCCCTGATGCTGGGAAACACTGAAGACAGGAGGAAAAGGGGATGACAGAGGACGAGATGGTTTGATGGCATCACCGACTCAGTGGACATGAGTTTGAGCAAGCTCCAGGAGGTGGTGAAGGACAGGGAAGGCTGGCATGAGGCAGCCCACAGGGTTGCAAACAGTCAGACATGAATGAGTGATTGAACAACACTTTGCCAACAAAGGTCCATATAGCCAAAGCTATAGTTTTTCCAGAGTTCATGTACAGATCATGTGAGAGTTGGACCATAAGGAAGGCTGAATGCCAAAGAAGTGATGATTTTGAATTATGTTGCTGCAGAAGACTCTTGAGAGTCACTTGGACATCAAGGAGATTAAACAAGTGAATCCTAAAGGAAATCAACCTTGAATATTCATTGGAAGTGCTAATGCTGAAGCTGAGGCTCTAATACTTTGGCCATCTGATGCAAAGAGCCGGTTTACTGGAATAATCCTTGATGCTGGGAAAGATTGATGGCAGGAGGAGAAAGAGACAACAGAGGATACGATAAGTAAATGGCATCACTAACTCAACAGACATGAATTTGAGCAACCTCTGTGAGATAGTGAAGGACATTAGAAGCCTGGTGTGCTGCTGTCCATGGAGTCACAAAGGCAGACATGACTTCACAACTGAACAACAAAAATTAACAATAATTGTATGGTCAATATATTGGTTGACCTGGAAGTACCTGGTACATCCCTATTCCTAGTCCCAGGTAGGCTGCTATACATAAAAGACTGAAACAAATGTTGGTTCTCATATGCTAACCAATTTATAGTCCCCTTTGAACTTTCTACATCAGATTATTTTGTCTGTTTCTCTGTAATGCTGACTGTTGTATGGAACCCTTTAGATTTAATTAGATATGCTGAAACATTATCATAGTCTGAATCTGGGTCATGTTCTCATTTTCAGAAAGATCATTTACTTCAAAATTGTCATGAAGTTTCTTCCTACTATTAAATAACTCCAATAGTTTCCAAAATTCTCCAACTGAGCCCAATTTAATCAGAAGTCATTGATTTTAATTACTGAATCTGCCTGCAGTTTACAAGTTCAGAAAGATTCTGTCATCTTTTAAAGTTAAATCCAGCTGAAAGTTTGCCTCATTATCCATGCCTGCAATCTCTCCTTTCCATTTATGAAGACTGTGGTTTTCCTTTTTTTCTATGTGGAATACGCCTTATTTTTCTGTATCTTGCCCAAGAGCCTGCAATGGATCAGACTACTAACAGCAGCAAGAGAAGAAAGCCAAGGTCAATACATGTACCACTCTTACCTTTGTGGGCCCACATCCCACAAAGTTTCTCCTCTTTGCAGACTCATTTGGGCTGGATCAGATTTTCATTTCCACTGCTGCTAATATGGGTTTCCTGATACTGCCCACAACTCCCTGTTCCCAGAGACATATTTCATGGATATTTGTTTTTAAAGAATGAAAACAATTTTTCAGTGCAGTGATATTCAGATAGGGGAAAAAAAAACATAGATATTCACAGCCTTTGCCCCTGCCCCCAGTCATCAAAGGAGAATTTATTTGTTATCAGATATTAGATCACAGAATTTATTTGTTATCAGATCACAGTTGTACAGGAAGGGCAATGGACAATGACTAACTGAATTGTTCCCAGATTATATAAACTAATTTCTAATTTACACAATGCTACTTAAAAATAAAATTATCAAAACTGGGAATGGATTTATGACAATGGAGAAGGGAAATGCAGAGAGGCTGTTGGAGGGAATGGCCATAATGGAGACTAGAACAATAGCAATACTGTGTGAGGAACTGAAAGAGATGAGTAGAGGCATTTTAATCTGTACCCTGTGGTATACCTTATTGCCACAAAAGCCCTCCCTAAACATATAGTACTTTGAAGAGCTTTTTGTGTTAGGATTTTTTCCTTTTGAGGATTTTAAAGCTATCAGAGGATGAATCTTCACCCAGCTTTATTTTGTTTACATATTTTTAACACCAACAAAATGCTAAAATGCATTTAATGAAAAACAATGTATTATTTAAGCCCTTTTCTCTCCACTACAGATCTATGAAAAAAATTTTTTGCATTGCTTCTCTATAATGAAAAAAAATCATTTCCTATATCAAGCTCATATTTTTCCTCCCTGTCTGTTACTAATTGAATTTTCTATAATATTATCTTAATACCAATGATCAATCTGATTATAAGCCAGTTAATTATTAATCAGATCATAACCATGTTTCCAATTATGATAGCTTTAGTGTCATTTGGTTTTCAGTATTGAGTTACATGAACTGTGTATTTTCTTTGTAAATCTAGATTTTTTTAAATAAAGAATTTTCTCAGTAATTTACTATTGTGCATTCACACACATATACACAAGTCTGTACACATTTTTTGGGGGGCCCCATGTCACATAGCTTGCTAGATCAATGAGAGAGCAAACTTGTGACCCCTGCTGTAGTACTGCGGAGTACCAGCCACTGGACTGCAAGGGAATTCCTAAGATCAGAAAAATTTCTTAACCTAAAATATTTTCATTGATTTCATTTTTCTTCAAAACTACTGTTTTGTGATTGTCTGATTTTTTAGTCCAACAAAAACCACACCTCAAACTAACACAATCCTTAACAAACTTTTGATTAATACTCCTCCTGTTTCATCATAGCCAAAGCTTAGTACTCCAATAGTTAACCAAGGAGTACTAAGAAATGTGTTTGCGTTGTTTTATTGCAGTTAATCAAATAAAACTACTTATTTCCCAATCAAGAGATTACAGTTCCATACATACCCATATTTACTAGTGTAAAATTTAAGCCAATCTTTTTCTCTCTTACACTACCATTCCAGTGTTAAATTTTAATATTTTAAAATAAATTCAAATCAGTAAATGGAAAATATAAACAAAAAGTACATTTCACTATGACTTGCATTTGAATTACATATTGAGCTTAGGCTCACAATTTACAAACTGACTTCTACAGTTAGATTAATTTATGAGCAATTACTACAATCACAAATTGCATTCATATAAATGATAATGATCTTTCTGGAATTATATGCAACCTTGACCCATCACATATGTACAAAAGAAAGCTTGGGATATGCAGAATCCCTTAATGAGAAAATAAAATAAGCACTTTGGAACCGGTACATATGACATTATTATTAATGAGAGGAGATAAAACATATAGAAATGCTAATAGAAATAATAGAGAGACTGGAAACTCAGAATACATATTGTAAATAGTATGTTACAGGAAAGTCAATAATATTGGCAGCAAGAAGCTTCTAACACTTTTAATAAGAATGTGGAAAGTGTATGTGAATTACACTTGATAATAATGAATGGGCAGAAAAAGGACTGCAGAGATTGTCAGAGTAGAAAATCTATTGGTCATTCAGGCCCATAAATGACTAAATGGAATTATTTATCATATCCTGATAATATGTAGGTCTGGGAACTAACCTGAAGGTGTAGTATTAGTTTTAAATTTGTTAAATTTGAGGAATTTAACACTAAGGAAGCAACCTCTACCAGCAGCATCACAGAACATAACAGAGGAGCAGTAAAGTAAATTTCTCTACTAAACAATGGTTCGGGCTTCCTTTGAAATAATAATCTACACTAGTTTCTATGATAATGAAGGACAAGAAAGTCTAACAATAATTTATTTATAGGGACTACATATATGCCTAATAAGTAAAATCCTACCAGTTTTCCTAGCATTATGTATTCAATTGTTAAATGGTTGCCTTACTCATATAACTAAAATGACCACTGTAAGTGTCATGTCTATAAATTAAAGAGAAAGAAAGCAGAAAAGTAGGAAAGGGGGAAGGAAGGAAGGTAGGGTGGGAGTCAAGGAGGGATGGGGGAACAAACAGAGGGGCCATTTCTCCAAAATACTATAATAAATGGATATTAGTTCTAGTCCCATATCCCATCATTTCAAAGATTGATGGATTTGAATAGGTAACATCTCTCATTCCCATGCTTTGTGTGTGTGTGTGTGTGTGTGTGTGCGCGCGCGCATGCACGCATGAGTGTGTCTGGCAGATTGTACGTAATAGCACACAGACCAACATATTTGACGTGTATAAGTTATTTACTAATTAAACACTGCATTATAAAAGTACTCGTGAAGGAGAAGTGCTTGGAAGAAATTTTCCACAGCCGTCATATCCATTAGTACACTTCACTCTTTTTTTTTTTAATTTAACTTTTATGTTCTTTTAACACCAAGAACATTTTCTTACAAAACAGAGACTCTCAGACTTAGAACACGAACCCATGGTTGCCAGTGAGGAAGGGGCAGTTAAGGACTTTGGGAAGGTCATGCACACACTGCTATATTTAAAATGGAAATCAATAAAAATGTATTATATAGCAATATACCTATTGTATAGGCAATACAGTGTTGATTATTATTTGTATGCATATGGAACTCTGCTCAACGTTAAGTACAATTCACTCATGTAAAGGAAACCTAAACCAATAATGGAAAGTGAAAAGATTCAGTTAACTCCTAGAGAACAGGAGGCTATTGCTTTTTAAATAAAATTATTTAAGCTAGAAATTAAAAAGCATAAGAAACTATTTTTTAAAATTCACTGAATAGAAATTTGCAGTATACTACATCTGGGACAGGGCTGTATTAATCTTGGAAAACACAACCTAGATAGCATATTCAAAAGCAGAGACATTACGTTGCCAACTAAGGTCCATCTAGTCAAGGCTATGGATTTTCCTGTAGTCATGTATGGATGTGAGAGTTGGACTGTGAAGAAGGCTGAGCACTGAAGAATTGATGCTTTTGAACTGTGGTGTTGGAGAAGACTCTTGAGAGTCCCTTGGACTGCAAGGAGATCCAACCAGTCCATTCTGAAGGAGATCAACCCTGGGACTTCTTTGGAGGGAATAATGCTGAAGCTGAACTCCAGTACTTTGGCCACCTCATGCAAAGAGTTGACTCATTGGAAAAGACTCTGATGCTGGGAGGGATTGGGGGCAGAAGGAGAAGGGGACGACAGAGGATGAGATGGCTGGATGGCATCACCGACTCAATGGATGTGAGTCTGAGTGAACTCCGGGAGTTGGTGATAGACAGGGAAGCCTGGCGTGCTGCGATTCATGGGGTCGCAAAGAGTCAGACACGACTGAGCGACTGAACCGAACTGAATCTGCTCATGACAGACGGGTCATGGTGGAAAGTTCTGACAAAACGTGATCCACTGGAGAAGGGAATGGCAAATCACGTCAGTATTCTTGCCTTGAGAACCCCATGAACAATATAAAAAGGAAAAATAAATTGACGCTGAAAGATAAACTCGACACTGAAAGATAAACTCCCCAGGTTGATAGATCCCCAATATGCTACTGGAGAAGAGTAGAGAAATAACTCCAGAAAGAATGAAGAGATGGAGCCAAAGTGAAACAACACCCAGTTGTGGATGCCACTGGTGATAGAAGTAAAGTCTGATGCTGTAAAAAACAATATTGCATATGAACCCGGAAGGCTAGGTCCATGAATCAAAGTAAATTGGAAGTGGTCAAACAGGAGATGGCAAGAGTGAACATCAATATTTTATGAATCAGCGAACTAAAATGGACTGGAATGTGTGAATTTAATTCAGATGAGCATTATATCTATTACTGTGGGCAAGAATCCCTTAGAAGAAATGAAGTAGCCCTCAGTGTCAACAAAAGATTGCAAATGCAATACTTGGGTAAATTTTTAAAAAAAAGCAAGCCATTCAACATCACAGTAATCCAAGTCTATGTCCCAACCACTAATGCTGAAGAAGCTGAAGTTGAACATTCTATGAAGACCTACAAATCTTTCTAGAACTAACACCCAAAAAAGATATCCTTTTCACCACAGGGGACTGGATTGCAAAAGTAGGAAGTCAAGAAATACCTGGAGTAACAGGCAAATCTGGCCCTTGAGTGTGAAATGAAACAGGGCAAAGGCTAGCAGAGTTTTGCCAAGAGAACGCACTGGTCATAGCAAACATACTCTTCCAGCAATACATGGACAACACCAGAAGGTCAATACCAAAATCAGTTTGATTATATTGTTTGCAGCCAAAGATGGAGAAACTCTATAGAGTCAGCAAAAACAAGACTGGGAGCTGACTGTGGTTCAGATCATAACCCCTTATTGCAAAATTCAGACTTAAATTGAACAAAGTAGGGAAAACCACTAGACCATTCAGGTATGACCTAAATCAAATCCCTTATGATTATACGGTGGAAGCAACAGATTCAAGGGATTAGATCTGATAGAGTGTCTGAAGAACTGTGGATGGAGGATTGTAACATTATACAGGAGGCAGTGATGAAGACCAACCCCAAGATAAACAAATGCAAAAAGGCGAAATGGATGTCTCAGGAGCCTTATAAATAGCTGTGAAAAGGAAAGAAGTGAAAGGCAAAGGAGAAAAGGAAACATATACCCATTTGAATGCAGAGTTCCAAAGAATAGCATGGGAAGATAGGAAAGCCTTCCTCAGTGATTAATGCAAAGAAATAGAGAATAAAAAATAGAATAGAAAAGACTATAGATCTCTTCAAGAAAATTAGAGATACAAAGGGAACTTTTCATGCAAAGATGGGCACAATAAAGAACAGAAATGGTATGGACCTAACAGAAGCATAAGATATTAAGAAGAGGTGGCAAGAATACACAGAGCAACTATACAAAAAAGATCTTAAGATCCAGACAACAACGATGGGATGATCACTCACCTAGAGCCAGACATCCTGGAATGTGAAGTTAAGTGGGACGTAGCAAGCATCACTATGAAAAATGCTAGAGGAAGTGATGGAATTTCAGTTGAGCTCTTTCAAATCCTGTGAAAGTACTGCACTCAGTATACCAGCAAATTTGGAAAACTCAGCAGTGGCTACAGAAATAGAAAAGATCGGTTTTTCATTTCAATCATAAAGAAAGGCCATGCCAAAGAATGTTCAAACTACTGCACAATTGCACACAGCACACACACTAGCAAAATAATGCTCAAAATTCTCCAAGCCAGGCTTCAATAGTATGTCAACCAGAGCTTCCAGATGTTTAAGTTGGATTTAGAAAAGGTAGAGGAACTACAGATCAAATGCCAACATCCACTCTATCATCAAAAAAACATTAGAATTCTAGGGAAAAAAAAAAAAAAAGACTTCTGTTTTATTGACCAAGTCAAAGCCTTTGACTGTGTGGATCACAAAAAATTGTGGAAAATTCTTCAAGAGGTGGGAATACCAGACCACCTGACCTGCCTCCTGAGAAATCTGCATGTAGGTCAAGAAACAACAGTTAGAACTAGACATAGAACAATGGACTGGTCCCAAATTGGGAAAGGAGTACATCAAGGCTGAATATTGTTGTCACCCTGCTTATTTAACTTGTGTGCAGGGTACATCATGCAAAATGCCGAGCTGGATGAAGCACAAGCTGGAATCAAGACTGCTGGGAGAATATCAATAATCTCAGATATGCAGATGACACCACCCATATGACAGAAAGCAAAGAAAAACTAAAGAGCCTCTTGATGAAAGTGAAAGAGGAGAGAGAAGAAGCTGGCTTATAACTCAACATTCAAAAAACTAAGATCATGGAATATGGCCCTATCACTTAATGGTAAATAGATGAGGAAACAATGGGAACAGTGACATACTTTATTTTGGGGGGCTCCAAAATCATTGCAGATGGTGACTGCAGACATGAAATTAAGAGACACGAGGTTCCTTGGAAGAAAAGCTATGACCAACCTAGACAGCATATTAAAAAGCAGAGACGTTACTTTCCTGTTAAAGGTCCACCCAGTCAAAGCTATTGTTTTTCCAGTAATCATGTACAGATGTAAGAGTTGTACTTATGCTTTAGAATTGTGGTGTTGGAGAAGACTCCTGAGAGTCTTTTGGACTGCAAGATCAAACCAGTCCACCCTAAAGGAAATCACTGGAAGGACTGATAGTGAAGCTGAAACTCCAATACTTTGGCTACCTGATGAGAAGCACTGACTCATTAGAAAAGACCCTCCTGACGTTGGGAAAGATTGAAGGCAGGAGGAGAAAGGGACAACAGAGGATGAGACAGTTGGATGGCATCAACATCTCGACTGATATGTGTTTGAGCAACCTCTGGGAGTTTCTGAAGAACAGGGAAGCCTGGAATGCTGCAGTCCATGGGGTTGCAAAGAGTCCAACACAACTGAACAACTGAACTGAACTGAATCTGCTCAAGTTCACTACAGATCCCACAGCACTCTATTGTTAACACCAGGTAATCTGAGCTTTAACATTTCTCATTTCTAAAAGAAATTTGAGTCAGTAATCCTTGCAGATCATGAGGAAATAATTTGATGGAATGGAGAATAGCCTAGAAGGAATTTCTAGAGTTTGGCAATAAATGGACAATCAGGGAAATACCTTTGGAAAGCCATACACTGATGAATGCATTCATTCATATTTGATTTCTTGTGGAAACTTGAAGAGTTGTTTTCCGTAATTTCTGTGAGTTCAGTAATTCAATTTGGTTGGAAAACAATAACAAAAAATTACTTGTCTGTTTTCCTAAAAAGTGTGTGTGTAAATAATATATACAAAATGCCCACCATTAGTTGCCTCTTCTCCCCACTCTCCATTCAATCCTAATCATTTAAAACTGTCTAAAGGGTCTGATCTCATTATCTGTCTGAGCTCTGTGGCACCTTGTCCAGTCCTCTTTTTTTGCCTTCCTGTCTGCTCTGATGACTGGAAGAGTGCCAATCTTTGATGAATGACAGTGAAGAGAGTTTATGCAGATAAAGCAAACTGGACAAGTGGGAGAATTAGGCAGAGTGGGACACATCAGCAGACTGGGGAAGAGCTGTGATAAGAGAAGCCAGCTCAAAGAAGATGCTCAGAAGGCAGAGCTGTGTAATGGAAGGAACTGAGTCTTCAGAAGTAAAGATCTCTGAAACTGAGCCCTGGCACAAAACACCCTGTGTGTGATTGAGCTATTTAAATCTCCAACTTGTAGTTTCCTCATCTCTAAAACTGAGAAAATATTTTAATTTGCAACCTAAGGAGCTAATTTAAGGGTGCTTTTGTTATGCAGTAATAGGTTATAGTGTTGAGAATATACATTATTTGTATGCATATGGCTCTCACATTTACCTCCCTATTTAGACCTCTTCTCTAAATGTTAGACTTGAATATCTAGTCACTTAACTGACATCTCCTGACATGTACTCTTTGTTATCTAATATCCAACACAAACTATGTATCAAAAACAGAGCTGTTGATCTTTCCTTCCAAATCTGCTTTTCCCTCCATATATGTGTGTGTATGTGTAATATATATATAGTATATATGTAGTATATATAATGTAATATATATTATATATTAATGTAATACATATAATATGTAATATACATGTATTTATGTAGTATATATATGTAATCCATATCCACATATATATAGTCAACTCAAAGTAAACTGCACCACCCCACATGCTGAGGCCAGAAAGTCAAGTCCTCCTATTCCTTCCCCTCACATTCAAGATCAAAATGGCAAGTCCTGTCTGTAGATATATCCAAAATCTGACCACTTGCATCAGTACCACATAGCCAAGGTCCACACTATTTTATTTTTAATTTGCAGCAGCCTTCTTAATATTCTGAATGTTCGCACATTTGCCTACTCTCCCTATAATTTATGCTTCACATAGGAAACAAAATTGTGCTATTGAGTATCAGTCAGAATATAAGATTCTCTACTCAAAAGCCTCCAAAGATTCCTATCTTACTCACAGTAAAACCCAGCATCATTATACTGACCTCCAAGTTTTCTGACTTCATCCCCTCATCTTCTCCCAAACTCCTTATACTTAGTCAACCGAATCTGACTCATTTATGTCCCCAGGAATATAGGGAAGTTCCTGCCTAAGATGTTTACACCCTTTTGCCTCTAACTAGAATGTTTATCTCTTTTAAGTCTACATGTCTTACTCTCTCCTCTCGCTATTTAAATATCACCTTTTTCTCTAGCTAAATTGTTAAACTTTTCTACTCTGTCTCTCCCAACACTGCCAACTCTCTTCTCTACATTTTCCCCTCAACATTTATGGCCATCTCACTACATATATTCATATTTGTTTCACTTACTTATTACATATATGTCTGACAGTCCTATTAGAATGTAAGCTCTAATATAAGTGGGCATTTTTCACCTTCCTTTTTTCAATATTTCATCCTAATCATTGAGAACAGTGCCTGGTACAAAGTAGGTACTTAAGCATTTACTGAATGAATAAATGAACAACAATTAAAAATTTTACTTTAAAATACATTCAATGACACACAGTTGAGTCATGTATAACTGAATTAAACAGTCCATCCATTGGATTGATTTTAGACACACAGACATACTTGTAGGTTACAGCCAAGCTTCTTTTCTGTCTAGAAGTGTCATCTCCCTTTACTCAAAAGCATACTTAGAAAGGACCAGGAAGAATCAGGTCTCTCCCAGTCTGAAATAAGCAAATACTATTATTTATTATTAGGACAATCTTTCAATACATTTGGAGAAAAAAGAATAAGCCTGCATTGTGCAGGTTATATACAGACTTTGGGTGGACACAGTTCAGAACTATATGAAAGTCAGGAAATTGGAAGTAAAGATAGATGACTCTTAGTGAAAATCTTCAAGATAAACACATCAGGCTCACTGAAGGCAACTTAAGAGCATGCAGTGGTGGACAGAATCCTCCAAGTGTTTCAAAGGCAACACAACCATCTACCCAAGCGACAGAATAATTTAAGTTACCTCTGACCAGATTAAATTGTGCTTCTCAAGATGCTCAAGCTTGTCCCTTTAGTGAGAAGCTGAAATTTGGTCTACAGGTAGTGTTCAGAATTTTCCTTATATTCTAGGAGAGTTAAGACCAAAGAGAAAAAAAAAATGATGATGGGCAACCAGGAAAGGAAATAACACTATCTGTCCTACTGAATGAGAAATTCAAAGATGAAAGCCTGTCAGAAGTTATATGTGATACTATTTATATATCTATTATATGAATGACTATATGTTGTATCCCAAAGTTGTTTCCACACATAGAAGTTAAGGAAAGAATAAAAGAAAAGCACAGGCCATTGAAGACTGGTAGGTGGCAAGTTTTAATAATCAAGGGAACTTACATACGAGAGTAGTCTTAGGTAACTTCAAGACCAGTATGTCTCACCACTGACTCACAAGATTATTCAAAGTTTATAGAGTAGCCTTAACTGAGCTGTCACATGTTCAGTCCAAATGGTATCAACAACACTATTTTTTCAAGGCTACATCCTTGAAATAGCTGTTAGCATGGGAATAGTAGGTGGGATGTGCATAAAAGGACAACGGAGGGGGAAAAAGGAAATGAGTCTCCAACTATCAGGATCCAGGTCATGGGTCAAATAGTGGTCACAATCTCCCAATGACATCCTCTAACACAATGATCCTGTAAATCTTTTCCATGATTAAGAATCATGTCTTCTTCAGCATAAAATCTAAGTCACTTCTGGTATTGGGTGTGGGGAATGCCACCATCAGGAAAGCCATGAGTGGTAGTAGGGCCACTTATCCCACAAGAAGGCAATAAGGAGGGACAGACTTGGTTCAGTCAGTTCGGTTCCAAGCTGGGACCTTGAATACGAAACTAGTGATTCAAAAGGAGAAACTTTTAGTAACTGTTTCAGTAGGAGAGGGGTGTCATCATCTGCATTAGCCATGCCCTAACCAAGCTGTATGATCGATGTATGTGTGGCTGTGTTTCAAACTGCCTAGTTTCAATTGGCTCCCTCTACCTTCCCTAAGTTGGTTTTTTGGAGCATGGTTCTCAGCTTAACATTATTTCAGTGTCCTATTTGAATACTTTCCAATAAGCCTGTTTCTGCTTAAATTAAAACAAGTATGTATTTTTTGTTTATTACCAGCACTCCGGATGGTTATAATAGCATACATGCGCAAGTGATTTTCTTCTAGTAGAAAATAAGTATTCAGTGAGATGGCCGATTGTATGCTACATAGTTTATCACAGATTAAATCTAAGATTTGAAATAAGGTATAACATAAAAACAAGTAAATAATAAGAGGGAATACTGAAATTCTTAACAGGGAAGATCAGATCAATGAAACAGTACTCCACATCTATGTTACTGAAGCATGAAACAGGAAAATATTGCAATGAGAATGTGTTTAAAGCCACCAGGCCTTTAAAACATAACAGAAGGTGAAAAGGGAAAACCTGAGGGTAAAAAGCATGCAAGCCTTGAAACTGAAACTGAGGGAGACAACCCAAAGGCAACATTCACCAGAGCCTGGATGATCAGGTTGAAGGAACAGAGAAAGCCTAAGGGCAAAAATGCATTCAGGCCCAACAGTGAGTTCGAAAGGATCCCTTCAGGGCAAGACTCATTTTGGCTCTAGCAATAAGTTACAATGGACCAAGCTTTGAGGCAGCATGCTTAATGTCCTGGAATTGAAAAACTAAGCATATAACTAGGGGCTGCCTGCATTTTGTATAAAATGATAGTAAGTCTGATTGGTAAGAGCTGGGATGTGGCAAGCATTTAAATGTGCATCATAGGGCTTATAAGAAAACTAGACAATGAAAGAGAAAAAGAGAAAATGGGATTGACAGTGAGCAGCACATATTGATAAAAACCTGTACTGAGTGCAACATTGTAAGCCAGAGAGTCAACGTGCACATCTCCTCAATCAGTATATATTAATTCTTATTGACTGATCTATTTTTATAACGTAACAGACCTCTAAAGAATCAGAATAAACTGTATCCTGATAGCTGATGCTGAGTTAGTAATTAATGTTGGAGAAATCTCTTTACAGTATAGAGGAATAAAAAACAACAAAAAAAAAAAAAACAGGCATATCTTAAGGTTAGTTATGCAGAACAGTAAGATTCCAATATATTTCTCTTAAGTAATAAACATCTTGAATACTACAAACAGAAATGTGAGCTGTCCTAAAAAATTTCATAGGCATTCAATTTTATATTTAGTCTTTATATCACCAGTCACATGGTTTAATATAGTTAATGAGTATGATTGTCTACATCAGTGACTCTCAAAGTGTTCTCACAGATCAGCAATACTGGAATCAACTAGAAACTTCTTACAACTGCAAATGCCAGGGCACCAGCTCAGATATTTTGAATTCTGGGAATGGAGCCTAGTTATATGTGTTTTTTATAGCATTTTGGGTAACTGTACTTTAAGGTACAATCTACATTACTTTTAGCATGACTACTAATCCAAAAAAATGTTAGCCCAAAAGATGAATTTTCATATAGCTTTATTTTTTTAAGGAACTTTCTATTACATCTGAAAAATAAACTATGCACTAACCCTTCATATGAGTTATATTCTTCTTCTAGGAAAAATTATTCAACTAGGCTCATCCATACAACTGTTTACTCTTAAATGCTTCTTTCAACACAACCGTGAAAATGTCAACCCTTGAAACTTAGCAATAAAGTAAAATTTGTGTTGTATTTGAACTCATTTTTTTTTCCCAAACTCCCCCAATACTTCTAGGAGTAAAGAGGACTTTTTTTTAACGTGTGAACACCTGTGGCGGATTCATGTTGATGTATGGCGAAACAAATACAATATTGTAAAGTAATTAACCTCCAATTAAACTAAACAAATTTATATTTAAAAAGAAATATATATATAGGTACATGTATAATATATATGTGCATACATATTTATGAATGTTTATATGTATTATCAGAATACTTTTAGGAAGTCCTTTTGGAAAACATCCATCTTAATCGAAGCATGTTTTATTACTAACAAAATTACTATTTGTCTTAACACGGTTTCTTCTTTCCTTTCTGTAGAAGTTTGTAAGAAAGAGGACAAGTATAAGTTCATCCAAGAGCCATCTCCAAAGGGCCAATGAGTTTGGAAGATCTCACTGAATTAGCCTCTACAGAACAAATCCTGCCTTATAGCCCATATGATAAAACTTGGGAGAATTTTTCTCAGACCTGTTTTATTTTGCCTGTAAAAGTCTGGTTCTGAAAGATATCTCTTCATTCAGCCACCTCACCATCAAAAATCAACCGACTGTCTATGCACTGCTTTCGATTTCAGCAGTACAACCATGATATGCCTAGATGAAATTTTCTCAACATTTATTGTTCTTGGGTTTCACCAAACTTCTTAGGTCTGTGAGTTGATATCTTTCCCCAGTTTTAGAAAATTGTTATTAATTATCTCTTCCAGTATTTCTTTCTGCCCTGTTCTTTTATCCTGTTTGAGGGGCTAGAGTAGGAATGCTGAAAGAAACTTTCAAGCACTCAGGTTTCACACTGATACAAAGTGTAAAGGGACGTAGTCTGGTGAAGACAAGCATAAATACTGAGAGAGACCTGCTCCACAAAGGCACAGTTGTGTAGAACTTTAGGTTCTTCAGGCTGTACTCTTAAGAGGAATAATAATCTATGACTGAGAGGGGCAGGGAAGATGAAAGAGATTCTTCCCTAAAGTGTAAGCATAGAGGGTTTCTTAAAAGTCTGAAGGCAGCCCAGGAAAATCTGAACTGAACTCTTCAGGTACATGAGGTCTTCAGTGGGTACAAAGCAATGACTGATTCTGGCTGGGGCAAAGGCAAGAGAGCCTAGAGATATCCCTCTGAGAGGCAGACAAGCAGGGCCTAAGGAAGGCTGAAAGAGAAGCAGGAGAATGGAAACAAATCCGATCGAATAAAACAACTAAGGGGAGAAGCAATTAAATACATCTTTAAAGTCCTTAAAGAAAAACTCCTAAAATATAATTTTATATCCAGTAAAAATATCCTTTCAACATGAAGTCAAAATAAAGCCATTTCAAAGCAGGCAAAAACTGAAAGGATTTATTGTATCTCTGGCAGATTTGTACTATAAGAAATATTAAAAAACAATGCACTCTTTTTCAATCATTTTTAGGTGCTTCATTTCTATAGTTTCATTTACCATGTCTTCAAGTTCAATAAGCATCTCTTCTCCAATGTCTGCTGCTGCTGCTAAGTCACTTCAGTAGTGTCCGACTCCAATGGAAGCCCACCAGGCTCCCCAGTCCCTGGGATTCTCCAGGCAAGAACATGGGAGTGGGTTGCCATTTCCTTCTCCAATGCAGGAAAGTGAAAAGTGAGAGTAAAGTCACTCATTCATGTCCGACTCTCAGCGACCCCGTGGACTGTAGCCTACCAGGCTCCTCCATCCATGGGATTTTCCAGGCAAGAGTACTGGAGTGGGGTGCCACTGCCTTCTCCTCTCCAATGTCTAATACATCATTAATCCACTTGGTACTATTTTTCATTTCACACATTGCGGTTTTCATCCCTTCAAGTTCAATTTGAGTCTTTAACACAGTCTTTCTTTACTTAACGTGTACAATATTTACTCCAGCTTCTTAAACTCAGTGAAAGTGAAGGTCACTCAGTTGTTTCCAACTCTTTGCAACCCCACGGACTATACAGTCCATGGGATTCTCTAAGCCAGAATACTGGAGCAGATAGCCTTTTCCTTCTCCAGGGGATCCTCCCAACCCAGGAATCAAACCCAGGTCTCTCACATTGCAGGTGGATTCTTTACCAGCTGAGCCACAAGGGAAGCACAAGAATACTGGAATAGGTAGCCTATTCCTTCTCCAGCAGATCTCCCCACACAGGAATTGAACCAGGGTCTCCTGCTTTGCAGGTGGATTCTTAACCAAATAAGCTATCAGGGAAGCCCTCTTAAACTTAGGGAATATAGTAATTGTTTATTGTTCTCATTTACTAATTCTATTTTGTGTCTTCCATTTGGATTGGTTTTGATAATCTCTCTCTATGGACCAATAATACCTTGCTTCTCTGCACGATGATAATTTTTGATTGATCACTATTAATCTTATCTTCTTGGATGCTATATATTCTTAAATTTGAATAAATATACTTGAGCTTTATTCCATGATGTTGTTCTTTAGGAACAGTTTGAGCCATTCAGCTCTTGCCTACAAGCACTGTTAGGAGGAAACAGAGCAGCATTTAGTTTAGGAATGATGGAATGCTCTTGCTACTGCTGAGGCAAAACTCTTATGAGTACTTAACCCAACATTCCTCATAAATTATGAGGTTTTCCATTTTGGCCAGTGCCCTTCATTAACACTATTATTCCTTCTAATCCTTTCTGCATTGAGCAATTTCCTCACCCTCAGACAGCAATGACTACTCAGCTGAAGACTCGCAGAGGACTCTGCAAACTTACAAAGATCGCTCTCCCTTTCTCAGAAAAGTTTTTTCCTCTCTACACTCTTATCTATTAACTCTAGGTCCCTAGGTCTCCCCAAACTCCTAGCTTTACTTTCACAATTTGCCTGGGTTTTCTCCCTTGTGGCTTGGGAAACCTGCAGGCAATAAGCCAAGACAATTGTAGGTGTTATCTCATATGTTTATATAGTGAAATGGATCACCACCCTTTATTGCCTAACGTTTGATGTCTTAAAAACTGTTGTTTCATATACTTTATTCAGGAAAATATTTTTCTGTTTTATTGTTTATTCAGGAAAATAAACTTCATTCTGCTGGAAGAAAAAAAAAAAAAAAGAACATAAGGACATGGAGGTGGGGGATGTAGAGGGACTTGAGTCTAACTAGGACGTAGTCTTCTATATCATGCTTTGATGCTCGGATTGCACCACGTACCCGACTCAAACTTTTGAAGAAGTCTAATTTGTAGCTTTCTTATCTCTTCTTGCTATACATTGGAACTCTGCATTCAGATGCTTATATCTTTCCTTTTCTCCTTTGGTTTTTGCTTCTCTTCTTTTCACAGCTATTTGTAAGGCTTCCCCAGACAGCCATTTTGCTTCTTTGCATTTCTTTTTCATGGGGATGGTCTTAATCCCTGTCTCCTGTACAATGTCACAAACCTCAGTCCAAGTTCATCAGGCACTCTATCTATCAGATCTAGGCCCTTAAATCTATTTCTCACTTCCACTGTATAATCATAAGGGATTTGATTGAGGTCATACCTGAATGGTCTAGTGGTTTTCCCTATTTTCTACAATTTAAGTCTGAATTTGGCAATAAGGAGTTCATGATCTGAGCCACAGTCAGCTCCTGGTCTTGTTTTTGTTGACTGTATAGAGCTTCTACATCTTTGTCTGTAAAGAATATAATCAATCTGATTTCGGTGTTGACCATCTGGTGATGTCCATGTGTAGAGTCTTCTCTTGTGTTGTTGGAAGAGGGTGTTTGCTATGACCAGTGCATTTTCTTGGCAAAACTCTATTAGTCTTTGCCCTGCCTCATTCCACATTCCAAGGCCAAATTTGCCTGTTACTCCAGGTGTTTCTTGACTTCCTACTTTTACATTCCAGTCCCCTATAATGAAAAGGACTTCTTTTGGGGGTGTTAGTTCTAAAAGGTCTTGTACGTCTTCATAGAATCATTCAACTTGAGCATCTTCAGTGTTACTGGTTGGGGCATAGACTTGGATTACTGTGATATTCAATGGTTTGCCTTGGAAACGAACAGAGATCATTCTGTCATTTTTGATTGCATCCAAGTACTGCATTTCGGATTCTTTTGTTGACCATGATGGCTACTCCATTTCTTCTGAGGGATTCCTGCCCGCAGTAGTAGATATAATGGTTATCTGAATTAAATTTACCCATTCCAGTCCATTTTAGTTCGCTGATTCCTAGAATGTCGACGTTCAATCGTGCCATCTCGTTTGACCACTTCCAATTTGCCTTGCCACTTCCAATGGGTCTGACATTCCAGGTTCCTATGTAATATTGCTCTTTACAACATCAGACCTTGCTTCTATCATCAGTCACATCCACAACCGGGTATTGTTTTTGCTTTGGCTCCATCCCTTCATTCTTTCTGGAGTTATTTTCCACTGATCTCCAGTAGCATATTGGGCCCTACTGATCCGGGGAGTTCCTCTTTCAGTATCCTATCATTTCGCCTTTTCATACTGTTCATGGGGTTCTCAAGGCAAGAACACTGAAGTGGTTTGCCATTCTCTTCTCCAGTGGACCACATTTTGTCAGACCTCTCCACCAGCGATCAATGCAAAAAATAGAGGAAAACAACAGAATGGGAAAGACTAGAGATCTCTTTAAGAAAATTAGAGATACCAATGGAAAATTTCATGCAAAGATGGGCTCGATAAAGGACAGAAATCGTATGGACCTAACAAAAGCAGAATATATTAAGAAGAGGTAGCAAGAATACACAGAAGAACTGAAGAAAAAAGATCTTCACGACCAAGATAATCACGATGGTGTGATCACTCACCTAGAGCCAGATATCCTGGAATGTGAAGTCAAGTGGGCCTTAGAAAGCATGGCCAAACAAAGTGGGCCATGTTTCAAGTAGGCCAAACAAAGCTAATGGAGGTGAGGGAATTCCAGTAGAGCTATTTCAAATCCTAAAAGATGATGCTGTGAAAGTGCTGCACTCAATATGCCAGCAAATTTGGAAAACTCAGCAGTGGCCACAGGACTGCAAAAGGTCAGTTTTCATTCCAATCCCAAAGAAAGGCAAGGCCAAAGAATGCTCAAACTACCACACAATTGCACTCATCTCACATGCTAGTAAAGTAACGCTCAAAATTCTCCACGCCAGCCTTCAGCAATACGTGAACCATGAACTTCCAATGTTCAAGCTGGTTTTAGAAAAAGCCGAGGAACCAGAGAACAAATTGCCATCATCTGCTGGATCATGGAAAAAGCAAGAGAATTCCAGGAAAACATCTATTTCTGCTTTATTTACTATGCCAAAGCCTTTGACTGTGTGGCTTGCAACAAACTGGAAAATTCTGAAAGAGATGGGAATATCAGACCACCTGACCTGCCTCTTGAGAAATCTGTATGCAGGTCAGGAAGCAACAGTTAGAACTGGACATGGAACAACAGACTGGTTCCAAATAGGAAAAGGAGTACGTCAAGGCTGTATATTGTCACCCTGCTTATTTAACTTCTATGCAGAGTACATCATGAGAAACGCTGGGCTGGAAGAACCAGAAGCTGGAATCAAGGTTTCCAGGAGAAATATCAATAACCTCAGATATGCAGATGACACCACCCTTATGGCAGAAAGTGAAGAGGAGCTAAAAAGCCTCTTGATGAAAGAGAAAGAGGAGAGTGAAAAAGTTGGCTTAAAGCTCAACATTCAGAAAACGAAAATCATGGCATCTGGTCCCATCACTTCATGGAAAATAGGTGGGGAAACAGTGGAAACAGTGTCAGACTTTATTTTGGGGGGGCTCCAAAATCACTGCAGATGGTGACTGCAGCCATGAAATTAAAAGATGCTTACTCCTTGGAAGAAAAGTTATGACCAACCTAGATAGCATATTCAAAAGCAGAGACATTACTTTTTAAACAAATATCTGTCTAGTCAAGGCTATGGTTTTTCCATTGGTCATGTATGGATGTCAGAGTTGCACTCTGGAGAAGGCTGAGTGCCAAAGAATTGATACTTTTGAACTGTGGTGTTGGAGAAGACACTTGAGAGTCACTTGGACTGCAAGGAGATCCAACCAGTCCATTCTGAAGGAGATCAGCCCTGAGATTTCTTTGGAAGGAATAATGCTAAAGCTGAAACTCCAGTCTTTGGCCACCTCATGTGAAGAGTTGACTCATTGGAAAAGACTCTGATGCTGGGAGGGACTGGGGGCAGGAGAAGAAGGGGATGACTGAGGATGAGATGGCTGGATGGCATCACCGACTCGATGGACGTGAGTCTGAGTGAACTCTGGGAGTTGGTGATGGACAGGGAGGCCTGGCGTGCTGCGATTCATGGGGTTGCAAAGAGTCAGACATGACTGAGCGACTGAACTGAACTGACTGAATTTGTAGCTGCTTTAAACATTGTATATAAGATATGATAAATTTCAGAATTAGAAAATTATCTCTTGTGATTGCATTAATGTTCAAAAAAGGACAAGACTAAATCCACCAACCAAGTAGAACCTGCTACTGCTAAGTCATTTCAGTCGTGTCCGACTCTATGTGACCCCATAGATGGCAGCCCACCAGGCTCCCTCGTCCCTGGGATTCTTTAGGCAAGAACACTGGAGTGGGTTGCCATTTCCTTCTCCAATGCAGGAAAGTGAAAAGTGAAAGTGAAGTTGCTCAGTCGTGTCCGACCCTTAGCGACCCCATGGACTGCAGTCCACCAGACTCCTCCGTCCATGGGATTTTCCAGACAAGAGTACTGGAGTGGGGTGCATTACATGACTTAAAAATATTCTACCTAAATTCAGAACATTTCCAAGTCATATATTAAAACTGTTGTCTCCTCATAAAGTCAATCCATACCACATATAATGAATAGATATGTTTTACAAGTGAACATTTGAACACATTAACTACTGTTTGAAAATGTTTAGCAATTTATTAGTTCTTGAAACGTCTAACAGTACTTTTCAAGATGTTTCATCAATTTTGCTCAACAGAGCTCACCCACTCGTACTTTGCATCTTTTAGGAATGCTTATAAATATGCAATAAATACAGATACTATGTATTATATCGAGGGGCAATGGCACCCACTCCATCACTCTTGCCTGGAAAATCCCTTGGATGGAGGAGCCTGAAAGACTGCAGTCCATGGGGTCGCTGAGGGTAGGACACGGCTGAGTGACTTCACTTTCACTTTTCACTTTCCTGCATTGGAGAAGGAAATGGCAACCCACTCCAGTGTTCATACCTGGAGAATCCCAGGGACAGGGGAGCCTGATGGGCTTCCGTCTATGGGGTCGCACAGAGTTGGACACGACTGAAGTGACTTAGCAGCAGCAGCATGTATTATACATATAACTCTATACCCCCATATTTATCTGCCTCCTCAGTAGCACAATCTTTGTTCTGCCCAACTAAACTCCTATTTGCAGTTTCACAATTATTAATTTCTTAGTATGACTGTTCTTCCAAATTCTGTGCCTTTGCTTATGATATTTTCTCTAGTGAACTTTACTTTTTCAATCTCTCACAGTCAAAATCCAATTCATCCTTTAAGACCACAGTCAAAAATTACTTTTCCACCTTTGCTTCCCCAGAACTCCTAGTGATAATAAATTGTTATATTTTCTGGGTGTAGTTGTACTGTAACTCTGTGAGTTTTGAAGGCCATAAATACTTTTTTGTGTATCTGTATAAATTCCAAAGGCTTAAAAAAAGGTAAATAAATAGTAAACTTCAATGTACATATGAATAAAGAGTAAATGGACAGATTGACTGATGCCTAATCATTTGTATAACGTTTTCCTTCCTACCTTCATTAGATGATAATTAAATGAGTCTCTAAGCAAATATTTTACTTCCTATGTAATGACTTCCTCACAATACACAGTACAGTGCTATCAACACAGTGGGTAATCAATACTCACTGCTGACTGTTGAACGAAAATAAATTTACAAAAATAAGCCAAGCTCGTTTCTAGTAAGAGAACTCCCCTTGGTGATTTTTGGCATGCTAAATGAAATCACCACAGGAAAGTTTATGAATGATACACTGAATATTTCAAGTGAATGTCATACTTTCAGATATACCACTACTAACTGCAATTGCTAGAAATATTGAAAATTTAAGTCTCAAAAGTGAGAAAATTCTGGATGGCAGTAATGATTCATCTATTTGATTTTTTCCCTTTGGGACCAAGTACACTGATGCCATTACACTGCATTAAACAAAAATGAACAGTTAGAAATGATGTTCTTCAAATGCACTATAAAAAGGATATCTTGCTTATAATTAGTAAGAATAATATGATGTAGGAAAGAAATATACATGCCTCCTGAAACAGCTTCCACTAATATGACTGAAATCAGGAAATTATTATTTTCCATATTTATATGGATTATTTGATTTCAATTAAAGACACTTACTCCTTGGAAGGAAAGTTATGACCAAACTAGAGAGCATATTAAAAAGCAGAGACATCACTTTACCAATAAAGGTCCGTCTAGTCAAGGCTATGGTTTTTCCAGTGGTCATGTATGGATGTGAGAGTTGAGACTATAAAAAAAGTTGAGTGCCGAAGAATTGATGCTTTTGAACTGTGGTGTTGGAGAAGACTCCTGAGAGTCCCTTGGACTGCAAGGAGATCCAACCAGTCCATCCTAAAGGAGATCAGTCCTGGGTGTTCATTGGAAGGACTGATATTGAACTGAAACTCCAATATTTTGGGCACCTGAGGCGAAGAGCCAACTCATGTGAAAAGACACTGATGCTGGGGAAGATTGAAGGCAGGAAGAGAAAGGGATGACAGAGGATGAGATGGTTGGATGACATCACCAACTTGATGGACATGAGTTTGGGTAAACTCTAGGAGTTGGTAATGGACAGGGAGGTCTGGCGTGCTGCAGTCCATGGGGTCACAAAGAGTAGGATATGACTGAGTGACTGAACTAAACTGAACTAATTTTATTTCATCCACCTATGATTAATTTGGCCATGTTAAATAATACTACTCTGAACCTGAGTTATAAAATAACTAGAATATGATATAGTATACAAACAGGATATTAATATATACTCAAAGCACATATATTCACATGTATAGTGTATATATATATATATATATATATATGTATGCATGTGTGATATTAGCATATATATAGGATATTCATAATTGCTACACACTGAGATTCACTTAAGGAAATAAGCTATGATTCAAAAAAAGGCTGTAATAAACATATTGCATGTAAAAAGCATTATTTAATATGAGAATATATTCATGTTTCATCCCATGATTATTCCTTGAGATAAGAATGAAAATATTGAAACTTCAAAATATTGCTGAAGTTTACAAATTGCTAAATATATGCAAAGCACCATAATAATAACTATGTGCCAAACACATATTAGATCACCATTAAAGAGCCTGTTTCCCCCAAGAAAAGTCTTAAGCTGAATATGAATAATTGCATACTACAAATGGATTTATTACTTCAATTTAAAATTGAAACCTTATTTCCTTAAGGTATGGCCTTCTTTTTCTCCAATGTTTATTCTATTAGAAATATTAATTCTGATATAAAGGAGCTCTGTTTCTGAGGAATACTAATTATTGAATTAATCTAAGTAAAGAATAGAACATCTTCCACCAAATAAGGATATGAAAGCACATATATTTCAAATAGCATAAATGCTATAAATTTATTTTTTAGCCTTCTTTACTCTCTTAAATTTAAAAAAATGCATAAATTGTTTTAGTTTGTCTTTTACATGATATTCTCAAAAAGACATATTCTTCTTATGTTCTCATTTTCTATTTTTTCTCCTAAAGTATCAGTCAACACATGTCACTACGGAGAATTGACTTTTGTTTGGCAGTAATTCTCCATACCTAAGAATTATGTTAGTAATCACATTCTGAAAGGATGTGTTTCTACTAGCTCTACTTCAATGGGCCCCAAATTTCCAATTTGCAAGTTTTAAATTAATAGCTGTTTATTGTGCTATACAACAAAAAGTACTTATCACAGAAACTAATTCATTGCATAACACTTTCACCATCAACTAGATTCACAATATTACCTAGTCTTTGGAAATAAAACAAAAAAGAACATGCAAGATTTCATTCTTTCCTTTGTAAAATGGGAAATGTGGAAAATAGGATCATTGTCATGTAGGACTGTGACAAAATGAAAATATAAAGTATTTGATTTTTAGTCTTTATCATTCTCATTTAAAGAAGTGACAGGGATATATAGACATGAATATGTGAAAATATATATACTAGAACTTGAAGAAAATTGCTATTAATTTGCCTCCATTCTCTCACTTCCTATTCTTTATTCATATGAAAAAAAATGTTAATGTTTTTCATGTAGGTTTTCATCCTGCAATAATGAATAGATTTTAGATATACTTTTGGAGTAATTGGCTCTTAAAGGAATCAGGATGACCATGTACTGTCATCAGTATAAGGGATATGCTCATTTAAGTCATATTTCAAAAGATAGCCAGAGAATCTGTGAAAATCTGACATGTTGTGCATTTACTTTACTGTTTTACTTCTCTACCTAGCTGAGGTGAATGTGCAAACAAAATTAAGTCAATTGCTAAGGTTAAGTCAACTACAAAAGCCACCTTCAATTTACTACATATTGTAATTAAGATCATTACAAAGGAGGAAAATGCAACTAAGAGAAGATAACTTCTCAAAGGCAAGCACCAAATTATGAACTTGGGTGATTTGGCTCCAGCATGACTACTCTTTGACTAGATAGAGCAGCCACAGTATATGCTATTACTATGTTCCTGAAATCTCTTCCAGAAAGGGAAGAGGTATCCCTTTTTTGAGACAAGAGCAGAGCAGCAGTAAAATTAAAATTGCTTGTGAATTAACATAAAATAAACAGCGTTTTCAAGGACGTTATTATTGGTTTTTAGTCCAACTATACAATGAAAGGCAAACTAAGGAAAAAGGAAGGATGAACCACTTTTGGTGAATTTCAGAACGGAAACAACCTTTGCCTAAGATGTAGACTTGCATACGTGCTAAGTCACTTTAGTCATGTCTGACTCTTTGTGACCCTATGGACCATAACCTTCCAGGCTCCTCTGTCCATGGGATTCTCCAGGCAAGGATACTGGAGTAGGTTGTTTTGCCTTCCTCCAGGGGGTCCTCCTGACTTAGAATGTAACTAATGGCATAGTGCTAATACTTATTTAAGACAGGTAAATTCCTCTTGAATTGCTTTTCTCAATAATAAAAAAATTTTGGTGTACCAGCTATTAATAAGAATCTGGCTTTGCTAAACTAAGCCTACAAGACAGTGTAGTCTCTACAGAACTGACAAACTGAAAGTTTCATGTGATGCACTAGAACGTAGAAGCCACTTAAACACAAATAATATAAACAATAAGAACAACCAACTTGTATATGCCTCCTATACAATAATTTATTTCATAGTTAATAATATGAAAATATTTATATAAAGATACTGGATAAGTAAGATTTTTATTCTGTGGTCCTTTAAACAGAATAATGCTTGAAAATAAAGAAAAACTGGAAATAATGAAGCATTTTGATATTAATTGTAAAATCAGTCAATATTCTTTTAAAAAATAACTGATATTCTAACATCATATAAATAACAGAAGCACAATTCACGACATCACCTCTGGACTGAGATAGCCTTGCTCTGCCCTAGGCTGTATAGCAGTACCTTGACCTTTTCAGAGCAGATATTAAAGCCACTCCATTGATTTAATGTGTTGGGTCACCTTCAATTTTATCTGTAAACTGACATCAGTAGTCTGATTTACTATCATCTTAAGACTTAGTTTGTGCACTGATTGAAAAACCTACTGGGCAAAACATAAGGAAAAGGGAAAGTTATTCCAAAAGAATTTTAAAAGGGTGGCATTATGTTATTATAAGCTTTACAGTTATATGTCTGTCAAACAGTTTGCTTTGCTTTCAATTATCTTTTGTAAAAATGAAATATACCTGATTTTTTTCATAAAAAGGCATGGAAAAAGAATTTACTCTCAAAAAACATTTTTAAAATATGTTAGATACATTATTTAACTTCACAAATTATGTGAAAATATCATAAGCTAGATTTTTTAACAAGTACAAATAAGTTTGCACAACTATGTAAGATGAAAACGAAAGTGAAAAGTGCTCAGTTGTGTCCGACTCTTTGCGACCCCATGGACTATACAGTCCATGGAATTCTCCAGTCAGAATACTGGAGTGGGTAGCCTCTTCCTTCTCCAGAGGATCTTCCCAACCCAGGGACTGACCCCAAGTCTCCTGCATTGCAGGCGGATTCTTTTACCAGCTGAGCCACAAGGGAAGTATGAAAATATATCTGAAAGTTGCAATTTGGAATAGAAACAACAGAACACTTGTTTAATTTATGTATGAGTTGTGGAAATAGCTTGTGCCATGATTTGTGTTGCTGTTACCTAAGATTTCTTTCTTTTTTTTTTTTTTTAATTAGGGTAAAATTTCACAAAGTCAAAAGAGGAACAGTTGATCCTATTAAGAAGTCATTTTCATTGTTCAGATGGTTGAAATTCTTGATAGCTTTTACTGGATGAATTACTAGAAACATAAGATCAATACAGAAAAATTTTATAATAGATACCCTGTCTTGAAGTGAAGTGAAAGTCACTCAGTTGTGTCCGACTTTGCAACCCCATGGACTACTATGCAGTCCATGGAATTCTCCAGGCCAGAATACTGGAATAGGTAATCTTTCCCTTCTCCAGGGGATCTTCCCAACCCAGGAATCAAACTCAGGTCTCCCGCATTGCAGGCGGATTCTTTACCAGCTGAGACACAAGGGAAGCCCAAGAATACTGGAGTGGGTAGCCTATCCCTTCTTCAGCGGATCTTCCCGACCCAAGAATTGAACCAGGGTCTCCTGCATCATAGGTGGATTTTTTACCAACTGAGTATGAGGGAAGCCCCATACTCTGTTTTAGGAGCTTTTGAAAAACTGAAATTACCTGCTTTTCATGTATACAATGACAGTTACAATTTATATATTACTGCACTCTAAATGCCCTAATTTTGCAAGACACACCATACATGCTCACTCATCTTTTTAATTTTTTTCTTAGATCAAATAATAAGCTCAGCCTCATGTATTACCACTTCTCAATATTAATAAATTTATGAGATATGTATTTAACTCACATAGGAAGAACAAGTTAAGAGTACTGGAATAGAAAAGGCTATTAAAATGTAAGTCTTTAATGAACTTCAGCTATTATTATTGACACCATTAATTTTTTTAATTTATTCATTTTAATTAGAGACTAATTACTTTACAATATTATATTGGTTTTGCCACACATCAACATGAATTTGTTACTTTTTTATTTCATATGGGAAAAATGTTCTACCCATATACTTTTTGTTTTGGTTAATCATTTAAAAATAGGTAATGACTGCAATGTTTAAAAGATAATATTCTATTTTCAACAAAGAGATAAGTAAATAAATGTTGAAGTGAATGATTTTATAAATATTTATTACAGATGTACGAATAAACTTTAACCTTGAGAAACTTGAAAATTCTCCTGTCTACTAATCCAAATTAATTTTACTAAGTCATTCATGTAAATGGAATACAATGGAGAAGAAAAATGAAATGTTGAAAACATATGTAATAATTACAAATACAAAAGTCGATAATAAAGACTTACAACATTTAAAAAATAAAAAAACTATACATTTATCAATGTTTAGAACAAAAAATTGCAAATTCACAACTGATTTCTCAGGAATTATATAAAGAGATATTTACCAAATTGAAGAGTAGAAGTTCATTAGCTTAACTTAAAACATTTAAGTATTTACAAATGGTATGTGAACCAATAAATATTCTTGTCCCTGACTCTCAAATATTAGAGAAGGGCCTGGTTTCATATATTTAGTTCATGTAACATATATATATATATTTCATATAACAGGATTCGGCTGTTACTTCATATTCTTTACCTACTTGGTATGAGAAAGACTTCTTTTATCTCTGCAGTGAATATAAACATAATTAATGCTTTAAGAGAGGGCATAGCACAATAGAAACTTACTTCATGTTGTTTATTGAATAACTGGTAGACTATATTTAGAGACATTAAAACAATTCTCTCACATTCTCTCATTTATCATAGCATCCACAGAATTCAGATAATCACAAAACCAGTAGAAATAAAGAGGACAACTCACTTTGGATGGCATTCAGAATCAATATCATATAGAAATCTATCTCTAGACATTCAGATTTTTAGTTAATACTGTGTAACCGAAATTCTAGTATCATTTCTGTTTTAAAACTATATTGTTTAAATTTTATCATAAGAAAAATGGTATGAGTAGAAAAATGTGAAAGTGAATAATATTTAATATTAGGAAATTACTAAGATTCAGTCAACATTATCTAGAAAATTGAGCTTTTTTAGGTTAAAGACACTAGAGAATTAAATATTAGCAATATTTTAGCCACTTTCTAACATAGTAATATCTCTATTTTCACGTACATCAAATGACCATTTCTTAATTATAAGGCATTATTAAACTTTTTTACTATTCTTTAAAGTATAACACACCTGATTTTCAATAGTGCAACTTCTAATTATTCAGACAAAATAATGAAATTTAGAAGTTAATTCCTATGGCACTATGATTTGATTCCTCTAATATTTAGCAACATTCTAGCAAATGAGTTTTGCAAACATTGTTTAGAAAACATATCTCCCCTTCTACATCTCCTTTCCTAAGCTATTTTCTCCATTTTCTAATCAAGGATAGAAAAGGTTTTAGTCAAATTAATTTAGTGTCCAAGGAGATACCTCTACTGAAGAATGTAAGCTGCATTGTTGAAATGGTTTAGGGCCTGAAAACAAAGAAAGCTATGTAGATCTTGAGAAATTTAAATTAAATTGTAAAGGTCAGAGAAAGAATCACAGTCCCCTGAAGTTGTGGCAGTACACCAAGGAGATCAAAGGAAATGCTAATTCTTCAGCTATTGGAACTGTGCCTTAAATAGCTATTCCAGACTGTCTTTGTGTTCATTCACCTGTTCATTCATTTAATAAGTATTATCAATTACAAAACATATTACAGGCAATGCACAATTTGAAAAACCCATAAAATAAAATTTGAACTCACAGATTTTCAAAAATAGAAGTGTGTTATTTATCAAATAATCAAATAATCATGGGTTTCCCTGATTCAGATGGTAAAGAATCTACCTGCCATGCATAATACCTTGGTTCGATCTGAGTCTCAAATATCTCCTGGAGAAGGGAATGGTTACTCACTCCACTATTCTTGCCTGAAGAATTCCATGGATAGAGGAGCCTAGTGGGCTATAGTCCATGGGGTCACAAAGAGTTAGACTCAACTGAGTGACTAACAGTTTCATATAATCACATAATTTGATAAATATTATAATGGGAACAAATTTTACTGAGAGAGAAAATTATCAGACAGATGGTTTGATTTCTGATGAAGTAATACTCTAGATCTAAACAGTAGGAAGTATTTAGGTAAAGAAAGAGGAAGGAATATCTCAGGCCCAAGGAATACAATACAGAGACAGTGAGGAGGGAAACATGTTGGCATATCTCTATATACCATGAGCTATTTGTATTTTCTCCCTGAAACCATCATTACAAAATTAGCACCATAGCTAGTGGCGCTAGCTATAGTAGATTAGCTAATAGATTAGAAATTGTTATGTTACAAAAGTCAAATAAGTATTACTGATTTGGACATCAAAATTAAATTATGGCCCTAAATCATTTAATAAATAGCACTTTGTATATTACCCATAACTATCACCAAGTTCTTTCCATATGTGCTAAAAAGTTATGATAGCATGCTGTTTATACTCCAACTAATTTAAAGAACAAAATCTATGGCTATCTAAAAATATATTTCATGAGAGTCATTCTGTCACTAAATCGTGCCTGATTCCTTGCAATCTCATGGACTGAGGCATACCAGGCTTTCCTGTCCTACACTGTCTCCTGGAGTTTGCTCAAATTCATGTCAGTTGGTAATGTTAACTAACCATCTCATCCTCTGCAACCCTCTTCTCCTTTTGCCTTCAATCTTTTCCAGCATCAGGGTCTTTTTCAGTGAGTCAGCTCTTCACATCAGGTAGCCAAAGTATTGGAACTTCAGCTTCAACATCAGTCCTTCCAGTGAATATTCAGGACTGATTTCCTTTAAGATAGACTGGTTTGATCTCCTTGCAGTCCAAGGGATTTTAAAGAGTCTTATCCAAGGCGAGGGTGGGATGATCTGAGAGAATAGCATTGAAACATGTATCACCAGTGCAGGTTCGATGCATGAGACAGGGTGCTCAGGGCTGGTGCACTGGGATGACCCAGAGGGATGGGATGGGGAGGGAGCTGGGAGGAGGGGTTCAGGATGGAAAATACAGGTACACCCATGGCTGATTCATGTCAACGCATGGCAAAAACCACTACAATATGGTAAAGTAATTAGCTTCCAATTAAAATAAATAAATTTAAAATAAAAAGTCTTCTCCAGCACCACAATCTGAAAGCATCAGTTCTCTGGCACTCATTCTTCTGTATGGTTCAACTCTCACTTCCATACATGATTATTGGAAAAAGTATAGCTTTGAATAGAAGGACCATTGTCAGTAAAGTGATATCTCTGTTTTTTACTACATTGTCTAGGTTTGTCATAGCTTGGGGCTTCCCTGGTGGCTTAGATGGTAAAGACTCGACCTACAATGCAGGAAACCCAGGTTTCATCCGTGAATCCAGAAGATCCCCTAGAGAAGGAAATGGCAACCCATTCTAGTATTCTTCTCTGGAGAAGTACATGGACTGGAGAGCCTGGCAGGCTACAGTCCATGGGGTTGCAGAGTCCAACATGACTGAGCAACTAACACACTTCTCTTCTAAGGATCAAGTGACTTTTAATTCCAAGGGTGCAGTCACCGCCCACAGGGATTTTGGAGCCCAAGAAAAGAAAATCAGTCACTGCTTCCACTTTCTCCCCCTTGTATTTGCCATGAAGTGATAGGACCAGATGCCATGATCTTACTTTTTTTAATGTTAAGTTTTTGTTTTGTTTTGTTTTGTTTTTTAAATTAATTAATTAATTTATTTTTAATTTTTACTTTACAATTCTGTATTGGTTTTGGCATAGATTGACATGAATCCACCACAGGTGTACATGCGTTCCCAAACATGAACCCCCCTCCCACCCGCCTCCCCACAACATCTCTCTGGGTCATCCCCGCGCATCAGCCCCGAGCGTGTCATATCCTGCATCAGACATAGACTGGCATTTCGATTCTTACATGATATTATACATGTTTCAATGCCATTCTCCCAAATCATCACACCCTCTCCCTCTCCCTCTGAGTCCAAAAGTCCGCTATACACATCTGTGTCTTTTTTGCTGTCCTGCATACAGGGTCATCATTGCCATCTTCCTAAATTCCATATATATGTGTTACTATACTGTATTGGTGTTTTTCTTTCTGGCTCACTTCACGCTGTATAATCGGCTCCAGTTTCATCCATCTCATCAGAACTGATTCAAATGTATTCTTTTTAATGGCTGAGTAATACTCCATTGTGTATATGTACCACAGCTTTCTTATCCATTCATCTACTGATGGACATCTAGGTTGTTTCCATGTCCTGGCTATTATAAACAGTGCTGCGATGAACATTGGGATACATGTGTCTCTTTCAATTCTGGTTTCATTGGTGTGTATGCCCAACAGTGGGATTGCTGGGTCATAAGGCATTTCTATTTGCAATTTTTTAAGGAATCTCCACACTGTTCTCCATAGTGGCTGTACTAGTTTGCATTCCCACCAACAGTGTAGGAGGGTTCCCTTCTCTCCACACCCTCTCCAGCATTTATTGCTTGCAGACTTTTGGATCGCAGACATTCTGACTGGTGTGAAGTGGTACCTCATTGTGGTTTTGATTTTCATTTCTCTAATAATGAGTGATGTTGAGCATCTTTTCATGTGTTTGTTAGCCATCCGTATGTCTTCTTTGGAGAAATGTCTATTTAGTTCTTTGGCCCATTTTTTGATTGGGTCGTTTATTTTTCTGGAATTGAGCTGCAAGAGTTGCTTGTATATTTTTGAGATTAGTTGTTTGTCAGTTGCTTCATTTGCTATTATTTTCTCCCATTCGGAAGGCTGTCTTTTCACTTTGCTTATGTTTTCCTTTGTTGTGCAGAAGCTTTTAATTTTAATTAGATCCCATTTGTTTATTTTTGCTTTTATTTCCAGAATTCTGGGAGGTGGATCATAGAGGATCCTGCTGTGGTTTATGTCGGAGAGTGTTTTGCCTATGTTCTCCTCTAAGAGTTTTATAGTTTCTGGTCTTACATTTAGATCTTTAATCCATTTTGAGTTTATCTTTGTGTGCGGTGTTAGAAAGTGATCTAGTTTCATTCTTTTACAAGTGGTTGACCAGTTTTCCCAGCACCACTTGTTAAAGAGATTGTCTTTACTCCATTGTATATTCTTGCCTCCTTTGTCAAAGATAAGGTGTCCATATGTATGTGGATTTATCTCTGGACTTTCTATTTTGTTCCATTGATCTATATGTCTGTCTTTGTGTAAGCCAGCTTTTTCACTCTCTTGTTTCACCCTCATCAGGAGGCTCAGTTCCTCTTAGCTTTCTGCTATTAGAATGGTATGATCTGTATATCTGAGGTTGTTGATATTTCTCCCAGAAATCTCGATTCCAGCTTGTGATTCATCCAGCCTGGCATTTTGCATGATGTACTCTGCATATATAAGTTAAATAAGCAGGGTGACAATATATAGCCTTGGTGTATTCCTTTCCCAATTTGGAATCAGTCCATTGTTCCTTATCCAGTTCTAACTGTCACTTCTTGACCACATACAGATTTCTCAAGAGACAGGATTTTCCACAGTTTGTTGTGATCCACCCAAGCAAAGGCTTTAGTATACTCAATGAAGCAGGAGATATTTTTTTCTGGAATTCCCTTGTTTTCTCTATGATCCAATGAATTTTGGCCATGTGATATCTGGTTCCTCTGGTTTTTCTAAACCCAAATTGTACATCTGGAAGTTCTCATTCCATGTACTGCTGAAGGCCAGCTTGAAGGATTTTGAGCATAACCTTACTAGCATGGGAAGTGAGTGCAAGTGTATTGAAATGATAGAACATGGTAGGATTTGTGTATGCCTTCAGTAAGCATTTGGTGAAGGTCTTAAGTGTTTGGTGATGGGAATAGGGACTTCAGTAAAATGATCTTCACTGAATTACTAAGGTATGACAACAAATGAGTCTGGAGAAGGGAAGAGTGAAAGTATACATAGGTATTAGCTCAAGCAAAAGCAGGACAAGAAAGTGTCTTGTTTTATTTTTAAGATTGGATCAGCTTCTATTCTTTTAGGACAAAAGCAAGTCAGTGAATGTATGAGGCTTCCATAGTGGCTCAGACAGTAAAGCATCTACCTATAATGCGGGAGACCAAGGTTCGATCTCTGGGTCAGGAAGATGCACTGGAGAAGGAAATGGCAACCCACTCCAGTACTCTTGCCTGAAAAATTCCATGGACAGAGGAGCCGGGGGGCTACAATTCATGGGGTTGCAAAGAGTTGGACACAACTGAGCGACTTCACTTTCTTTAAGCCAGCGAAATTGAGAAATTGAAGATACTAAAGAGTGGGCAAAAACCTGAGGAATGGAGACCCAAAAGAAGGAAAAATAAAATGACTGAATAAAAGCAGATGTGGAAACAAAAGTGTTTAAAAGGTAAAATTCTCAGGTAAGTTATGAAATAATAAAAACGTTCTCAGAGATGGTTTGTAAGGGTAAATACCTACTCTATCAAAGTTAAAGCCATATTCTGAAAATTCAAGGCCATCACAGCCTGTCATATAGTTTTGTGTTCTCATTGAACAAAGGAGAAACAGAGATTTCTAGATTCAAGGACACCATTTCAGTTTAAAACAAAGTCACATTTTTTTATCTATAAAGTTTTTGTTTGTGCTGCACTTAGTTGTTCAGTAGTGTCTAACTCTTTGCAACACCGTGGACTGTGGCCTGCCAGGCTCCTCTGTCCATGGAATTCCCCAGGCAAAAACAGTGGAGTAGGTTGCTATTTCCCTCTCCAGGGGATCTTCCCGACCCAGGGATAGAAGCCAGGTCTCCGGCATTACAGGTGGATTTTTTACCTACTGAGCCAACCAGGGAAGCCCATATAGCTTTTGTTTACATTTCCTAAATTGCTTTTATTACTATCATTAATACTAATTCATCAAAAGGGCATTAATTAAATTTTGAAGTTTTGTTTTTTAATTTTACATTGAGCCCTAAAATTATGGCTAGGATAAAAATGTTAGTGGTAAATGCTTGAGATTTATGACAGTTTTTATTTCTGCAGAGTACATCATGAGAAATGCTGGGCTGGAAGAAGCACAAGCTGGAATCAAGCTTGCCGGGGGAAATATCAATACCCTCAGATATGCAGATGACACCACCTTTATGGCAGAAAGTGAAGAGGAACTAAAAAGCCTCTTGATGAAAGTAAAAGAGAATGAAAAATTTGGCTTAAAGCTCAACATTCAGAAAACTAAGATCATGGCATCTGGTCCTGTCCCTTAATGGGAAATAGATGGGGAAACAGTGTTAGACTTTATTTTGGGGGGCTCCAAAATCACTGCAGATGGTGACTGCACCCATGAAATTAAAAGACGCTTACTCCTTGGAAGGAAAGTTATGACCAACCTAGACAGCATATTCAAAAGCAGAGACATTACTTTGCAAATTCCAGTGGTCATGTATGGATGTGAGTTGGACTGTGAAGAAAGCTAAGCACCGAAGAATTCATGCTTTTGAACTGTGGTGCTGGAGAAGACTCTTGAGAGTCCCTTGGACTGCAAGGAGATCCAACTAGTCCATTCTAAAAGAGATCAGTCCTGGGTGTTCATTGGAAGGACTGACGCTAAACCTGAAACTCCAATACTTTGGCCACCTCATGGGAAGAGTTGACTCATTGGAAAAGACTCTGATGCTGGGAGGGATTGGGGGCAGGAGGAGAAGGAGATGACAGAGGATGAGATGGCTGGATGGCATCACTGACTCAATGGACATGACTTTTAGTGAACTCCCAGAGTTGGTGATGGACAGGGAGGCCTGGTGTGCTGTGGCTCATGGGGTCGCAGAGTCAGACACGACTGAGCAACTGAACTGAACTGAACATAAAAGATGTTGAAAGCATACACAATATCTCTATACATGCATCAGCAAAACGATTTATATAATGGATACTCTGAGGTTCTAATTTATGAATAAAAAGTTCAGAGTAAACCTGATACATTGCTAATATATAAAAATGAGTTTCCTCCATCTACACGTCAACTCACCTTCAACATAGTAAATAGCAAATAAACACAGGATGAATTGAAATGTACTCAATGTTTACTTTTATTTTTGCATGAACTCTTAATATTTCTTTTATTTTTCTTTGGTCTTTTCTTTGAATTTTTATAATTTCAAGTTTTTAAATTTAAATTATATGGAAAGTAACATAGTTAACTGGTAAATATAAAGCCTAAGAATAAGGGCATCAAATATTACCAAACATATGTATTATGCTTATTAATCAGGTAGGTACGATATTTATTCACATTATATTCACATATAATGTTTTTAATGTATATAATCATTTTTATGATAAACCTTTGCTACAGGAATTTCTTTTTTCCAAGACTAATAATTTAAGTAATGTCTTCGACCTTTGAGACTTCTCATAGTATTTGGAATAAAAAACAATATATTTCAATATAAAAATAAAATGGTTTGGGTTCTAATCATTAAATTTTCTAATTTTTTTTCAAAATTTACATATATCTGTGTCATAATTAATTATCTCTTGCTTTTGTTTGCAGTAATTGGTACCTTGTTAACCACAGTCCAAACTTTCCAAATTTTATCCCCCTGCTGTTAGTAAAGATCTGCTAAGGAATTGTTCTTATCAAATTGATTCTATGGCCATATGAAAAATAAATTCCTAACCCCTCTTTCACCTTAAAAAATGCTAAAATTATAAAAGCAAATTAAAATGGGTATATCCAACTTGAGGGATTTTCTTTTTGATACTGACATGCTACACCTTTTTTAATGTAAAAAATATCTGAATTTCTTTCATAGGCATTTAGGAATGCCAAGGAACATTCCTTTTTAATGTTTGATAGGCCTGATTCCCCCAGGCCATCTATTTCTCAGCACTAGGACCACAGAAGCTAATACAATTGTTTTCTTTTGTGCTTTTGGAGTCAGTGCTCAGCAAGCAGCAAGTATACACACTCATTCATCTTTTCCCTTGTTAACCAACTGCCTACTATTCTGTAAAATCACAGAAATGAAAAGTTAATTTTAACTGTGCACACTGAAATGTTTGTGACTCCAGCTAGTGTCTTTGTATTTGACACTTGTAAACTCATTTTTTCCCTGATCTCAGAAAGCAGTCTTGGTCTTCTATTTGGTTTTTACTTTTAGTGTTTTCTATTGAGGCAGAGAGAAAACAACGAACAGCAGCTTGGCTTTTCTGTATTTGTCTAGTGATGGAAAAAAATAATATAGATCCTTACACAGTATTTCCTGTTGATGACACACAGCTCTTGTTCAGAGGGAATGGGTTCAAAGAATGGAATAATAAGATAAAGAAGAAAGAAGCGCAAAAGATAAAGGAGGTAACAGCACCCCAAGATTTAAATAGTGTCAATGATCTGAAAAACTGAGAAATACTTTTAGGCTTGTTGGGATCAAAATCCTCTCTAGTTCTCTAGAGAACTGTTCTTTTTGCTCCTAAAACAGATTTACTATTTTTGTATTCCTGATGGTTCTATGACCTTATGACATCAAGCTTATGGACTCAATTTTTAATTGTTATCAAAAAGATGGTGACTGCAGCCATAAAATTAAAAGTCACTTACTCCTTGGAAGAAAAGTTATGACCAACCTAGATAGCATATTAAAAAGCAGAGACATTACTTTGCCAACAAAGGTCCATCTAGTCAAGGCTGTTTCTCCAGTAGTCATGTACGGAGGTGAGAGTTGGACTATAAAGAAAGCTGAGCACTGAAGAACTGATGCTTTTGAACTTAGGTGTTGGAGAAGTCCCTTGGACTGCAAGGAAATCCAACCAGTCCATCCTAAAGCAAATCAGTCCTGAATATTCATTAGAAGGACTGATGTTGAAGCTGAAACTCCCATACTGTGGCCACCTGATGTGAAGAGCCGACTCGTTTTAAAAGACCCTGATGCTGGGAAAGACTGAAGGCAGGAGGAGAAGGGGCCGACAGAGGATGAGATGGTTGGAAGGCATCACCAACTCATTGGACAGCAGTCTGAGTAAATTCCAGGGGTTGGTGATGGACAGGGAGACCTGGCGTGCTGTAGTTCACGGAGTCACAAAGAGTCGGACCTGACTGAGCAACGGAACTGAACTGAAAATATATACCAGAAGGGGGGAAACATTATTTTTTAGAATAAGATAATTATGTTTTATTTAAAATAGACCCCAACTTCTCTGGTGTTCAGTGGTTAAGAATCTGCCTGCCAATGAAGGGAATCTGAGCTCACTCCCTGGTCCAGGAAGGTCCCATATGCCACAGAGCAAGTAGGCCTGTGTGCTACAAGTACTGAGCCAGTGCTCTAGAGCCTGGAAGCTGCAACTACTGAGTCCGTGTGCTCCAAATTTTGAGCCTGCACACTTAGAGTCCACGCTCAGCAACAAAAGTAAGCCACCGCAATGAGAAGTCCATGCACCACAATGAAGAGTGGTCCCTGCTTACCACAACAAAGAGTAGTCCCTGCTGCCACAAGTAGAGAAAGCCTGTGCACAGCAAAAAGAACCAGTACAACCAAAAAATAAATTAAAAAAAGAATAGAACCCAAGATATATCTATGACAAAATTTTAGTTATATGAAAAGATGTAGAATATGCTTTTTCAGCTAATTTTATTATTATTATGATAACTTTGGTATCTAATAGACATGCACCACATGTTAGTTAGCAGATTGCTAATTTGTTGAATTGGAATAGAATTATATGGTAGGAAGAAATAAGATAGGACTTCCCTGGTGGCTCAGACGGTAAAGCGTCTGTCTACAATACGGAAGACCCGGGTTCAATCCCTGGGTCGGGAAGATTATTATGATAACTTTGGTATCTAACAGACATGCACCACATGTTAGTTAGCAGATTGCTAATTTGTTGAATTGGAATAGAATTATATGGTAGGAAGAAATAAGAAGTTTATACAGGACATTTTACTCATTGCTACTTGAGATCTGATTCAATGGTAAAATTCAAACACGATATATCATTTTTCATTATAAACTTTACCTATGTAGTATCTTACAATAAAGTATAAAATAGCTTTTATATCCTTCTTGATTTTATTGTGCTAAGAAGTTTCAACTTTGTGGAATTGATTTATAAATGATGTATAAAATGAAAAACATGTGCCCATGTTTCAGGAGTGCTTCCCTGGTGGCTCAGAAGTTAAAGTGTGTGCCTCCAATGCGGGAGACCCGGGTTCGATCCCTGGGTGGGGAAGATCCCCTGGTGAAGGAAATGGTAACCCACTCCAGTACTCTTGCCTGGAGAATCCCATGGACGGAGAAGTCTGGTAGGCTACAGTCCATGGGGTCGCAAAGAGTCGGACATAACTGAGCGACTTCACTTGACTTCACTTCAAAGTAATATTTGTCTACTGCCCATATTTTTATAACTCACAATGTTACATGTTCTATAATAAGAAATGCAGATACAACAAAATTCATAAACTCAATCGATTTTGAAACTGAAATAAAAATGTTAAAAATGCTTAAAAACCTTCAACACAAATTCTTCAAGGATATACAAGCTTGGTTTCTTTATTATAATTAAGAAAAGATAACTTGGACAAATAATGAGTTTTACTGACTTTATCAGGTCCAGTTTCAAATCCAACACAGAGGCATAGTAAAGAACACTTGTTGAGAGATCATTCTGCGTTATACTATACTAAAGGTAATTTGCTTCTCATGCAGCATTTCTCAATACTGGATTTTTCAAAGCCTTGTTATTTAGAGTGAATTATGTTAGGAAAAAAGGGCCAATATACTCAAACAAACATTTCACTTGTTGATGTTATACAAAGTAGTTCAAAAAAAGATTAAAATATGTTCCTATCTTTAAAGCAGCTTATTATTTCCAGGTAGGAAAAGTAGTTTTTGCATGGAGATATCTGGACACATCATTTGGGAAAGAAGTATAATGTCAGAAAAAGTATAGAGATGGAAATGTAATGACAATGTAGGTTGTGGCTCAATCCACAATGTGTTCACTGGTGTAGCTGCAGAGGAACCTTGAAAGGATTTCTAAAGGACAGTTATAGAACTCCTTGGCATGCTGCAGAATCTGAAATGTGTTCTTCAAACAGCCGGAGCCATTAGGACTTGCAAAGCAAGGAAATGGCATGACAAGACTTGAAAGATTTGAAACATTATTGAAAGATTTATCCATCAGAAAGATTGATACATGGGAGAATACAAAGAGATAAAGCAATCTGGAGATGTTACTCTAGTGAAAGCTGCCCTAAACTACTGCTGGGTAAATAAAATTTGGAAGACTAGTTTGAAAATAAGAGGGCATATTTGTCAAGAAACTTTCCTATGCTTGAAGCCTTTCCCAGTCTACCCAAGTAGAACTGTCTCCTCCTCAATTTTAATTCCACTGAATCTTTTGCACACAGCAGAGGAAAGGGAAAACAATGTTATTTACAAAATATCTCTGACTTTTCACAAATGTGCATTTTATTTTTTCAGAAATTTAGCAATGCCTCAAATCATTTTTAATCGACTTCTTGCTGCTATGTGTTTCATGGTTTCAGTTAATATGTAAAGGGAATAAGAAAAAGATCAATTTAATAGATTTAAACTGAGGAAGGGCAAAAACAGGAGCTTAAGAAATGTTTTATTAAATATATAAAATGTTCAAAATATTAGGCATAAATTAAAGCAAAAACAAGATACTTTTCATCTATTCCACCGGGTATAGATTGAGAAGTTTGGTATACACTGTACTGCTACAGTATGGAGAGGCAGAAATTCTAACACATTGTTGGTGGGAGTACTAATTGGAAACAACCCTGTGGAAGGCAATTTGGCAGTAAAACTGATATTCTAAATGCACGTTCTCACTGACCTAGCAACTCTACTTCTAGATCTACCCACACTCGTATAAAAATGCATATATAAGAATTTTCATTTCATATTCATTCATATTTGCTTATAAAATAAGTTGACAAAGAATTTCAAGTCAATAATTATTTATATAAACTATGATATATCTTTATTATGGAGTAGTTTAAAGTGTTCAAAAACTGTATACCTTTTTGAATTGTAATGCACACAACCAAAATTATTATTTTTTTAAGGAAAAAAAAGACATCTGTAACAGCTTCATAAAGGATGTAGATACAAAGTCCTGTTGAGGATGGCTACTTTCGAGAGGAGCTAGAAGACATTTCAGGGCTTTTATTATAGTCTTTTTATACTGTTCATTGTCAATTCTATGATGTTAGGAAAAAAAGATGACAACAATATTCATTCTCTACATTCTGAGCTGTGAGAGCTGCTTTACTCTGCAGTGGCCAGGTTGATCACGTACCCAATGGAGCAAATCATATGTACTCGAACATAAAGTGTCTCAGGATCATATTTAAAATAATTGTCAGACAGCACTCCACTCTTTATCAATGAAGGGCTAGATAAAAATATAAGCACTTTTTGTTACTGGAAAGTAATTCCTCCAGAAAACAATGGTTTTCTAAATTAATCCTTAATATGATATTTCTATTATTTTTACCTGGGGAAAAAATTAAGAAGATATATCTACTTTAATTTGCATTTTCCTTTTTCCTCTTGAGAAAACCTGAATTACCTTACTGTGTTCGAAATAAAAGGATAAAAGAACCTAATTATAGAGTAATTTCTTCAAATAAAAAAGAAATTGATCTCAGATAGACCATTTATCTAAACACTGGCTAAAGGCAAACACTAACTAAATAAAGATTAACATTTGGAAAAAGTAGTTAACTTGAAAATAAATCAAGATAGTTGTCTTAACTTTTAAGCATCTATTAAAGTTGTAATATACAGGAGGCATCTGATCATGCAGAATATCAAAACAGGGAAAATAAGAATCAGAATGAAAACACTGAATAATTTCTTTATTCTAAATTAGTATTTATCAGAACAACTAGACAATATATTTTAACAGATGGCATTTGTATATTCAATCTTGGAAGATCAACCATACATTTATACCTAAAGCCTATTATCTTATAAAACAACTACATGCAAAAAAAGATGAAAAGACACTTTCATTTCAGGTGAAACATCAGCTCTAGGCATTTTGAAAAGTATCGCAAGATATGAATACTTACTTAATCACATCCTTATTGAACAGCGTAAAATTGCTTTCTATCAGCTCCCTCTCCTGTCTGCTTTGTAGCTTTCTCACCTTTCGTTTTCCCTCTCTCTCCAGTATCTCCAGACACCGTATAGCTTGACCATATCTTTTTGAAAGACACTATTTTTTTTATCCATTTCTTCCATTTTTTAAATAATGTGTCAAATCTTCTGCAATAACAAAATGATCTATATATACTGGAGGAAGCAGTTGGATTAGTTGTACAGATACAAAACATATATATTATTTAATATAAATTTATTTATTTTAATTGGAGGTTAATTACTTTACAATATTGTATTGGTTTTGCCATACATCAACATGAATCCGCCACAGGTATACACATGTTCCCCATCCTGAACCCTCCTCCCTCCTGATCATAAATATGCTGATAATAACTTCTTGTCATAGTAGCCAAGACAATAAAAGCAATATACCAAATATTACTTTATAAAAATATACCTGTAAAATGTTTGCAAAATGAAGTCTTTTTATTTTTACTATTAAATGACAATTCACAGTTTAAAAGAAACACATATATATTTGCTTTAATGAATTAGCAGTAAATTATCATTTAATGATTACAGCATAAGCCACTCATAAATTTTCTAATTAACAAGAATGTAATAAAAATAGAAGAAGAAAATAATTGAAGGAACTTATTTTCAAATGAATATACTTTATACCATTTTATGTCACATGAGATTCAAAAACAGTATTTGAAACATCTCCCCCTTCTACCAAAATAGATCCTATGTTCTAAATAATTTTGTAAAGGGACATTAAAGACTTATTTTTTTGATAACAACTACGTTTTTAAGCAAATAAAAAGACAATTAAGAACGAAATCATCTCTTTAAATATGTGCAAGTAAAATTAAGAAAATGAAAAGAAAGCACCTATGAGCAAATTTACAAGGCTGTGTCTACAAATTAAATGATTTTCCTCATATTTGGAAAACTAGAATAATTGTACCCATGTATATTTATACAAAATTCAAATGATTTTTCTGCCTTTAAATATTTCTTGAACCTAAGCATAAAATGAGATTTTTGTAAGCAACTAGACCTACAGATGTGAAGAATATGATTTTGCCTTCTGAATCTACAGTCTCATTGCCTTCCTTAAAAAGAAAAAAAAAAAGTTAGTAGTAGTTGACATCATCCTTCAATAGGAAAAGAACTGAAAGCTCAGAAAGGTTATTGTTTTATTCAGGGAAACCAAAAGAAGCTGCTGAGCCAGGAACAAGCATGGGTGTAACAAGTCCATATTCTTTCCATGGCCTCCCCATATGCCAGGAACATGATACCTCTTCTTAGTATCTCTATTTGGTGGACTCTATCCTAAACTCAGCTGTCCACAACTACAGTTCTGTTTCAATTTTCCTCTTCATCAAAACTTCACATCACACACAGCCTCTGAATCACAACTGATCAAAACTTGAAGATAAAAAGTCCTTTACTTTAATTGATTTTAATTTTTTTGCTTGAGAGAGTAAATATTAAAAAACTGAGGAAGTGACCTGACCAACTAACAACAAGTTGAAAAACTGGGGCTAACTTCATCTTAAATACCATCTAACCTTAAAATGAACTGTTAACATCTTGCTTTTGAACAAAATTCCAATTCTGCAATTGTCTCCTGGAATCCTTTATATTTCCTCATTTGACATATATTAACATTTTGCATTACAAAGAATTGTCTATACATTAAGTAATCTTTCTACTTCCTTCTAAATATCCACATAATCTCTACCTCTCTTCTCACCAACTGAAAAAGACTTTGTCAATCCCTAACTGAAACTTCCTTCAAGTCCCAGTGTTTCTTGTTTTACCTGGGAAGTCAGTTAAATCCATCCCCACAATGACCATTTCTATTTCTCCAAGGTACTGAGAAATGTGTGAGCAATAGCTCAATAATTATGTTTACTCGTACATTTTCTTAAGTTTCTTATTGTGTTCTGACTGATTATTTTCCATGTCTCCACTATCAGGGATCAAAATTTCACTTCCTTCAGATCTCCAAAAGTAGTGGTACTATAAACACTAATTTTTTAAGAACTGTCTACTGAAGTAAATTATTCAAATGAAAAAGAAGACAAACAGAATAACCTTTAAAGGATTTTGGTCTACACATGTCAGTGTAGCTGTCCACAGGTAAAATAGCATTGTGCCTCACACAAGGACAGAATATTTTGGTACACGGATAATTAACAGCTTATATGTTAAAAGGGACTGGCGTAAAATCAAAATTTCTTCCCAGGTTTATGCTTTTGATGTTTCTAACATGTCATTTTTTTGTCACTGAAAAGTCGATCTTTTTCTTTTGTATTATCACAACTGCATGACATTTTACTATTCTGATGTTGCACATAAATAAAGGTTGTTATTTTTCTAAAATTACACAGCTAATAAATTGTAGAGCCAAGACTGAATCCTAAAATTCAAACACCAAATCCCTTAATGCATACTGCCTCTTTTTATTAGATATAGTACTATAATTATCAAAATAGCATTTACCACCTGCTTCTGTTACTACTATTACTACTACTATCTAGTAGGGACTGTGTAAGCAAAGCTTCACAGCCTCACAGTTAATCCATCTCTGCAAAATGACTATTGCCAACACCACTACCATAAATAGTCCATACTTAATAACTGAAAGAAATCAGGCTTTTTTATAACAACATAATAAGAACTGCATTTGTTCACAGCATCTAAACCACATTCACCACAAATCCGTCTATATCATTAGAGACTAGATGGTTGTAAGATACTAAAGTTAGCACTATAATGAGATGTAGAAAAATATAACGTTCATTTAAAGTGGTTAGGTGAATCTTGAAACCAAAGGTGCTTCAGAATAACTTAGGCACTAGGAAGTAAATGCGGCAATTAGAGAACCAACGCTAGCATGAAACAGTGTATGCCAGAAAGTCACAGTAGGAGTAAACTAACAGCCATTTCCAAAAGGAGAAATACTGAAAATCTGTATCTCAGCTGTATATAACTCTTAAATGCACATTTCACACTGAACTGTATTCACCCTATGTGCTTATTTCTTCCACCAGCCCATGAGCTACTTATTTCCTTTTACATTCTTACTTGACAACAACTGCCCACTAGGGACCATTTGAGTGAGGGAAATAATGTAAAAATTAATTTAAATGTGAAAAGAACTACTTTTATTTAATTTTAATCACTGAAGTATAAACCACCAAGACCACATTAAGGAATAAAAAACAAACATACATAGTCATAGGTTTTCAAACATACTTATAATAGTAAATTTTCATAAAATCAATTCTGGATCATTTAACTTAAATCTCAATATTTCATATTAAAGTTACTCTTCTCCGAAAATTTCACAGTTAAGTTGTAGGTGAGTAAATATCTAAAGAAAGTAAAAATTCAAAGAATATTAAGGATCATTTATACTTTGAAGTTTGACAATATATTTTATATTTTCTACTAGAGTTTTTCGCAATGTTTGGTTGTATGCATAGAGTAGAACAAATCTCAGATAAGCCATCAATCATTTCAACCAATCTTTTACCTCATCTTTGTACATGTATTTTATTGCCTTCAAATACTCAGTATTTAAAGAAAAAGAGAGTCTTAAAATATGAAATCACCCCACATGGACACACAAAAAAAATTATTGTCTTAATTAGACAAAGAAAAGCTTGAGAGAAGACATCTGTAAAACTATTATTATAGCAGGAACCCAGCAATATATAACTGCTTTTCCACTGAGTTGCACTGTGCTAATTTTACAGTTTAGCACGTTGAGCTCTACAGAAGAAAAATTTTAGCATATATTCATTCTAAAATAATTTACATCATGTTTTTAAAATTAAGCACAGAGGAACTTTGGTTCAGAAACAATGATAACTAAATACTATTATAGGTTCAAAATTGCTCTGTTTAATTCCTTTATTACTGTAACAGTAAAACTAGAATTTACATAAAAGTTGATATTTGAATTGAAAAATACTGCCTATTTCTAAAAAAACTTTTCTCTCACTTTCTGTTTTACATTTTATTAAATGCTAAAATTGTTACTGTCCTAAGGGAGCCCATAATTTAAATTTTATCCAAACTTGTCAAGTCACAGGAATATTCCCTCCTCACATTTTTCATTGATTTTCTATTTCATTTAGTGTATCTCTAAACATGAATTACTGAAGAAAACAATTGCCAATACAGAGAAAAAAATATTAACAAAAGAAATGGAAAATTCTTTCTAAATATACTGTAGATAAAAACAACTACAATTATTTTCCTCCTTGGGTTCCCAGGTTTCTTAACTGAAACTGTCAAAAATCGTCTCCCATTTGATTCAGCTGTTGAGTGCACACTAAGTTCACTGTGAAAAAGTTCACAGCTAGCAATTAAATTGTCTAGACATTCAGCCTTTGGTTAAAAGAGTATGGGCGTAGCTCTTTTCTCTGAGTTAATATAACTGGATTTTTAATTTTCTTGTCTTAAAAACTGTAAAACAGTTTTACAGATAATCAATGGCAAAAGAATATTACATATATCCTAGTTTTGATTTGAGTAGAAACCAAAATAAGATTTTCACAGCAAAAAAACAAAGGTATAAACTATAAAAAGTTCTGATTTATATATTTAAGAGACCTCCCATTTTTCCATCAAATGTAATGCTAAACATATAACTTCATCTCTTTGTAAATCTCTACTACTCTTTATGTTAAATAAAATACTAGCTCTGTAAGGCTGCTCCTAACACTTTCACTGTTGTTGTTCAGTTGCTAAGTCATATCCAACTCTTTGTGACCCCATGGACTGCAGCACACCATGATCACCTGTCCTTCACTATCTCCCAGACTTTGCTCAAATTCATGTCTAATGAGTTGGTCATTCTATCAAATCATCTCATCCTCTGCCTCCTTGTCCTTTTGCCTTCAATCTTTCCCTGTATCAGGATCTTTTCCAATGAGTTGGCTCTTCACATCAGGTGGACAAAGAATCAACACTAAGTAGTATTATTTTTTCACCTTTTTCTAAATGTTCTCATTATTCATTAACAATAACTCATGAGATGTATGCTTATATTTAATGTGAAGCTTATTTTAGCCTTAAGAACTCTCCATCAGTAGTTCCACACACTGCTATTTGAATAATGGCACTGAAACAGGAAGAATGTCAAGTTACGAAGTACAAGTATCAATTCTATTACAAAAGAGGTAACTTATAAATTTATCATTATATATACTCAAAACTGACAAAAATAATCATCACTAACAAAGAGTTTTATTAATTTTTAAACATAAGAGACTAGATTAACTTTGTTTATATCTTTTAGAGAAGAATATAAAGAGATAAGTTTCAAAATAAAAAAATAAGACAAAGCCAAAATCTAACTAAGATTAAATATGACATTTTTCTAAGGTTTCAGAAATATTGGGGAGGGGCACTTAACATTATTTACATGCCAAGGAAACAATTTTACATTTAATGATTATAAATGCCAATTAAATAAAAATTTATTTCTAGAAAACTATAATTATTTTTTATATTTCCACTCCAATCTGTATTTTCCAAGTAACAGTCATCTTAATCACCAGGAATTTCTTATTATTCTGAAAGTATAAGAGTAACTTATCAAATATTGTGTTATTTAAAAGTAAGTTCTTATATAAAGAGAAATGAAATGGGAAAACCTAGTAAATTTAAAATTAAACTCTTTGTTACCTTTGGTTTAGTTTCAGAAAAATTTGTTCTTTAATACTTATAAATATGAAATTAAATATCTGAGAAAATAAAGATGAAACCTCATACACTCAAAAGTAAATTTTTCACCAAATAAATGTACCATTTCTCTGCTACTTACTGACTAAACACAAACTACTGCAACTAGTGAAATATCTGTGAAAACACATTAAAAATATGTTTTTGACTCTAGACATTATAACTATAATTACCATATTATGAAAACTCTCTCAATAAGAACCCCTTAATTTTTTTAGCCTCATGATGAATATTTCTGCCAATATTATGACTATCAAGAGAAAGAGACTTTCAGTCTATCTTTTATCACCTAAGTGATCAGCAAAATTTCTCTTCCTGAACTCCATATGCTATAGTTACTTTACTGGATCATAACAGAAAATGAGGTGATCTCCTTCTTGAGCATTTAACAGTTATAAGGATGATAAGGAGCAAGCAGATTCTTATTCCCCATCATAAAGTGTTTATTCATATAATTACACTTTTCCAGTCAATAGTCACAAACAAGAGTTTTTGATTAATCAGATGAATGAAATACTTTCTAGTTCTTCCTTGCCTGATGTATAGTTTCTTAAATTTTGCATAACATTCAAATTAGTCATTTTAACCATAGGCAGGTTCATATTTTAATAAAGATACAGACTGTAAAGGTATGCCTGTGGGAAAGCTTATAAACATACATTAGTACAATATGTTAATATGTTGTTTTCTTTCAAGATTTTAACTTTTTTGGTCTATACAAGTGAGTATAAGAAATATTTGGAACTATGAGTGGAATAAAGAGAAAATGTACAAGTCCTATTAAGATCTTTTTAAGAGAAGTCCATTTGTTAAAAATAAAAAGTGGTATCCACAGGGAAGCAAGTTAATCAGTGACCACTGAGAAGACCAGAATAAAAATCAGTTTTGTACCTATGTTTTCAAATCCATCCAATAAAACATTTTTGGAACTATTTAGAAATGACAGTGATCACAAGAAACTCCAGGTCAAGAAATACATGGTAAAATAACATGACCATACTTTTTAAAGTTGCTCACACCATACTCTTATATTAGATTAAGAAATGGTGGATTCATTGATTTTTTTTCTATTACCCCAAAAGAACAGAATTTTCATTATTTTTCAGAATTACCTTATGGCCTATTTCTAGAGTTCCACTTCCCTGTACTAAAGAAAAGAAGAGCTTCCATTTTTTGACCGGCTCCAATATTCTTGCCTGGGAAATCCCATGCACAGAGGGACATGGCAGACTACAGCTCATGGGGTTGCAAAGAGTTGGACACAACTGAGCAACTAACATTTTCAGTTTCAGTAAGTCTTATGAGCTGATGATTCCACTGAAACATTTAAAGTTAAGAAGTCTGTAAGTCAAAACTATAATATGCAATACCCCGGAATATGAAATTAAAGACTATTTCACGTAAGGGGTTGATAAGGATGAAAATGTTCAACATTTACCATATACACAGATTTATAATAAATAAAAATCAAGTGAAGTTAAATACATAGTCTTACATCAAGTTCATAGGATATAATTTTAATTTAACCACCAACTGATTAATAAATAAAAGAATTTAATATCTTTCTAAAAAGCAAATATATAATAAAGCCATTTTAAAATTCCTCATATCAGTGCAATACTACCAAATTTGTTTTATTCATTTTCATGAAAATAATTAACTTAAAAAACTGTAAAAATATCAAAGAGGAATATTAACTGATAGCATTCTATTTTTCAGAAACTTTCTAACGTTACTTTGAATATTAAAAAATATAAAACAGAAACAATTACTTGAAAGGGTCTCAGTAGAGATATGAGACATTGTTCATAATAGTTATTAACCCTAAATCTTAAGTGTTACAGAGTTTTTGTATACTTCATTTCTTTTTAAAATGCACCAGTCTCTGAATAGAGTTATTGATCACAAATACTCAGAAAATGGACCTCACAAAGATCCCACCACTTTGAGCTTCCGACCAGCCTCTTTCCTGCTATAAAGTGCTAAGAAGTTCATGTAGCATATAAGCACAACCTTGTAACACTAATTTAAAATATCTTGTCAGAAATAAACCTCTCCCACTTAATGTTTGTATCTTTAGAAATAAGAAATAGATGAATAAATCTGAGGTCTTGAACTTGGAATTTTGAAATATCAAATAATATAAATATACAAGTCTATTTAAATTAAGACAAATAAATTTCCAACCTCTTAGTTAAAAAACTGTTTTAAGCATATTTAAAAAGAGGCAATTCAAGGACTACAGGTAAGCAAAATAGGTGTGGAAGGGTGGAATTGGCATCTCACTATATTTTAAGTATCTTGGTCTCAACAAATTCCTAAATTAGTTTTTAATGGTTACAGAATAGTAAGTTCCTCTATAACTTCATCTTAACCAAAGGAACTTTAAATATAGTTAAACAACTTTAACCTAGAACAGTCATCCAGACAAGTTTTCATCTTTTTTTTTTTTAAATTTCATAAAAGTATACCTTTCTGTTGAAGCTAAAAGACAAACTCCCAAAATGACTTGACTAGCACCATAAGCTCTTACTTTCTCCATCTAGAGAGCCCTCTACCCTTTACTGACACCCTCTGGTCCTGATCACTAAGTCAGTTTTGATATTAAACCACACTCCAACCTGTTCCCTGGAGGTAGTGAAGATTTCCTAAACTGTTAAATAAAAAAGATATATAAAGAATTATATATTAACCAGACTTCGTCCATTTTTAATAGTGTCACTTAACTGGACACATAAGATTAAACATTCACAAGAAACTAGCTTCAATTATTTTTCAAATAAACATAGCCCATGTCTACATTCAAGGTGTGATTTTAGCTTATCTTCCTAACTAACTAAAGATTTCAGACCACCTAATGTTTGAAGTATTACTCACTTTGGGAAACACTAAGGTATTTTAGGAATTCATTTAAAAATCACACAACTGTAGCTTCTCAGATCTATTTTCAAATGCATCCTCCTATGCTTGTGCCTCACAACTTACAAGCAAAATCTGGCATTCAGTTCATCTATTGAGGTCATGTTCTTTTCTCTAAACTTTGAGAACTCAAACTATCTATGCAGCTGTGTATGGAATCAAAGAGAACTTAAAAATGACTTGCTTTTCTTCCTCATTTTTTAGTTTTCAGATATTTTAAATAAGAACAATTTTAAAATGCCACCAATCTTTGCACAAAACATTGGCACTTATATTGTAACAAACATTTTATTGATTTTCTATTTTCAAATACACTTTAATACCATCTCACCACACTCCAGTTACCTTTCAAATTCTATTTTATTTTTTATATCTCATTTCCTTTTTGTAACTGAATTTTTGGCTTTGTTTTTTTCACTAACTTAGATGGTCTTAGTAACATCTTTTACTTTTTTATTCATTTGTTTCATGTGATATATTGTTACATAGTTATATTGTTTTTTCCACTTGAATCAAAGGAACATATACCTGTCAAGTATGAGATTCAATATACTACTCCACAGGAAACTTATAATAATCTGAATATGAAGTATGAAAATATGTAAAGAAACATTTGTGAGTGCCTTAAAATTCATTACAGGTACTTTGAAAAAAATAATGACCTAATCATTACTAATTCTTTTATGTTTAGAGTCACAATATTAATCATGATGAACTCTTTAAGTTTGCTGTGATAGTCCTGTTATTTCTGCAGTCTTGTTATAGTTCATCAGTACATAAAAATACCTCTATTGATTTTAAAATCTGACCCACTATTTGTGTGCAGTTTTCAATGCTAGTATTCTAATGAACATTTATTTCTTTCATCATATTTCCAGTTAAAATAGAGAATCAAAATAGAAGTATGCCATATTGAAATGACTTTATCTTTTAAATTAACAGAAAAAGCAGACGAACTGAACACAGGTTGAGGCAATTCACAAACAGTTAAAAGGTTTTCTTTTTCTTCCAAACCTGTGCTTTCATTACCACATTGATTATAGTTTTCATGACAGAAGTTAAGAAATTTAAAAATAAAATAATTCTCAAACATTTAGTGAATTCTTGTATTTTCAAAATAAGGTTAATTTAGAAACTGAAAATTTTTGAGGTTGTCAGTGTTATTCTTAACTTACTGTTTTTTATGTTCATATATATGCAAATTAATGTTCTCTCCAATTTTTTCAATAAAAAACTCAGTAAGGAGTTTTGAGTATATGTCTGAGCATATTTTTATATTCATTTAAAAAAATTTATCACCTTCCTACACAACACTGGAAAACACCTTAGCATAATGCAAGATACTTGTTTGTTCAGTCTCTCAAACTTTGTAGAACTCCACTTACAGAGCATCTCTATTGAATTTTAACAAGTTATCGCACTGCCAGATGTCCAGTGATCTAGGCTCTATTCTCACAAACACAATGCTCAGTCAGAAGACACACATTCAGTACCTGAGAACGACAGCCTATTTTCTGAACATTTAGTTTCTCTTGCAGACAATTTCCTACCCTCTCCTGACATCTGTCACCTTCCAGTTCAGTTGCAGGAACTGTTTACTCGCATTCTGAATGACATTACGAGGTACACAAATACATTATGTTTAGCGTTGCTTCAACTTTTCTGACCTAAAACCCCAGCAGAGAAAAAGAGCACGTTTGACTTCAAAGAAGAAGAAGAAGGTTGGGGGGTGGGGGCGGGAGGAAGAGCAGCTTTATGTGACAGTTTTTAAATTCTGGCAACACGGCAAGAAAGGATGGCTTTGCAGAAGCGAGCGTGTCACAAACTGTCAGCGCCTGGGAAGCCAAGTGCACAATCGCAGACAGCAGTCACCAGCGAAGGAATGTCAGCCACTTACCAAGGAGACGCCAGGCTCCTCCGTCCTTCCTCCGCGCCTCTCAATTCCCGTCTGCCATCCTCCTGCCCGTCGGCACAGCTCAGACAAGAGCCCAGGCTCAGGTGCACCCCAGCCTGTGGCAGGAGACCAACTGCGGAGTTTCGAGTCCTTCACAGAGAATCCCTCAGCTCGCCCGGCCGCTCCCTGAGGAGGGGACGCAGGTAACGCATCCTTCCCGCGCGGCGCTCCCACGGCACTTCGGCGGCCGCCTCCTGGCCGACACGCTCCCCCGCTCGGTAGTTGGTTAAATCGGGGGGCCAGAGCGGCGCCTCCCCCAGCAGGCGCGTCCGGAGCCCGGGCGTCGCGGCCAATGCGTCCGCGCGGCTCGCGCGCGGCGCCTCTGACTGGCTGTGCGGCCCCGCGCGGCCCGCGCCTGCCCCGCCCCCCGCGCTGCCGCCGCCCGCGTCTCTCGCCGCCGGCTTCAGTCGGCGCGTCCCCTGGCGAGCAGGTCCCCTCGCCCCTGGAAGAGATTTCTCTGGGTCTCAGCGTCTCACTCGCTAGCCGCTATTTCCCCCGCGGCCCAACTCCGGACCCCGCCCCGCAACCTGCGCGAATTTCAGTCAGAGATTCCAGCGCGGCCGCGGCGGAGCGCTTGGGGCCCCTAAGCTGAGTTCCTGCGCCTCGCGCCGGCCGCCGGCCTTATCCCTTCTCCCTGGGTTCTCCGAGCCCAGGCGCCTTTCCCTCGCGAGGCGGCACCGGCTGCTGCCTTCCCTGAGGCGGGCTCCTGAGTGGACTTTCCCACTTCGGAGAATCCCCTCAGGTCCTGCCTGGGAAGCGCTTCTCTTTGTTTCTACACTTGTGAGTTTTATCTCTGGGCTCTTAGACGCTCTTGTGTTTGTGTCTCCCTGATTCCCCGCCGTCCCCGGCTCACTTCGAAATAAACTGAAGACCGAGTGGGTTTAGTCTCAGACAGCAGCCCCCTTTCCTTTCGGAATTCGGAATTTTTCCTTTCCCGATGGATGTAATCGGAAACAACACAGGTAGTAAATCCACAGTGTGGCAGCTTTAGTGCCATTGTTCAGCCAGTCCCCCCTCCTACTTTTCCTGAGTCCTTCTCGAATTCTCTCACTTTTCCTGAGTCTTTCTCGAATTCTCTCCCTTCGTTGGATGCAATTGTTGATTAAATTACGCTACATGTCTTTAGCAACCTATTTCCATAGATGGCGGGGTTAGCGCCTGTCTGTAATCAGACGGCATTCCCACCCACTGTTGGCTGTTTCTGCCTGTGGGTCTCTGGAACTGGGAGCGAGCCTCAGGCAGCCCCTGCTGCCGGCCGGCGGCCGCCTCTCTCGTGATGATGAGTCCACCCTCACCCTCACGGAGCCTGTTTCTCCTGCTCACTTAATCCCCTGATGGGGTCTGACGGCTCTAATTGGCGAGGCGAGTTCAGTGTGTCTTGCAGTCTGTAGCTGGAAGCCTTCCTGCCACTAGCTCTGTGTTCTCTATTTTGCAGCTTTTCTGGTAATTAAAATTAGTCTTTTTCCTGTTTCTTGGCTGCTTCTCATTCATCCACACATGTTGTACAAACAGCCAGTCTCTGCTTTTTATGGCTACCCTCAGGATCTGGGCTGATTTCTTGTTCCATAGCGAAGACAAATGTGTGTGTTCACATTTAATGCTTCTCTACCCTTCCATACTTTTTTTATTTTCTTTTCCCCACTTTCCAGTAATTAGGTTATTTTCTTTATGTGTTAACCGAGAGATTGTTGCCGAGATTCGACTTCTCTGGGCTTTTTCTCTGCTTCGCTGGCTCCACTCTGGAGTCAGGCTGTTGGTTCAGGGAGAGAATCACCAGGACTTTTATAACCTCTTTAAATATATTACAAAATAGATCCAAAGTCTAAAGGCTTAAAGCATTTTCTTTTATTGTGCAGTGGGGTTTTGTCTTTAAGTGTTTATTATAATTGAGCACATCCAGCCTTAATGGGGGGTACAGAGGTTGAGCTTGTTTATAGTTTGCTCCACTTTCTAGAACACCTTTATATTACATGTGATTTTATAATTTGGCGTTTGAGTCATTATCTCATGTATTACATGTATTTTCTTTCAACTAGTGTTGTTTCAGAAAGGATTTAAAATGGCTTACAGGAATTTTTTCAACTAAAAAATTAATCAAAAATGTAGGTCAGTCACATCAAGACATAGGGTAAAGTGGTAATAGTAGGAGAGATATGAAGTCAGGAATGAGGTTTCAAGAGAAAAATCCGTTTACATTTTGTTAGAAATGGCCCTCTCAGTGTACCATGAAAATAGTAGCCAATGTAAACAAGGAAACACTACCAGTCACATGATTCATGGCACCTCCTACAATTAACATGAATAAGGAAATTTATGTTTCAAATAATGTGGATGGATTAAATCATTTTTCCTTTTTTAATAAAGGCTTATATATAAAGATATATTTTGACTTTTATAAAGGAAGTGATATTGTAAGAATGGGCCAGAAATATTTGTAACAAGATGACATAATGGGACTTTGAAGGGTATCTGATAATTTAGAGAGGAAGGAAGGAAAGGATGAACCTCGTTAATTTCTATTATTTCAAATTTAGACTGTTAGCTTCAAGTCTTAATTTAAGGGTCACTGGGCTATATGGACACATTTCAGCAAGATTTCAGGATAGATGACTTTATATTGTTCCATTTTATGGTATTTTATGTTAATACTATATATTATATATTAACATCCTCTCGTGTGTTATATGTGGCAATATGACTCTTTTTTTACTTCAACATCTTCCTGAAATTTTGAGAATTTTGATGTGATGGACTATATCTTTGTGCTGCATATTTGAAAAGTATGAGAAGTAAGTATTTAGATCATATTCACCTTGGTATCCTATTACATCCACAGGGTTCAGGAATATGCAGTTCAACGTTTGAAATTAGAAAAAACAACTGCAGAAAGTAAGAAACTAAAAAAAAAAAAAATTTCCTTGTAGGTCTGCCAAGAGGAAACTAACTCCCCTGTTTTCCCAATTTTCTCACATGCATCAAACTAAGATTTTCTATTATTCTCATGTGAAAATGGGATTTTAAAATACTGTCCTCACTTACAATTGTAATTAAAAACATGAGTATTATTCATTACCTCTTATAAAATCCTAGTTCAGAATGAAAGTGACTTTAAAAAAAAAATTACTAGTTCATAGTCTACCGTAGTAGCATTTGAACATTAAATCAATTAAAATATCATTTGTAAGTGAGTTAAGTGGTTTAGTGAGTCATTTTCTCCATACTCTGGTTAGGGTACCTGGACCTAGCTGTCATGTTGCTTATCTGAGCTTGTTGAGATGGTTATCTTTGTGTAAATGTGTTAATCTCTTTATCTCCTGGTCCCCAGTGGGCAAGTGAGCAGATGCAGAACATCTGGAGCAGCTGAGTTGCCTCTGAGCTTTTGTCTTATTTTTGTTACAGATTTTTTCTTTAAACTGTACCCTCTTTTTTTTCCCCTCTCCTTTCATATGACTCAAATAAGCTTCTAGATTCTTGTTAGTAGACCATAACTCCAATTATATCCCAATAAACGTACCATAAAACACAGGGAAACCCAGAGCAATACTCAAATCAAGTTTAGTCCTTTTTCTTGGATTACCTTCTTTGCTTAATAAAGCCACTTTCAGCATTTGCATATCATATTATGTTTTGATGTTTCAGTCCTCTATACTTTATGTTAAAAAGAATAACAAGTGTGAAAATACTTACAAACAAAATTAAAGATGTTAAAATCTTGCATTGCCCATATACACTAGTGTTCCCTATAAGTGTAAATAAAACATGAAGATCTAAAAGTAAGCTTTCACTTGAACTGGACAACTTATGATGATTTTGATTTTATTTTAGGTTTCTTAGAACATCAGTTTTACTACTTACATCACAGCTGTTTTGTGAAAGCAGAAATAAACATATCCTAATCAGACTTGGAAAATATACTGACTTAATTAATTTAACAGCTGTTTCAGTTACCAGCACTAAAGAACATAGACTATTTTGTAGATGTCTTGATAATGTCTGCAACTGCATCCATTAAGTGGTGTGTGAGAGAGAGAGCTCTATTTGGCTGTTTTGGTGCTCATAGTGCAAGCCTATGCTCACAGAAGCTGTGGACATAACTGACTTCTAAGAGATTCTTGTCCTCACCCTCTGCAACATCTTTGTCTAGCAAAAAAGTTCTTCCTTAGAAAAGAACAGAAAACATTGGAAGTTAAACAAATAATTTAGAAAACAGAAGTAAAACTTTAAATCTTAAAAATTTAAAAATAAAGTTTAGTATTAGTTTACATACAGTATCTTTCTTTAGATAAGGACTTCCATTTTTTCTTAGATAAGTCTTCAGTACAAGAATGACTATTTTAATACATTCATAGATGTCTAACTTCCATTCCATATAGCATTGCATTACCAAGATCTTCTTATATGAAGAAAGAAGTAGGATCAATTTGAACTAGGATCTATTTGTTTATAAGCTCTTGTCTCTGTTTACACACCAATCTTCCCAATCTGAGATAAAAATTTCTAATGGCTTCTTATATTCTAAATGACTTTAAAGGATTTTCTTATGCGTACTGCACCTTGATTATTTCCCATCTCTTTCCTATTTTCCATCACTTTCCTATCTCTCGGGTGCATTAACTTGACATTTTTTGACATTTTGCACCAAATGAGAATTATCTTCCTTAAATACCCATCTTTCTTCAAGATGGGTATTTGCTTGTTTTATACCTGGACTCACAGCTTTCTTTTATCAAATTTGTATAATCCGGTTTAAGCATTGTATATAGGTCTTTATTTATTTATTTATTTATTTTTAATTTTTACTTTACAATTCTGTATTGGTTTTGGCATAGATTGACATGAATCCACCACAGGTGTACATTTTGAGAAGGAAATGACAGCCCACTCCAGTATTCTTGCCTGGAGAATGCCATGGACAGAGGAGCCTGGCAGGCTATAGTCCATGCTGTCGAAGGAATCGGACACAACTTAGCGACTCAACTACCACCACCAGAGGTCTTTCTGTATAGAACTAGACTGTATGCTTCCTGTGGGCCAGGAACTAAATTTCCCCCACACTCTGATGAAACTTGTCTTAAAACATTTTTATTGGTTGGGTAGTGTCCATATAGGAAGCCTCATTAGTTTGTCAAGATTCTCTCCAACAGCCTGCATTTTCAAGCAGGAGCAGAACATTTTCACCGCCTACATTTCTGTTCACCAGTAAGCCTGTAGATAGCAATTGTTACCACTAGATGGCAATCGTGTTCTAATTAGGAATGCCAGTCGCTATCCTAGGGATTTTCGGAATTTTTAGGGAACTCAGAGTAACCCCCAAACTAGTAATTGAGACTATAAGAAGAGTTATATATATACTTTAACATACAACATCTAATAAAAACATCAACAAGTTGCAAAGTGTCAAAATTTTAATAGCTGATCTTGCGCTTCAGAGCTATTAACATTTGTTGAGAGCAAACTAGACATTTGAGGCTTCCTTTGTAGCTCTCAGTTGGTAAAGAATCTGCCTACAATGCAGGGGACCCAGGTTCGATTCCTGGGTTGGGAAGATTCCCTGGAGAAGGAAATGACAATCCACTCCAGTATTCTTGCCTGGAGAATCCCATGGACAGAGGAGCCTGGTGGGCCACAGTCCATGGGGTCACAAGAGTCGGACGTGACTCCACCACCACCAACTATACACAAGGCATTGAAACAGGTATGCTTTAGGTGAACTGTCCATTTTATTCTAGTAGTCTAGCTGAGAAGGCAATGGCAACCCACTCCAGTACTCTTGCCTGGAAAATTTCATGGGCGGAGGAGCCTGGTAGGCTGCAGGCCATGGGGTCGCACAGAGTCTGACACGACTGAGCGACTTCACTTTCACTTTTCACTTTCATGCATTGGAGAAGGAAACCACTCCAGTGTTCTTGCCTGGAGAATCCCAGGGACGGGAAGCCTAATGGGCTGCCGTCTATGGGGTCGCACAGAGTCGGACACGACTAAAGCAACTTAGCAGCAGCAGCAGCAGTCTAGCTGAAACTCAAGCTCAAATGGCCTGCCTCCACCATGTGTTTTTAACCGGTTCACTAACCCAAAACCTATTTTGATTAATCAAATCACCACTAACAAGTACCAGATCCAAAGAACAGACCTGATGTACAGAAAATGCAATAAATGGAAAATAATTTTAGTACAAGTGCCTAACAAGATTAATGCCATACTAAACATACTGGTTGGCAGTTTATAGCATTTTTGTTTATTCTCAGAGACATGATTCATTCAAGTGACATGTATTAGGAACTTACATGAAGTGAGGTTTTAGTGAAACTTCCATGTCAACACTTCAAAAAGTGAATAACTGTAGATTCTCTCATTCTAGTGTTTTGCCTCGATAATAATACTTAATTCAAAATGCTAATTGGCACAAGACAGTCCACAGTTATGGAGGAAAATACAGTTTTCACAACATGTACTGTTTGTTTAGAAGAGATTACATTTTGGTGATCCAAATGTATTTATTTGTCATCAATTCTATTTATATCTGGTTTGTGCTCTTTGTAAATTTAAAAAAAAAAAAGTAGTTTCCTGTCACCATGTCAGTTTCAGCCTAGCATCCAGAAATTGGGCTGTGTTCTTTCTGACTCACCACCAGACTTCACTCAAGGTAACTGATAACAATGAAGGGATTAGGACTCCACTGGCAATTGTTTCCTTAATGGAGAAGGCTCTCTCTGGAAATTTTCTGTGGCTTTGCTGCTGACAATGGTAAAAACTTGCTTTGTGTCTGTGAAATTTTGAGATATAATTTATAAACTATGCAAGTACAGACACAAAACCATTATTTTGTGCTTAAATAGCATCTTTCTTGTAAGGATACCAGACCCATTTAATACAGCAACAAAATTAATCAATATAGTATAGCTCCATGACACGGCTTTTATACACCTCTCATTATTTCCTGTGCCACATCATTTGTGAATGTACACAAACTTTATACGAAGGGAGAGAATAATACACTGTGAACTTGCTTTCAGTTGCAGTTGGTGAAGAGACATTCCTGAGATGAAAATACATCACTTCAGGTATCCAAGTACAATATAATGGAATTTTTTCATCCAGCATTAACCAGTACTTAATTATTAGCTGGCCAAGGTTGGCAGTCTTATAGTGAAGAGAAAGGAATCTCTGATGGATAGTCCCATGGAAAACCAGAAGGCTGAACAAGGTGGCATCATGTCAGCTCAGGCTTCTGCTAATGAGAGAGGAGATGGTGATAAGAACCCAGCAGAAGAAGAAATTATATCAAAACTCAGTGGAAAACAATATGAGACAAGAAAAAATTCACAATATTTGCTGGAAAATGACAGCAGTGGGTGTTCTGCACTCATAGTGAACCGTTAGGACAATGCCACCAACAGTGACAGGCCCTGAAGGGTAACAGTATATTTGTTTTACAGTGGAAATCAGCACACTTAATGTGTAATGGTCTATATTATTGGTGATAACTGCATGTTTGACCAGGAGAATTTTGAAAACTTTTAATAGAATAGCCATTAAACAGTTTTAAGTCATTTAACAATTTAATGTTGAATTCTCAGAGCAATGCGGGTGTTAGCAAAAATCACATTCTCAACTATAAACCTTTTTAATATCTAATATACTTACCAATTAAAATTAACAATAGACAAGAAGAGTGTTCCAAGTGTTTTTCATGTAAGTAAATACTTATTTCTTGTTTTCTATCTCAGCATTTTTTTTTATTACTTAATAGTCTTGTATTTATGAAAAGAGTTCTGAAATGGATTTTTATTTGTAAGATCCCTAATTTGAATTTCTTTTTGCCACTGATACTTGGATAGCTGTTTTGTGAAGTAAGCCAGAAAGAAAAACACCAATACAGTATACTAATCATATATATGGAATTTAGAAAGATGGTAACGATAACCCAGTATGCAAGACAGCAAAAGAGACACAGATGTATAGAACTGTTTTGCACTCTGTGGGGGAGGGAGAGGGTGGGATGATTTGGAAGAATGGCATTGAAACATGTATAATATCATATATGAAACAAATTGCCAGTCCAGGTTCGATGCGTGATACTGGATGCTTGGGGCTGGTGCACTGGGACTTCCCAGAGGAATGGTATGGGGAGGGAGGAGGGAGGTGGGTTCAAGCTGGGGAACACATGTATACCTGTGGCAGATTCATGTTGATGTGTGGCAAAATCAATACAATATTGTAAAGTAATTAACCTCCAATTAAAATAAATAAATTTATATTAAAAAATAAAAACTAAATTTATTTTCTTCATTTGATAGATTAATTTGATAATTATTATAAATTGTCTCTTTTTTAATTGACGCATACCTTTACAAATGTTTCTAATACTGATTATGTTACACTGTGTCATATACCATGGTACACCATCGTGACACTTAAGGAGTTTATACAATAACATGTAAATGCAAAGTCCAAAGTACCTATAGAAGAGATATTCTCAGTATTCTGTAGAATGACATGGGAGAACACCGCTCTGTGCGTTGAAGAAAGTTCTTCACCAAGGACATGTGAATTGGCTTAGAATGAATAGAAGAATTGACTCAAAATGACTAAAAATACCTAATCGGCCTCGAGATCTATATCCACTTCTACATCTATACATCTATCTGTGAGTTTGTGCTAAGCTGCTTCAGTCATGTCCAACTCTTTGTGACCCTGTGGACTGTAGCCCACCAGGTTCCTTTGTCCATAGGATTCTCCAGGCAAGAATACTGGACTGGGTTGCCATGCCCTCCTCCAGGAAATCTTCCTGACCCAGGAATTGGACCCATATCTCCTGTGGAATCTTTACTACTGAGCCACTGGGGAAGCACCTATACATCCATATCTATGCTTATATCTATATCAGTTCAGTCGTCCAGTTATGTCTGACTTTGCAACCCCATGGACTACAGCACGCCAGACCTCCCTGTCCATCACCAACCCCTGGAACTTACTCAAACTTATGTCCATTGAATCAGTGATGCCTTCCAACCATCTCATCCTCTGTTGTCCCTTTCTCCTCCTGCCTTCAATCTTTCCCAGCATCAGGGTCTTTCCAAATACATCAGTTCTTCGCATCACGTGGCCAAAGTATTGGAGTTTCAGCTTCAGCATCAGTCCTTCGGAATGAATATTCAGGACTGATTTCCTTTAGGATGAACTGGTTTGATCTTCTTGCTGTCCAAGGGATTCTCAAGAGTCTCCTCCCACAGCACAATTCAAAAGCATCAATTCTTCGGCACTCAGCTTTCTTCATAGTCCAACATTCATGTCTATATAAGACTACTGGAAAAACCATAGCTTTGACTAGGCAGACCTTTGTTGGCAAAGTAATGTCTCTGCTATTTAATATGCTGTCTAGGTTGGTAATAACTTTTCTTCCAAGGAGCAAGCATCATTTAATTTCATGTCTGCAGTCACCATCTTCAGTGATTTTGGAGCCCAAAAAATAGTTTGTTACTGTTTCCACTGATTCCCCATGCATTTGCCATCAAGTGATGGGAGTGGATGCCATGATCTTAGTTTTCTGAATGTTGAGCTTTAAGTCAACTTTTTCACTCTCCTCTTTCACTTTCATCAAGAGGCTTTTTACTTCTGCTTCACTTTCTGCCATTAGTGGCGTGTCATCTGCATATCTGAGGTTATTGGTATTTCTCCCAGCAATCTTGAGTGTTTCTCATGATGTACTCTGCATAGAAGTTAAATAAGCAGGGTGACAATATACAGCCTTGACATACTGCTTTCCCTATTTAGAACCAGTCTGTTGTTCCATGTCCAGTTCTAACTGTTGCTTCCTGATCTGCATACAGATTTCTCAAGAGGCAGGCCAGGTGGTCTGGTATTCCCATCTCTTTAAGAATTTTCCACAGTTTGTTTTGATCCACACAGTCAAAGGCTTTGGCATAGTCAATAATGCAGAAGTAAATGTTTTTCTAGAACTTTCTTGCTTTTTTGATGATCCAGTAGATGTTGGCAATTTGATCTCTGGTTCCTCTGCCTTTTCTAAAACCAGCTTGAATATCTGGAAGGTCACGGTTCATGTACTGTTGAAGCCTGGCTTGGAGGATTTTGAGCATTACTTTACTAGCGTGTGAGATGAGTGCAGTTGTGCATTGTTTGACATTGCCTTTCTTTGGGATTCCCTGGTGGCTCAGAGGGTAAAGCATCTGTCCGCAATAGTAGAGACCCGGGCTTGATTCCCTGGGTGGGAAGATCACCTGGAGGAGGAAATGCAACCCACTCCACTATTCAGGCTACAGTCCATGGGTCGCAAAGTGTTGGAAACGACTGAGTGACTTCACTTTCACTTTTCTCTGGGACTGGAATGAAAACCGACCCTTTCCAGACCTGTGGCCCCTGCTGAGTTTTCCAAATTTGCTGGCATATTTAGTGCAGCACTTTCACAACATCATCTTTTAGAATTTGAAATAGCTCAACTGGAATTCCATCACCTCCACTAGCTTTGTTCCTAGTGATGCTTCCTATGTATGGCCCACTTGATTTCACATTCCAGGGTGTCTGGCTCTAGGTGAGTGATCACACTATCATGATCATCTGGATCAGAAGATCTTTTTTGTATAGTTCTTCTGTGTATTCTTGCCACCCCTTCTTAATATCTTCTGCTTCTGTTAGGTCCATACCTTCTGTCCTTTATTGTGCCCATCTTTTCATGAAATGTTCCTTTAGTATCTCTAATTTTCTTGAAGAGATCTCTAGTCTTTCCCATTCTATTGTTTTGTCTATTTCTTTGCATTGATTACTGAGGAAGGCTTTTTTATCTCTCCTTTATATCCATAGGTATCTAAACTTATACCTATATCAATATCTATGTCTATCCAGCTCTGTGATAGGTGCACAGTGTGCTGTTTCAAATTCATGTGTTCTGTAAAGTTAATGAATATGGGTTGATGCTGGAGCCCCTGGAAAGTACAGAGCCTGAAATGATACTGAAGTAAGTAGCGGCTCCATTGTGAAAAGACTTATACATCATCTTAAGGAAATGGAATCATTGTGTAGTTGTAATCAAAAGGAGGTAATTCTGTAGATGAATAGCCTTGAAGCAAAGAAATCAGTTAGGGAGCTGTTGTAACATTTGTAGCCATAGATCATAAAAGAAAAAACTAAAAATGTGACAGGGCATTGGATTCCAGAGACTTTTAGTATGAACAATCAAGAGGACTTGTGTAGTAGTTGGGCATGCAGGCTGGTAACCTGGAAGAGTGACTGAGCATTAGCTCTGTTCTTCTTGGACAGCAGACCTAAGTACACCATGGTGAACAAAACAAACAAGAAACAAACTCTGCCCTCTCAGATGTTATATTTCAATGAAAGATGTAGATAAGTAAATAAGACACTACATGGAACCCCCTGGGCAAAGTGGAACAGTGGGAAAACTCTTGTTGCTCAAAAATAGTGGGCTTAGCTGAGATGCATTCTTTAGGGGAAAAATATTGAGTTCAACTTTGGAGACACTAATATGGATTCAATTGTGCAGCTCTGAAGGAAGTGGACCAGGTACAATTGAGTGCCTGTGTTTAAGGTGATAGATCTTGATTTGAAAGTCAGTTAGTATAGTTTAGCTGATGCATCAAATAAGAGGGTTTATATCTCAAGAATGATATCTTAAGAAGAGGTCAAGGACAAAGATGGAAACTTGGAGAACACCATATTTTAGGGAAACTTCCCTGGTGGCTCAGATGGTAAAGCATCTGCATGTAATGCAGGAGATCTGGGTTCAATCCCTGGGTCAGGAAGATCCCCTGGAGAAGGAAATGGCAACCCACTCCAGTACTCTTGCATGGGAAATCCCATGGATGGAGGAGCCTAGTAGGCTACAGTCCATGTGGTTGCAAAGGTTCAGGCACGAAAGAGGTCAGGGACAAAGATGAAAACTTGGAGAACACCATGTTTTAGAGACATAGAGAAATAAGAACTAAAACTGGACACTGAAGAGGCAATATCATGTATGTAGGAGAATCACTTAAAAGGATGTCAAATAAGCCAAAGCTGGAAAGAACTTTAAGAAATAGGGCCATTCATGGATGCATCAAGTTCAAAGAAATAAGAATGAAAAACCAGTTTTTGGTTTGGCTTCAATGAAGTTGGAAATCTACACAGGTGTGTTGCAGTTATTAAAAAAAAAATACTTCAGAAGCAATGGAGAACATGAACGGATCATCCAAATTTTGACATAGTTGTTTTAATGAAGTAGATCATAGAGAACCATTTGGGGGGGGGGGGAGTTCCACCTGGTAAAACTCTTTATTTGTCTGAATTTCACTTGAGATCAATTGTACATATATATATTTGAAAGATTTTTGTCTCTGAAGAGATGTTTTTCAAACATAGCATCTTACTTTTTTTCTATCTTTATCTTTGTTGTTGTTACAAGGAAGATTGTATTTTAGGAATTCAATTTCTGGTGCCTAATCCATACATAAGATGGATATAGATATTTTGTTTATCAAAATATTGTATATGAGCTTCTCTGATGTGCCAGACTGTAAAGAATCTGCCTACAGTGCTGGAGACCCTAGTTTGACCCATGGGTCGGAAAGATCCCCTGGGTAAGAAAAATAGCAATCCACTCCAGAATTCTTGCCTGAGAAATCCCATGGACAGCTGAGCCTGACAGACTACAATCCATGGGGTTTCAAAGAGTTGAGTACAACAGACTGACTAACACACACATATAAATATATAACATTTTATTCTGACAATTTAAAAATGACTTGTTCTTAAAGCAAAAAGCACACTATAACACAGAGCCCTTACTACAGGATGTGTATCAGCTTATAACAACACGACACTTGCCAATTCCCAATTGAGGGAAGCCAAGCAGCTTGAATGTTTACAGAATAAATTAAAGTCACAGGAAAATTTACTCATTTAATTTGGTCCCAATTAGAGTGATTCTCCTCGAATAAAATCTGCTAAGATTAGTCATACCTAACATCTTTATGTCTTCATTAATAACACAAATGAACATAACTAAAGTGCACTGTTATGGTCTTAATTGTAAAACACTGTCTGTTATAAATACATTGTCACAAATGATGAGTCATATATAATAAAATCTTAAAACTCAAGTCACTGCTGCTAGATGCGACTGTGACACCATATATGATTTCATTCTAACAAATAAAAAGGAAAAAAGAGTCCTCCATGCAATTTATACTATTGTTTAGAAATTATTTACTAAAACTGAAATAATAAAATACCAACCAAAAAGAAATTATACCTCAGGTTGATTTAGGAACTTACAGAGCAAATTAAAATATATTTTAGCTGTTTTCAGATAAAAAGCCCAAATCAAAAAAGTCTTCTGGGGGTAAATTCTTTCATTCAAAAAAATACATAAATAAATAATTCTTTTCTGAAAACAAAGAATGTATCTCTAAACCAACTGATGGACTGGCATGATTCTTAACTATTATAATGAGAATGCAAAGTTATTTTTACAACTTTTTTACAACTTCTTACAAGTTTAATTTGGCATATGCATATTTTTAATTCTCTTGAATTTTCTGCAGATGAATGTTTAAATTTGTTCTTCCAAAATTATTTGTTTAACATATAAAAAACTGAGCAGAATGTTTTTTTATTTTGTTTTATGCTTGTAGATATGAATTTTAATTAACTCAGAAACAGGTGATAAGACTAGTAGCATATAGAATGTATGTAGTTAATAGAAGCAGAACTAGAGACAATTAGTGAAATTCGTGTTTTTTTTTCCTACCGAAAAACTGTATCCTAAATACTAATTGTATGTGCCAGCCCAATAACTGCAAATATCACTAATAGCATCATTAAGTAATCTAGCACTACATTTTAAGCACTAAATAGAATTACTGATTTGGTATTACATTGGCTATGCCATAGGTACAGTGTCTCTATACCATACTCTTAAAATTACTTAATGACTTCTAAGATTTTTGATTATTGTATGCATTTATTTTAAGTGATAAAGAACTAGAAAGTGTTATGAAATAAAAGCACTGTCCCCTAATGACTCCAAAAATGAAATATAAGAAATGTATTACCTCTGGAGAAAGAGATGGCAACCCTCTCCGGTATTCTTGCCTGGGAAATCCCATGGACAGAGGAGCTTTGCAGGTTACAGTCCTTGGGGTAGCAAACGAGTCCGACACAACTGAGCAACTAAACAACAACAACATGACTTTTTTATCTTAAAGATCTATATATTTTACCTTTCGTACTTTATATTATCCAAAGAGTCTGGCATGAATTTTGTTTTGAGAGTAGAGGCAGTGGACTTCTGATATTTCTTGTAGTTTATTTATTCATATAGAAGAAACAGTGTCTATTTGACATATGATGTATGGAGAACGAATGAATTTGTTTCCTTCTGTTCTGTTTGCAATGTCTTCTTTATTGTCTTCCCGACCTTTCATCAGTCCTTCCTTCTCTTTTTGTTATCTTCAGTTTTTAATTCTTCAGCAAAGATATATATAAAACCCCAAAAGAAAAAACAACAGTAGCCTCTCTATTCTGAAAAATGTATTTATTTTAAAAGCTTTAAGGACCGAGATGGTCAATCTTCCCCCCACTCCACTGGTTTCTTTTTTTTTTTTTTTCTAATTTATTTTTTTTTTTTAGAAGGATAGTTGATTGACAATCTTTATGGTCTAAGAACTGCTTTGCACTCTTAATTAATATGTTAATGTCCCCAAATTTTTGTTGTTGTTATTGACTACATCTGTTGAATTTCATAATTTAAGAAATTAAAATGAGAAACTTGAAAACAGTTATTTATAATACATTTCAAACTAGCAATAATGAATCATTGTTTGCTAGCATAAACATTTTATGAAAATGGCTGTATTTTTCAAAAAAAAATAGTGAAAAGCTTAGCATCATTTTATGTTTATCAAAAGTTAAAAAGTATCTGCCTTAATAGAAGATGGATGGATTCTCATGTCTGCTTCTGCATTTAATCTGTTGCAATAAATGGGATGTAGCTGCTGGAAAACTCCACTCTACACGCATGAGAGAATTAAAGTATAAAAAAAGCAAATACCATGTTAGCCTTGTTGTGAACATAGTTTGATTTCACATACCTCCTAAAAGGGTCATCAACATCCCAGATCCTAGGACCTCCTTTTAGAAATCACTAATGTTGGTTAATGTCAGTTTTATAAATCAGAATGATTTAACTGTGTTAAGATTAAAACATTTATTATTATGTCCATATATTTACACAGATTTGATTCTTTGTATGTATGTGTTAGCCATTCAGTCATGTTTTATTCTTTGCGACCTCATGGACTATAGCCTGCCAGCCTCCTCTGTCCATGGAATTCTCCAGGAAAAATTACTGCCAGACCCAGTGATCGAACCTGGGACTACTGCATTTACAGGCAGATTTTTTACTGTCTGAGCCACCAGGGAAGCCAAAATAGCTAATGTAAATTCACTGTACAGAAAGCATTTAGGACTTCCCTGGTGATTTAGTTGTCAACAATTCACCTGCCAGTGCATGGGACACAGGTTCAATCCCTGGTTCAGGAAAATTCTACCTGCTCTGCTGTGGAGCAACTAAGCCTCTATGTCACAACTAGAGAGTAACCTCAGCTCACCACAACTAGAGAATGCCCACATGCATCAATGAAGATCCAGTGTGGCAAAAAATAATAAAAAAATTTAAAAAATTTAAAAAGAAAGCATTTAGCTACCTAGTTTGTAGGAATACAGGCTTCAGTGGTAACTAGCATTTTCTAAAAGGTACTTTTCTATTCCTTATAAAGCAAATACTTCAGCAGTGTGACACAACATTCCATATAACCAGTAGGAAAACTAACATTACAATTAAGTCTTCTAGGGTTTAGAGGCACACATGCATATGCACATGCATACAAAAATCTAGTAAGTAAAGAAATGTAACCTAAAGGTGCAATTACATTTTAGAAATTTTTGTTCTAAGGCTAAAATGAATTAAGTGAACCCACATAAATTTGAGCTACCCTTAGTCAACTTTGAGCACAATTGTAATTAAATAATCACCAGGCTTGCATAGAAAATTGAAAGGCAGTTTAAGTATTTATGACTCTGAAAAGATTTAAAGGAGCAAACCTCCTCCTAAGATATAGACGTTTTTAATAATGTTTTTACCAGTTCTCTTTCCCATCTCTTTTCCCAAGTCCTCTCTCATCATTTCACAACCCCAGCAGTCACCTCAATAACTCTAATTTTCTAAATACTCTGATTCTCAGATCACATATGTTCCTGTTTTGTTTAGTGAACTGAACTGAACTGAACTGATTTCTTCTTTTTCTATTTTCCATCATCCTTTTAATTTGTCTTCTTACACTAACTCTGCTTCATAATATGACTCAGTATAGAACCCTTGGCTCTGACAGTTCCATTTTCCTTCCTTTCACCAACAATAGGGACAGCAAATACTGAGAGGCTGAGCAAGCAGAAACAAAATTTGTAGTGAGTGGGGTGGATAGGTGGAAGAGCTGTGAATTTTTGTTTGATTTTTGTTCTTGTTAAAGCAAAATAATGAATTACGAAATAAAAAATGAAGGATGGTATTTCAACTTTAGTTTTCCAGTTGCTTCTACTATGCATGAACATTGGAAGGTTTTTTCTTGTTTGTTTGCTTCATTTTTTTCCCTCTGCTTCCTGATATGCCTCCACTTACTGATGCTATGGAAACTAGGAGTGATTCTGAGAGGTGATAGCAATGTTCCCTGATATTACCTACTCAAGCCCTTCCAAGAGTTTTGTTAACCTAGTTTTTTAGTTAAATAGCATCCTCTAACACTGTAGAGTGACCTTTAATTGTATATCATCTAAAACACAATCCAATTCCGTTTTTGGACAAACTAAAAAAAAAAAAAAAAACCCTTTTGAAAGAATGTATCACTTCATCATTCCTTTGGTTATAGGCTCAAACCTGAGCAATTTGTGGAGAACGCATAAGTAAAATGTGGTGAGCTAAATATTTTTAGGTGGAAAGAAATAACAACTTAGAAACATATAAAAAAGCATGAATATATCTCCAAATATTGATGTTGAGAATAAAAGGAACAAAATAACAATTCATATTTAAATGTAATGTTTGTAAATTAAAGCACACACCCTCAACAGCATCCCATATTTGATAATGTTTCATGCATATTTCAGAGCACATTAGGTAAGGAAAATAGGTGCATATGGGGATGGAGAGGTACAGGGAAACAGACCAGAAGAAAAGGAGGAAAACAATACAATAAAAAGAAATTGAATAATGGCAAAATCAATACAGTATTGTAAAGTAAAAAAAAAAGAAAAAAGAAATGGAATAATAAACAAAATACAGGAAAATACAAAAGGGATAACTTTGAATGAACATATGAATACAGTGTACTAGTATGAGATGAGAAGTAAAAAGGAGTATAAACTCTAAAAGTCAGAAAGGAAACAATAAATACAACATACAAGAAATGTTTTAATCAGTGTTTGTTTTGTCAAAGTTCATCCTAGTATTTCCAAATTTGATTTTTTACCTTACTTCTTTATTTTACTGAAATTTAGGTTTTGAACTTCATTGTTTCCATATATATACATCTTTCTTATGTGAATATTCAGGTCCCTTGTACCTGTATCTGAATTCCCCAATTACCTGTGCTTTCTAAAACAACAATTAAATTAAAATGCAAAAGCTAGCCAGTGAAGACTCTGGTGTCCTGAGCACTGCTACTGCTAAAGTCTCCTTTTGACTGCACAGGATCCAGTCAAAGCATGTGGGCCTGCATGCTTCCCATGCCAAAGCCTATCAGAATCAATCATGGGTGCCCCTGCCTGAGGCAGGAAGCCAGTAATGCTGGCAGGGGGCTACATGCTAAAGCATGTTTTAGGAGCGCAGATCTGGAGAGAAGACTGCTGTTGGCTGCACAGAAACAAACTGAGGAAACTGAAATGAAGGGCGTTATGGCTAGAAATGCTCCTCAAGGAAGCCTGATCTACCCTGGAAATGAGGCGTCATTGTAGAGTGGCATGTAAGGGGCTGGGCCGCCATTGCAGCACCCTTCTCTAACCACTAGAGCTCGTCTCTTTGGGCACTGGGAGGGATGTCCTCCAGAGGGAGCATTACCAAGTTGTTGCAACTTCCTGCTGGTCCATGCCACCACAGGAACTTCACACACACCCCAGCTGTGGCTGCCTTATCTCACACTGGCCTGAGTGCATAAGTGCCCTAATTAGCCTGAGAGTCCCAATCAGCCACTGCTTTCACCCCATCTCAACTGGGCAAGGAAAAGATGCCTGAGGGTGGCACACATGCAGAGGTTGGGCCAAAAAAAAAAAAATGAGAAAGTGCAGCCACAGGGTTTGTGAGACTAAGGAAGAGGAATGGCAGTCTCTCTGTGCAGCTGTCTCCCCCACAGATTAAATCCCCTTGGTCTGCTTGGTAAACCCTGTGTCTGTGGAATATATGGATGGACAATGAGTAACCCCACAATGGAGAAAGTTGTGATATAACTGGTATAATTTTGGCAACGATGGATTTTGGGGGCATGTACACATGGGCAGTAGGCCAGTACAGAGTGCGGTGCCTCCATAGTGCCCAGAGTTAGTCCATAGCTCTGACAAGGTATTAGAGGGCCTCCTGGGGAGATGGGGATTGGCTGTAGTTCACTGTACTGGTAAAGAAACTGAGAGTGGGGCCTCAGGAACATATAATTATTAATGTTACATTTTGTTTTATCTTTTGTTCTGTTATTTTGTGTTTTTTACTTTTTTATCTTTTTAAATATATTTTTTTAGTTTACTGTTTGGTTATGTCTTTTTCTTGTTTTTGTTTTTCTTCTTTCTTTTAATTCTTTTTTCTTTTGATTGTTACTGTGTTTTGTTTTATGTTTCCTTTCCTTTTCTTTTTTATTTTGAGTTTGCTTTCTGTTTTTTATTTTTGTTCTTGTTAGATTTCTTTTTGTTTGTTCTTATTATTCAGTTATTGGTTGTTCTAGTGCTTTTGTTTGCTATTGCTATTATCATTTATCATATGTTTTATTTGTCTATTTTCTTTTCCTCTCTTATTTATTTATTTAATTTTTGGCTGCACCATGTGACTTGTAGGGTCTTGATTTCCCAGCCAGGTTTGGGGCTGAGCTTCTAAGTCTGAGACACTGGACCACCAGAGATTTCCCAGCCCTAGGGAATGTTAATCAGCATGAACTCTCCTGGAGGACTCCATCTCAACAACAAGGCTGAGTTCTCCCTAGAGCTGCAGACTCTAGTGGTGGATGCCCCATGCCAAACAACAAGCAAGAGTGGAACACAGTCCCACCTATTAGCACATAAGGCTGCCTAAAGTGGTAATAAGATCACAGACACCTGAACACACAGAACCTGATGAAACCCAGCCCATTAGATGAAAAGGACTCAGCTCTACACACCAGAGGGTAGGCAACCTTCCCTCCCACCAAGAAGCCTGCGGAAGCCAGTGGACCAATCTCACCCATCAGTGGGCAGACACCAGAAGCAAGAAGAACTATAACGCTATAGACTGCAGAGAGGAAACTAGAAATACAGCCAGTTAGACAAAATGAGATGATAGAGAAATATGTTGCAGATGAAGGAATAAGGTAAAAATCCACAAGGCCAAATAAATGAAGAGTAAATAAGCAATCTCCCAGAAAAAATAATTCAAAATACTGATAGTAAAGATGATCCAGATCTACAAAATAGAATGGAAACATGCACTGAAAAGATACAAGAAATGTTTAACAAGGACCTTGGAGAACTAAAGAACAATGATGTACAATGCAATAACTTAAATGAAAAACACACTGGAAGAAATCAATAACAGAATAAGACAGAACAGATAAGTGAAGTAGAAGATAGAATGATGGAAATAATTTCCATGCAGTAGGATTAAAAAAGGAATTTAAAGAAATTAGGACAGTCTCAGAGCCCTCTGGGGCAACGTTAAATTAACCAACATTCAATTTATAGAAATCCCAAAAGAAGAACAGAAAGAGAAAGGGCCTGGAAAAAATATTTTAACAGATTATAATTGAAAAATGCTTTAACATGGAAAAAGAAATAGTCACCCAATTCCAGGAAGTGCAGAGAGCCCCACAGAGAATAAATCCAAGAAGAAACATGACAAGACACATATTCAACAAACAAGCAAAAACTAGCTATAAAGAAAAATATTAAAATCAACAAGGGAAAGAAAGCAAATAAAATACAAGGGAATCCTTATAATGTTAACAACTTACTTTTTAGGAGAAACTCTGCAAGCAAGAGGGATAGGCAAGATATATTTAAAGGGATGGAAGGGAAAAAGAAACAACAAAGATTATTTTACCAAGCAAGGATCTCATTCAGATTTGATGGAGAAACCAAAGTCTATACAAACAAGCAAAAACTAAGAGAATTCAGCACAAAGAAACCAGTTTAATGACAAATGCTAAAGGAACTTCTCTAATAAGAAATACAAGAGAAGAAAATGACCTATAAAAACAAACCCCAAACAATTAAGAAAATTATAATAAGAATATACATATTGATGACTACCTTAAATGTCAATAGATTAAATACTTCAACCAAAAGACACAGACTGCCTGAATGGATACAAAAGCAAGACCTGTATATATGCTGTTTATAAGAGCCCATTTCAGACCCAGGAACACATACAGACTGAAAGTGAGGTGGTGGAAAATGATATTCCATGCAAATAGAAATCAAAAGAAAGTTGGAGTAGCAAGACTCATCTCAGAAAAAAATAGACTTTAAAATAAACAACATTACAAGAGCAAGGAAAGACAGTAAACAATGATCAAGAGATCAACCAAAAAAGAAGATATAAAAATAGTAAATATTTACAGAACAAACATAGGAGTACCTCTCTACATAGGCAAATGTAAACAGTCATAAAGTGGAAATCAACAGTAAGATTATAATAGTGGGAGAATATAACACCCCACTTACACCAAAGCACAGATCATCCAGACAGAAAATTAATAAGGACAGTTCAGTTCAGTTCAGTCACTCAGTCAACTCTTTGCAACCCCATGGACTGCAGCATGCCAGGCCTCCATGTCCATCACCAACTACAAGAGCTTGCTCAAACTTATGTTCATTGAGTCGGTGATGCCATCCAACCATCTCATCCTCTGTCATCTCATTCTCCTCCCACCTTTAATCTTTCCTAGCATCAGAGTCTTTTCCAATGAGTCAGTTCTTCACATCAGGTGGCCAAAATATTGAAGTTTCAGCTTCAGCATCAGTCCTTCCAATGAATATTCAAGACTGATTTTCTTTAGGATTGACTGGTTTGATCTCATTGCAGTCCAAGGGACTGCAAAAGTCTTCTCCAATGCCACATTTCAAAAGCGTCAATTTGATGCCCTCAAAAGCATCAATTAAATAAGAACAAACAAATGTTGAATGGCACATTAGATCAAATAGACTTAGTTGATACTTACAAAACATTTCATTCATTATAGGAGTAGAAAGTATGCACTTTCTACTCCAGTGCACACAAATCACTCTCCAAGAGAGATCTTATCTTGGGTCACAAGTCAAATCTAAGTAAATTTAAGAAAACCAAAAAACAAATTATATCAAGCATCTTTTCCAACCACAATGCTGTGAGATTAGAAATCAATTATAGGGAAAAAAGCTGCAAAAACACAAACACATATAGGCTAAACAGTGTCATACCACATAACCAATGGTTCAGTGCAGAAATTAAAGAAGAAATAAAATAATTTCCTAGAAACAAATGACAATGAGAACAATGACCCCAAACTACTTGATGCAGCAAAAATAATTCTAAGTGGGAAGTTTATGGCAATATAGTCTCACCTCAAGAAATGAAAATTCTCAAATAAACAACATTACACCTAAAGCTACTAGAGAAAGAAACACAAACAAAACCCAAAGTTAGTAGAAGAAAGCATAAAGGCAGATAAGAAATTAATAAAATAGAAACAAAGCAATAGCAAAGGTCAATGAAGGTAAATATGGTTCTTCTAGAAGTTAAAATCAATACACTTTTAGACAGATTCATTAAGGAAACAAGAAAGAGGACTCAAATCAATAAAATTAAAATGAAAAATGAGAAGCAACAAAGACATCAGGAAATGCAAAGTATTCTAAGAGACTACTACAAATATATTCCAAAAAATGGACAACCTGGAAGAAATGGACAAATTTCAGAATGGTATAACCTTCCAAGACTGAGCCAGGAAGAAATAGAAAATATGAACATTCAGTCATAAATGATTAAATTAAATCTGTGGTTAAAAATATTCCAGCAACAGAAGTCTAGGACCAGATGGTTTCACAGGTATATTCTATCAAACATTTAGAAAGGAAATAAAAGTTATCTATTGCTGGGGTCCAGCTCCAGTGGATCCAGGGAATTTGAAGTGGGGACAGCACTGGCGAGGAGAACTTATTTCTTTATTAATATAGAAATGTAAGATTAGATTAGGAAGAAATAATATAGCAGGAAAATTAAGTGGAGAAAAAAGACTGAATAACCTGGTTTACATGGGAAGCCAATAAAGTTCCAGACAAGGAGCTTGCACCATCTACGTTAGGCCACCGGCTTCCTCTTGAATATTGGGGGGTGCCCCGCCCTGGGCTCCCCCTCGCATGGATCTTAAAAGCCAGGACAAGTAAGTAGACATGGTGAGCCTCCACACCCCAGATGGGAATTCAGCCAGAAATTAGAGAGGAGACACGGGGGAAACCAGTCCAGCCACTGGACCGTCCTCTATTGTTCAAAAGGCCTTTTATACTTTTTGATTATACATAGAGATCAATGGGTAACACAAAGTTATGCAGCGTTAGCAGCCCAGACTCTTATCAAAACCAGGCTTTTCTCTCTGCATACCTAGTTGTATACACAAGTCTTAGGTAATTTACATCATCTTCCGGCCAAAAGGGCCAATTAACATTTTACAGCCTTTTTTTCTGATAAGAGTTTGTCAACCAGAAGACTTATTTGTGTTGATCTTCCCAAAGTCCGGTGCCACTCTCAGAAAGCACTAAATAAAGTTACATTCTTACATAGCAAGGACACAAGAGGAGTGCAGTGATATATAACAAAGAGAAAAGTAATTAACTCAAAAGTCTAGTGTTGCTAACATCAAAACTATTATATATCTTTTTCCATATCCCATTTACATTGATTAACATCCTCCCAGGTGCCTAAAAGATAAAGAATATGGAGGCCTGGTGGCAATCATTGAGTCAACAGTGAAAACCCATCACCGATATGATTTTTAGCTCTTAGAAAAGGCTCTGTATCTTAAGATGCTTTAAGCTCTGTGCCTCTCACGGTTGGGGGGCTGTAAGCAATTCACAAGCTATAAGAGGTCCGGGGAACTTGTTAGGCAAGCTAGAGAGCTATCAGGGGGGTTTTGAGCTGAAACATCCCTTTCAAATGCAGAAGACTAAAGCCCTGATTTAACTTTTTCCAGAGAATATCAGAAGAGTGGAAAAGCAGGCAGATTCTTATTTTTTTTGGGGGGGGTAGATGCTCAGGAAATTCCAGGGGGAAAACCTGAGGTCTGATTAGCCTTGCCATCAGAGCTCTGCCGCATGACCTTGTCACGGGTGGAATTCCTCATGCTGGCTCCCAGCAATCTATCACAAACTCTTCCAAAAAAACTCACAGAGGGAAGAATACTACTAAGCTCATTCTATGAGGCTACAATCACCCTGATACCAAAACCAGAGGTAGAAAGAAAATTAAGGCCAATATCACTGATGAAGATATACATATAAATCCTCAACAAAATGCTAGCAAACAAAATCCAACAACACATGAAAAGGCTGATATACCATAATCAACCAGATTTATACCAGTGACGCAAGAATTCTTCAATATACACAAATCAATCAATGTGATACACCATATTAACTAACTGAAGAATAAAAAACAGATGATTATTAGAGGGAAACTACCTCTATAAATATAAGCATTTTAATGAGACAAACCAACACAATACATCATTGTCAATGGTGAAAAACTGAAAGCATTTCCTCTAAGATCAGTAACAAGACAAGGATGTTCACTCTCACCACTTGCATTCAGCATAATTTTGAAAATTCTAGCCATAGCAATCTGAGAAGAAAAAAATAAAAGAATCCAAATTGGAAAAGTACAATTGTAACTGTTTGTAGATGATATGATAGTCTTCACAGAAAATCCTAAAGCTGCTACCAGAAACTGCTAGAGCTAATCAGTGATTTTGGTAAAAGTGTAGGATACAAAATTAATACACAGAAATCTCTTGTATTCCAATACACTAACAATGAAAGATCATAAAGATAAATAAAGGAAAAATCCAATTTACTATTTCAGCAAAAATAAAATAACAGGGAATAAACCAGGGTGATTGTTGCCTCATGGAATGAGATTTGATTTCTTTCAAAGAAATCAAAGATGACACAAACAGATGGAGAGATATTCCATGTTCTTCAGTTGGAAGAATAAATATTGTAAAAATAATATACTACAGAAAGCCATCTACAGATTCAATGCAATTCCTATCAAAATTACTAAGGGCATTTTTCACAGAATTAGAGAAAAAAAAAATTGTACTTTGTAAGAAACACAAAGGACACTAAATAGCCAAGGAATCTTGAGAAAGAAGACAGAGCTGGAGATATCAGGCTCCCTGAGTCCACACTATACTACAAAGCTACAGTAATCAAGAGAGTATGTTAGTGGCAAAAAAAAAAAACAGAAATGTAGATCAATGAAACATGATAGAAAGCCAAGAGGTAAACCTATGCATCTATTGCCACCTAAACTATGACAAATGAGGCAAGAATATACCAGGGAGAAAGACAGACTCTTTAATAATCAGTGCACGTAAAAGAATGAAATTAGTATATTTCTTAAAACCATACACACAAATTTATTCAAAATGGATTAAAGACCTAAAATGTAAAAACAGACACTTATAAAACTCTTAGAGGAAGAGACAGAACACTCTTTGACATAAATCCCTGCAAGATTTTCTTGTCCCACTTTCTAGAGAAATGAAAATAAAAAGAAAAATAAACAGATTATTCCTAATTAAACTTAAAAGCTTTTTCACAGCAAATAAATAATAAACAAGACAAAAAGAAAATCTTCAGGAACTTTTCTGGTGGCTCACTGATAAAAAGAAAAATCCACTTGCCAATGCAGGAGACATGGGTTTGATCCCTGATCCAGGAAGATCCCATGTGTGGCAGAGCAACTAAACCCAGAGTCACAACTACTGAGCCTGTGCTCTAGAGCTTGGGAGCCACAGTTACTGAGCCTATGTGCTGTGACTACTAGAGCCCATGCACCCTAGAGACCATCCCCTGCAATGAGAGAAGCCACTGCAAAGGGAAGCCCACAGAATGCAATCAGAGAATATCCTCCATTTCCTGCAACTAGAGAAAAGTCTCCATGCAACAGTGAAGACCTAACATGGCCAAATAAATAAATGAATGAATAAATAAATAAGAAAATCCTCAAAATGGAGAAAATATTTGCAAATGAGGCAACTAACAAGTGATTAATCTCCAAAATATTCAGAAAGCTCATGTAGCTCAATTAAAAAAAAAAAGAACAAAAGCAAACAACTGAATCCAAAAATGGGTAGAAGACCTAAATAAATATTTCTTCAAAGAAGACATATAGATGGCCAAGAAATAAAAAAAAAAAAGATGCTCAGCATGACTCAGTATTAGAGAAATGCAAATCAAAAGTACAATGAGGTGTCACCTCACACCAGACAGCATGGCCATCATCATAAAATCTACTACCAATAAATGCTGGAGAAAAAGGAACCCTCTTACACTGTTGATGGGGATGTATATTGATACAGACACTATGAAGAACATAATGGAGATTCCATAACAAACTAAAAATAGAGCTACCATAACTCTGCAGTCCTACTCCTGGAAGAAAACTATAATTCAAAAAGATATATGCACCCAATTTTCATTACAACAGCCAGGACATAGAAGCTAACTAAATGTTCATCAACAGATAAATGGATAGAGAAGATGTTGTACATATATACAATGGAATATTAGCTCAACCATAAAAGGGAACAAAATTGTGCTATTTGCAGAGACATGAATGGAACTAGAGGCTGTAATACAGAAGGAATTTAGTCAGAAAAAAAAATACCATATAATATCACTTATATGTGGAATACAAAAACAAAAAAGTAATACAGATGAACTTATTTGCAAAACAGAAACAGAGACACATGTGTAGAGACAGAGTATGGATACTAGGGGTGAAGGAGGGTGGAATGAATTGGGAGATTGGGATTGATATATATACACTATTATGTTTAAAATAGATAACTAATGAGAACCTACTCTACAGCACAAGGAAGTCTTCTCAAAACTCTGTGGTGAGCTAAATAAGAAATAAATCCAAAAATTAAGGAGGGAATATATGTATATGTTTAGCTGATTCACCTTGCTAAATAGAAGAAGCAAACACAATATTTTAAAGCAATTATATTGTAATAAAAATTAATTGAAAATAAAATATAATGCAGAAGCTATATTTCAATAGCTATATTTCAGTTGCCTACATCTGCATTTTCAACATCTTTTACAAATATTGTATTTTTTGAATTGTTTTTAAATGAATTAACATTTCAATATTATGTTAAATGTGTTAACATTTAAATAAGATAAAAGAGATGCAGTATACTGCATGAATATTATTTTTTAAATACCAGATTTGTTGTCTTCTCTCCTAACCCATATAAATTTATAGCTTAGTAGATGATACAGGTGGGCCTTCAAAAAACGTTAGCCCTGCCCTTCCATTGCTACCACAAATGGCAGCATCATTTCTATTGCAGATAACTGATCAGTCTTTATTCTTTCCCACTCTCAGTTTTTTGTTTTGTTTTGTTTTGTTTTGTTTTGTTTTGGAGAAGTAACAGGTTCAGCTCCAAGGGACATGTCATGATTTTGCCTGAGCCAGTCATGATGATTCTATGCCTCTGCTTGGGACTGGTTGAGGAAAGGGCAATGATATATAAGTAAAGACTGCTTCAGAGATTCTATAAAAGATTTTCCTCCCTCATGGAGGCAAGAGTGGCATGAGGAATGCTCATTTGTTCCTCTTCACCCTTTCTCGAGCTGTGGGCACAATCTGAAAATGTGGTTTCTCTAACTGTATCAATCATCTTACTCCTACCAAAGAATAAGCCAAAGGACTAAACCAAACTGCTTAAAAATGGTAAAATGCTTAACATTACGAAATGTGAAAATAGAAATGTAGAGATTAGAATTCTTAATAATTTGCTTTACTCAATTATTTTTCATAGACTTTCTAATGTATTGCCAAAATCCTGTAATTAAATGACATTCTTATGAAATGTAAAAACACATGAATATTAATTAGAGGAAATAAGTATATGATTAATGAAGACAAAAGTGCTAAATTATTATATTGTTTCCTATATTCATAGAGTCTATCTGGAGGCAGGAATTATCTTACACAGTTTTAAAGTTGGGAGCAGATGGCTTACAGTATCAATATAAAATTTTAAAATAAAATTTCAAAATAACATAGGCTGAATCTATGAAACCTATCAAATATAATAATTTAGAAAATTGTCACTTGACTCATTAAATTATTATTAATTGCACAATAGGTTTGTAATGTACTTGGTTAAGAAATCCTTTAGGCCATAAGGCATTAATTAAAAATTCTTAAATTAGTAACAAGTCTCTATCAAATAATTTATTTTGAGGAAACAAAGATATGAGTTAAAAACTCCTTCAGGGATTCTTCACTACCGCCCTGACATAATAATGTAATTTTGAATTAGTAATAAAATACTTAAAATCGTGTCAAATTATTGTTTAGGAAAATAGTATTTCTCTCATACTTACTATTCTTATTTTCTCCCTTTTTTAAACATCTGTATGCATTCTGATGTTAGTGATTGTTTCCTCTCTAGCTCTTTTCTGGTCTATCCTTAAAGCAACCTCCTCCTTTCTTTATAAAACATAGATTTGATAGGCTAGTCACTTAAAATACTCAAATTGCCTCTCATCCCTGAATACACTACAGTGTCATTCAGTCATATGATTTGGCTGCTGCCGGAGTCCAGCTCCAGCAGCCAGGGGATCAGTGTGAAGGGATGAGCAGTGTCAGTGGGAAATGATGTAGCCTCTGACTTGAGGTACGGGACTACATGTTTATTTCAAGCATCAGGTTCTCTTTTATACCTTTTCAAAAGCATTAGGTCAGAGGTTTGACATTTTCAGTTCTCCCTCACCCAGATTATTGTCTCATTGTTTCCTTTCAAACAGAGTTCCTGCTTCAGTGATTCTCTCAGAATCATGTTTATTTGTGATTACATTGTAACTCATGCTTATGTCTGGGCTGCATACCACATTCCTCAGTTTATTTCTTATCTTTCTAAATCCTGCTTGCCCCTCATATCCTAAGCTCACTATCTCCTAAAAAGGCTTCTAACTATTCTTAATTATTCCTAAACCCTAAACTCAGCAAACTTCTTTTGCCATAAACATTTCCTTCACAAACAGGTCTCAGATAACAATCTTTCCCATGGCCTCAAGCTGCGGCCTACGTACTCAGCCTAGGACATTCTTTGCAAAAATCCTTGAACAAATGTCAATGGTTACTTTATAGATTATTTTTTGGGCACAACTGCAGAAGGGTTTGTGCTTTCTCATGCTCCTCTCAAGTACAATAAGCACGTTAACATTCTTTCCAGCCAACTCAACCAAAGAAAGGAAGAAATAAGTCAGAATCACAAGAGCTAACTCCTTCATCTTGGGTCCATGCCTGCAGAATGAGGAGAGGGGGCTGGGGCTGTGCCTCCATTTTGTCAGTAATGCCTAACACGGCTCCTGACAGGTTGCCATCTCTCTTTTTCACTCTTACTTCCTTACATTCAGAGACTACTCTCTGCCTACTCAACTAATGATTCCTTTTGAAATCCCTGTGCTAGAAGTGATCTCTTATTTCAATGTCTGTGCATGCTAAGTCACTTCAGTTGTGTCCAGCTCTTTGTAACCCTATGTACTGTAGCCCACCAGGTTCGTGTGTCCATGAGATTCTCCAGGCAGAAATACTGGAATGGGTTGTGATGCCTTCCTCCAGGGTTTCTTCCTGACCCAGGGATCCAACCTATGTCTCTTAAGTCTCCTGAGTTGGCAGGCAGGTTCCTTACCATAGTGCCACTTGGGAAGCCCCTCATGACCCACATTTTTACTAAATTTGACAATCACACTTCTTCATTTTTGTCAGTCTGCTGCTGCTAAGTCACTTCAGTTGTGTCCGACTCTGTGCGACCCCATAGACTATGTATGAGATAATATCTCATGGTAGAGGAAGCCGATTTATGTTTTTGTTCATTTTGTATAGGTTTACCATTTATAGCCTTGCTTTACATTTTTTCAGATCCAGATTATTTGTCAGCTATATGTACTGCACGTATCTTCTTTTCGAGAATGTGGAGGTTTTGGTTTTTTTTTTAATTTTTTGTCTATAGTACTTTTCATAAACCAGTTTTCTTACGTGTAATGAATGGAATATTTCAAGATTTTCTGTTAATGTTAACAATAAAATGTATTCATTGACAAGTACCACTTGTGCTGAAATGATAAGATACACTTTTTATGTTGTTTTCTAAAATGTTGTGGATTTTGTTTGTTGTGCACAATTTTTAAAAGGTTTTCCTTTCACATACAGGTGTGTGTTTCTCAAATTATTTTATTTTTCACATGGAGAATATTTTTTACAAGTCTAAATTTTTAAGAACTCCATACTTCACATTCCTCAGTAGTACCTTTGTGTGTGTGTGTGTGTGTGTGATATACTTGTATGCACACTCATATATGACTGACAAACTGGTGATTCTTTGAGTCAATACCACACTATTTTATTGATATAGTTTTATAAATTTTTTGATTTTTATAGGCAAAACTTCACATATTAATTTTATTTATCAGAATTGCCTTGGTTATTCTTATTTATTTGTGCTTCTTATACATTTTGTCTTACCAAGTTGCTCACAAAACTTTATGGTGGTTCTGTCTATGAGAAATCAAAAAAAATTCTCTACAAATGCATGGTATACAGATAGTTTAAATTTTTCCTAGTTACTTTTGTGTTTGTATTGTATTTGCTCTTAAAACTTCCATATTATAAATTATGTTTTGACCTTTCATTCTGATGCAGTAATTATAAGTATCATTGCTAATATGTAGAAATATAATGAATTTGTATATATTTGTTTTTCATCTTCTTAAGTTACTGAACTCACAATAAGCCTGTTGTAGGAATTTTTTTTAACTTTTAGATTGCTACAGTTTCCTATAGATAATCATATCATCTGAAAATAGGGACCGTTTTATTTTTTCCTTTCCAATCTGTATGCATTTTTATTTCCTCCTTTTGCCTTGTCTGTTGTTGTTGTTCAGCTACTCAGTCATGTGCTACTCTTTGTGACCCCATGGATTGCAGCATGCCAGGCTTTCCAGTCCTTCAGTATCTCTGGCCTTATTGCCTTTGCTCAAAATTCAAGTACTCTGTTGAATAAGAATGGTGAGAGAAAATACTTTTGCCTACTTCCTGATCTTGTGGAAAAGTCTTTTTGAACATTAAATATAGTGTTAAATGTCAACATTTTTAAGCGTTCCTTATCAAATTAATGAAGTTTTCCTCTAATTTTCTGATATTTACAAAAAAATCAATAGTGAATTTTATCAAGTGACTTTTTTTCATTAACTGAAATGATTATGTGTTTTTCCTTCATCAATCTACCAATGTAGATTATATTGATTGAGATTTGAATACCTGACCAGTTTCAAATGCATAGAATAAACACTGCTTGATCATTTCATATAACTCCTCCTATGTATTGCTAAATTATATTTATTGCCTTGATAATATTTTCCTGAGCGGTTTGGCCTCTATATGCATGAGAGTTATTGATATGTCATTTTCTTTTACTTTTCTTTTTTTTTTTCCCCCTGTACTTTGAGTTTAGTAGCATGATAATACTAACTTCAAAAACTATATTAGGAAGTATTCCTTTTCTCTCATTTCTTAAAATGATTGGGTAGAATTGGTGATAATTTCTCATTCAATAGTTGATTAAATTCTTCAGTGAAATCTGGGTCTGAAAATTCCATTTTGGAAGAGTTTTAAATTATGAATATTCAATTTCTTTAATTTTGGTAACTACAATGACAATACTGATGTCCTGTGTTTTGTTCTCTTGACAATTTTTATCTTTTCTTCTTACTTGTCAAATTTATTGATCTCTTCAAAGAACAATATCTTTGTTTCATTGATTTTTCTCTATTGTTTTTCTATTTCATTGATTTCCACTCTTTATTACTTACCTCTTGCTTGCTTTTTTGTTGTTTAATATTTTTTTAAATATTTTATATCTATGTTTAATATTTTGTTCTATTTTTTCCTAGATTCTTGACATGTGAGCTTATGTTATTGATTTGAGACTTGCCCTCTTTTGTAATATATTCATTTAGAGCTAAAAGGTCCTGTCAATACAGCTATATCTGTGACCAATACATTTTTATATGCTGTGTCTTCATTTTCAGGTAGATATATGTATTTTTTAATTTCCCATGAGACTTACCTCCCTTAAACCATGGGTTATTTAGAAGTCCAATATATATTGCTCACATTTTATGTTACCTTCCTGTTAACTTTATTTGATTTTTAGTCTGATTTCATTGTGATTACAGAACACAATTTATATGATTTCAATTATTTTCAATTGCTTGAGGTTTGTTTTACCATCCATTTATGATCTACTTTTCATATGTTCTTTGCATACTTGAAAAAATTGTATGTTTTTTTTGTTGGATGGAGTGTTCTATAAATACCTAATTTTATCCTGTTTGTTGATAGTGATTCTGATATTCTTGCTGATTTTCCACTTATGTGTTTTTTCAATTTTTGAGAAAACTCTTGCTATCTGTAAGTGTAAATTTGTCTATTTCTCCTTTTAATTCTGTCATCTTTCAATTCATTCATTTTGCAACTATGTTGGTTGGCTTATACAAGTTTAAACGTATCAGGTCTTCTTGGTAGACCCATTTAACTTTGTCTCTCATAATCTTCTTTGCTCTGAAGTCAATTTTTTTTTTTGGCAATAATATACAAAATCATAGTTTCATTTGCTTAATATTTGGTGAAATATTTTCTATTGCTTTTCCTTTATAAAATATAAATTACTATGTTTTATATTTAAAGTTATTGTCATGGAGAGAGCATGTAGTTGGGCCATTAAAAATATTCTGCCAATTCCTGTCTAGTAGTTACTGTAGTTATACTCTTTGTATTCAGTGTAATTATTGAAATATTAAGGAGTAAGTCTGCTATTTTACTTTTTTTCTGATTTTTGTTTCTGTTTTATTCTATTTTCATACTTGAGCACTTTTTAGAATTTCATATTAATTTATCTACACTTTTGATTAGTATATCTCCTTTTACATGCACTTTTAATGGTTATTTTGAGTATTTCATTTATATATAAAACGTTGCAATCTACTAACATCATTATTTTACCACTTTTAGTGGCGTACAGAACACTTGCCTCTTTGTACATCACTTCACCTTACCCCATTTATAGTATAATTGTCAAGTATTTTCTCTATGTATGGAACCACATCACATAGTGCTATAATTTTTGCTTCAAGTACAAAACAAAAGTTAGAAAATCCACAGGAGAAAAATAAAGCCTATTGCATTTATCCATATTTTAACTTACTGTATCTTTTCCCTTCCTGGTGTTCCAGGTTTCTGCCTCTCATTATTTCTTGTTTAGAGAGCTTCATTTAGTCATTCTTTTATTACTCGGTCTGTTACCAAGAAGCTATTTTTGTATTCCTTCACCTCAAATGTTTTGATTTCTCCTTCATTGAAGAAGTATATTTTACTAGGATATCATTCTAGTTAACAGTATTTTTCAGTTTTTGATATTGTACTACTTCTAACTTCCATGTTTCTGGTAAGGAATCTACTGCCATTGAAACTACTTGTCCTCTACAGGTTGGATCTCAGAAGTTTTCTTTTCCTCCTGCCATCCTCAAGCTGTTTTCTGTGCTTAGGAAAAATATCGTGGTGTCTTGATGCTGACTTCATAAGGTTTATTTATCTTAAAATTTTCTCAACTTCTTTCATCTGGATGCTTATGTCTCTTGACAAATTTGAGATGTTTTCAGTGATCATATTTTTGAGTATTTACCCCCAGTTTTATTGAGATATGCTTGGTATATATTACTTTATAATAAGATGTACACAAAGAGATTCAACTTAGAGAAAACACGAAATGATTACCAAAATAAGTTTAGTGAATGTCCATAACCATATATAGATACAAAATATAAGAAAAATATTTTACTTGTGATAAGACCTATTAAGATTTTTTTCTCTTAACTTTAATTTTTTCATACAGCACTATTTATTGTTTTCATCATGCTGTATTTTACATTCCTTGTACTTATTTAACTTATAGCTAGAAAATGATACCTTTTAACTCTTCATCCACCCCTTTTCCCCGTTTGCTGTGGTAGCCACAAAATCTAGTCTCTGTTTCTATTTCTTTGCTTGCTTTTGGTGTACAGCCACAGGTGCACTAAGCCTGGGCAGCTGGGACCCTGCGCACTAAGCACAGGCGGGTGCCAGCAGTGCAACTGCGGCCAAGAGGAGCTACCGCATGTCCGAGGTCAGGGGCAGCAGCTGAGAGTGCCAGGCTGTGACAGTGTAGGAACGGTGGAGAGGAGCTACCACCCTAAGTCTGAGGTCAGGGGTGGCAGCAGGGAGGAGCTACTCCACATAAGAGGCCAGGAACTGCAGCCAGGAGGAACAACACCATGCCCATGAGTGGTGGCTGTGCAGGTACAGGAGGGCCTAGAGGAGCTATCCCACGTTGAAGGTCAGGAAGGGCAGAGGTGAGGTGATACAATTCCTCCAAGGTAAAGAACAGTGGCTGTGCTTTGCTGGAGCAGCCATGAAGAGATACCCCATGCTCAAAGTAAGAGAAACCGAAGTAAGATGGTAGGTATTGCAAGAGGGCATCAGAGGGCAGACACACTGAAACCATACTCACAGAAAACTAGTCAATCTAATCACACTGGAGTGCCTGATGAACTATGGAATGAGGTTCATAACATTGTACAGGAGACAGGAATCAAGACCATCCCCATGGAAAAGAAATGCAAAAAAAGCAAAATGTCTGTCTGGGGAGGCCTTACAAATAGCTGTGAAAAGAAGAGAGGTGAAAAACAAAGGAGAAAAGGAAAGATATAAGCATCTGAATGCAGAGTTCCAAAGAAGAGCAAGAAGAGATAAGAAAGCCTTCTTCAACAATCAATGCAAAGAAATAGAGGAAAAGAACAGAATGGGAAAGACTAGAGATCTCTTCAAGAAAATTAGAGATACTAAGGGAATATTTCATGCAAAGATGGGCTCGATAAAGGACAGAACTGGTATGGACCTAAGAGAAGCAGAAGATATTAAGAAGAGGTGGCAAGAATACACAGAAGAACTGTACAAAAAAGATCTTCATGACCCAGATAATCATGATGATGTGATCAATTGTTTAGAGCCAAACACCCTGGAATGTGAAGTCAAGTGGGCCTTAGAAAGCATCACTACGAACAAAGCTAGTGGAGGTGATGGAATTCTAGTTGAGCTATTTCAAACGCTGGAAGATGATGCTGTGAAAGTGCTGCACTCAATATACCAGCAAGATTGGAAAACTCAGCAGTGGCCACAAGACTGAAAAAGCTCAATTTTATTCCAATCCCAAAGAAAGGCAATGCCAAACAATGCTCAAACCAACTCACAATTGCACTCATCTCACATGCTAGTAAAGTAATGCTCAAAATTCTCCAAGCCAGGCTTCAGCAATACATGAACTATGAACTTCCTGATGTTCAAGCTGGTTTTAGAAAAGGCAGAGGAACCAGAGATCAAATTGCCAACACCTACTAGATCATGGAAAAAGCAAGAGAGTTCCAGAAAAACATCTATTTCTGCTTTATTGATTATGCCAAAGCCTTTGACTGTGTCAATCACAATAAACTGTGGAAAATTCTGAGAGAGATGGGAATACCAGACCACCTGACCTGCCTCTTGAGAAATCTGTATGCAGGTCAGGAAGCAACAGTTAGAACTGGACATGCAACAACAGACTGGTTCCAAATAGGAAAAGGAGTACGTCAAGGCTGTATATTGTCACCCTGCTTATTTAACTTCTATACAGAGTACATCATGAGAAACGCTGGACTGGAAGAAACACAAGCTGGAATCAAGATTGCCGGGAGAAATATCGATAACCTCAGATATGAAGAAGACACTACCCTTATGGCACAAAGTGAAGAGGAGCTAAAAAGCCTCTTGATGAAAGTGAAAGAGGAGAGTGAAAAAGTTGGCTTAAAGCTCAACATTCAGAAAATGAAGATCATGGCAACTGGTCCCATCACTTCATGGGAAACAGATGGGGAAACAGTGGAAACAGTGTCAGACTTTATTTTGGGGGGCTCCAAAATCACTGCAGATGGTGACTGCAGCCATGAAATTAAAAGACGCTTACTCCTTGGAAAAAAGTTATGACCAACCTAGACAGGATATTCAAAAGCAGAGACATTACTTTGCCAAGTAAGGTCCGTCTAGACAAGGCTACGGTTTTTCCTGTGGTCATGTATGGATGTGAGAGTTGGACTGTGAAGAAGGCTGAGCGCCGAAAAATTGATGCTTTTGAACTGTGGTGTTGGAGAAGACTCTTGAGAGTCCCTTGGACTGCAAGGAGATCCATCCAGTCCATTCTGAAGGAGATCAACCCTGGAATTTCTTTGGAAGGAATGATGCTAAAGCTGAAACTCCAGTACTTTGGCCACCTCATGCGAAGAGTTGACTCATTGGAAAAGACTCTGATGCTGGGAGTGATTGGGAGCAGGAGGAGAAGCGGACGACCGAGGATGAGATGGCTGGATGGATGGCATCATGGACTCGATGGACGTGAGTCTGAGTGAACTCCGGGAGTTGGTGATGGACAGGGAAGCCTGGTATGCTGCAATTCATGGTGTCACAAAGAGTTGGACATGACTGAGCGGCTGAACTGAACTGAACTGAGACTCACAACATGGTGTCAGACCCTCATGTAATTCAATATTTCTATACATTACAAAATTGTCACTACAATAAGTCTACTTACCATATCACTAAACAAAAAGTGTATTATTGACTATTTTTCCCACACTGTACATTTCATCCCCTTGACTAATTTACTTTGCAACTGAAATTTTGTCTCTTCTTATGTCCCTCACCAATTTCTCGTTTGCTCCAATTTCTCGCTGAAAAGCACCAGTTTGTTCTCTATATCTATAACATTGTTGTTGCCATTGTTGTTGTTATGAGTGCTCATTGTGTTTCTTTTGTTTGTTTTTTTTTTTTAAATCCACACATATAAGTAAAATCACAGCATATTTGTCTTTCTCTGTATGACTTATTTGACATAGCATAATATTGCTCCACCCTTACAGAAGAAAGTGAAGAGGAACTACGGAGCCTCTTGATGAAAGTGAAAGTGGAGAGTGAAAAACCTGTCTTAAAACTCAACAATCCTTTCTCAAAGATAAGGTGTCCATAGGTGCATGGATTTATCTCTGGGCTTTCTATTTTGTTCCATTGATCTATATTTCTGTCTTGTGTCAGTACCATACCATCTTGATGACTGTGGCTTTGTAGTAGAGCCTAAAGTCAGGCAGGTTGATTCCTCCAGTCCCATTCTTCTTTCTCAAGATTGCTTTGGCTATTCGAGGTTTTTTGTATTTCCATACAAATTGTGAAATTATTTGTTCTAGCTCTGTGAAAAATACCGTTGGTAGCTTGATAGGGATTGCAATGAATGTATAGATTGCTTTGGGTAGGATACTCATTTTCACTATGTTGATTCTTCCAATCCATGAACATGGTATATTTCTCCATCTATTAGTGTCCTCTTTGATTTCTTTCACCAGTGACTTATAGTTTTCTATATATAGGTCTTTAGTTTCTTTAAGGAGATATATTCCTAAGTATTTTATTCTTTTCATTGCAAGAGTGAATGGAATTGTTTCCTTAATTTCTCTTTCTATTTTCTCATTATTAGTGTATGGGAATGCAAGGGATTTCTGTATGTTGATTTTATATCCTGCCATTTTACTAAATTCATTGATTGATTAGCTCTAGTAATTTTCTGGTGGAGTCTTTAAGGTTTTCTATGTAGAGGATCATGTCATCTGGAAGCAGTGAGAGTTTTACTTTTTCTTTTCCAATTTGGATTCCTTTTATTTCTTTTTCTGCTCTGATTGCTGTGGCCAAAACTTCCAGAACTATGTTGAATAGTAGTGGTGAGAGTGGACACCCTTGTCTTGTTCCTGACTTTAGGGGAAATGCTTTCAATTTTTCACCATTGAGGATAATGTTAGCTGTGGGTTTGTTATATACAGCTTTTATTATGTTGAGGTATGTTCCTTCTATTCCTGCTTTCTGGAGAGTTTTTACCATAAATGGATGTTGAATTTATGTTGATGTGTGGCAGAACCAATACAATATTGTAAAGTAATTAGCCTCCAATTAAAATAAATACATTTAAATTAAAAAAATAAAGTTTGGATTAAAAAAAAAACTCAATATTCAAAAACCTAAAATCATGGCATCTGGTTTCATCACTTCATGGCAAATAGATTTGAAAACAATGGAAATGGTGAGAGACTTTCTTTTCTTGGGCTCCAAAAGCACTGCAGATTGTGACTGTAGCCTTGAAATTAAAAGACATTTGCTCCTTAGAAGAAAAGCTATGACCAACCTAGACAGCATATTAAAAATCAGAAACATAACTTTGCCAACAAAGGTCCATGTTGTCCAAGCTATGGATTTTCCAGTAGTCATGTATGGATATGACAGTTGGACCATAAAGAAAGTTGAGTGCTGAAGAATGGATGCTTTTAACTGTGGTGTTGGAGACAACTCTTAAGATTCCCTTGGGCTGCAAGGAGATCCAACCAGTCAATCCTAAAGGAATCCTGAACATTCATTGGAAGGACTGATGCTGAAGCTGAAACTCCAACACTTTGTCCACCTGATGTGAAGAGCTAACTCATTGGAAAAGAACCTGAAGCTATGAAAGACTAACCCCAGGAGGAGAAGGGGACAACAGACGATGAGATGTTGGATTACATCACTGACTTGATGGAAATGAATTTCAGCAAGCTCTGGGAGTTGGTGATGGACAGGGAAGTCTGGCGTACTGCAGGCCATGGGGCTGCAGATTTGGACATGGCTGAGAGACTGAACTGAACTGAATAATGTTCTAGGTCCATTCATGTTGTCCCATAGGGCAAGATTTTATTCTGTTTTATGGGTAAGTAATATTAAATTATTTATAAGTACGATATCTTTATTTATTTTTCTACTGATGTGCACTTAGCCATATTTTGGCTACTGTAAGTAATGCTGCAATGAAGAGAGAAGTTTATATATCTTTTCACATTAGTGTCTTAGTGTTCTTTGACAAAATACCCAAGAATGGAATTGTTGGATTGTGTATTAGTTATATTTTAATTTTGAGGAATCTCCATACTTCCATGGAAGTTGCATTCATTTACATTCCCACAAACAGGGCACAAGTGTCCTCTGTTATTCATATCCTCACCAGCACTTGTTATTTCTTGTCTATTTGACATTAGTTATCCTGTAAAGTAATGAGGTGATATCTTATTGTGGTTTTGAATTGCATTTCTGTGACAATTAGTGATGCTGAGCATCTTTTCACTTGCCTACTTAATATATTTATGCCTGCTTGGAAGAAATACTTTTGCAGGTCCTCTGCCTATTTTTAATGAGGTTGTCTTTTCTTTTGATGTTTAATTATGATATCTTAATTTTTAACACACTTTATGCTTCATTTTTACCCTTCTTCCTTCATATTTCATGTTTTTGACATCATATTTTACACATTTTTTTTATTTTACACATTTTTATTTGTGTATATAACTTAAGTACTTATAGTGGGATACAGATAATTTTAGAGCTGTTATCTTTTAAATTTGTTACTATAAGCAGTTGTTCCATGACTTTTAGTGTGTAACTGCCTTTATCAATGATATTTTTCTTTTACAATTTTTGTGTTTCTTTTTATAGTTTTTTTCTTTTTCTTTCTTAGAGAAATCACTTTAATGTTTATTACAGAGCTGGTTAAGTTGTACTGAACACTTGTAGCTTTTGTTTTTCTATAAGACTCATTTTTTCCCTTTCAAATCTAAGTGATGGCCTTGTCATGTAAAGTGTTCTTGATTGCAGCTTTTTTTTTTTTTTTAGGTTAACATATATATTTTTACTTGCAAAAGTCTTAAAATGGTCATTTTAATTTTTACTTAAGTAAATCTGTTTTTTTAATTTAAATTTATTTATTTTAATTGGAGACTAATTACTTTACAATATTGTATTGGTTTTGCCATACATCAACATGAATCCACCACGAGTGTACACATGTTCCCAATCCTGAACCCCTTCCCACCTCCCTCCCCATACCATCCCTCTGGGTCATCCCAGTGCACCAGCCCCAAGCATCCTGTATCTTGCATCGAACCTAGACTGGTGATTCACTTCTTATATGATATTATACATATTTCAATGCCTTTCTCCCAAATCATCCCACCCTCATTTCCTTTCATGACTTTAAATATATTGTGCCACTCCCTTCTGTCCTGTAGAGTTTTTGCCAAAAAACAAACAAGCAAACAGAAACAGCCAATTGTTTTATGGGGATTCCCTTATAGATGACCAGTTGGATTTCTCTTGATGCTTTTAAGATTCTCTCTTTATCTTTACTTTTTTCCATTTTAATTGAAATGTATCTTGATGAGATCCCAAATGACTGTTTCATCTTGGTGTGGGAATGGATGTCTGTTTTCTTACCCAGCTGAGGAAATTTTCATCTATTATATCTTCAAATATTTTCTCTGTTCCTTTTCTTCTCTCTTATCCTTCTGAGAAACCTAAAATCCAAATGATAGTAAATTATTGTTGCTGCAGAAGTCTCTTACTTGTTGTGCTTTTAATTTTTTTCCTTTTACTGTTCAACTGTGGTGATTACCACTACTCTATCTTTTGATTCTCTATGTGCCTCTGTTTTATTTAATTGACTCTTGATTATTTCCAGTGCATCTTTTATGTCAGTTATTGTAATAATAAACTTTTGGTTTCCATTTTATATTTTGAATCTCAATATTAAACTCCTCACTCTCTTTACCCATTCTTTTCCCAAGTTCATTAAGCATTTTTATGACTGTTACTTTCACCTTTTTATTGGGTAGATTGGTTATTTCTATTTTACATGGTTCTTCTTTTGAAGTTTTATCTTTTTTCCATTTTATTTAAAACATATTCCTCTGTGATATCATTTTACCTGATTCTGTTTTTATTTCTATCTATTATGTAGGGCTGTTACATTTCCATTGTTGGAGAAGGGACCTTATGAAGAATATATTTTATGGGACCCAGTAACACTTTCATATGTTTTTAATCTTTCAATCTGTTAATGTGGTGTATCATATTGATTGATTTGCAAAATATTGAAAAATCCTTCAATCCCTGGGATAAAGCCAACTTGGTTATGATATATGATCTTTTTAATATTTTGCTAGATTCTGTTTGCTAGAATTTTGTTGAGTATTTTTCCATCTCTGTTTATCAATGATATTGGCCTGTAGTTTTCTTTTCTGGTGTAATCTTTCTCTAGTTTTGGTATTAAGGTGATGGTAGCCTCATAGAATGAGTTTGGCAGTTTTATCTTCCTCTGCAATTTTCTGGAACAGTTGAGTAGGATAGGCGTTTGCACTTCTCTAAATTTTTGGTGGAATTCACCTGTGAAGCCATCTGGTCCTGGGCCTTTGTTTGTTGGAAGATTTTTTATTACCATTTCCATTTCTGTGCTTGTGAAGTGTCTGTTAAGATTTTCTATTTCTTCCTGGTTCAGTTTGAAAGGTTATACTTTTCTAAGAATTTGTCCATTTCTTCCAGGTTGTCCGTTTTATTATCATACAGTTGCTGATAGTAGTCTCTTATGATCCTTTGTATTTCTGTGTTGTCTGTTGTGATTTCTCCATTTTCATTTCTAATTTTGTTGATTTGACTATTCTTCCTTTTTTCTTTTTTTTTAATTTTTTTATTAAATTTATTTATTTATTTTTAATTTTTACTTTACAATTCTGTATTGGTTTTGGCATAGATTGACATGAATCCACCACAGGTGTACATGCGTTCCCAAACATGAGCCCCCCTCCCACCCCCCTCCCCACAACATCTCTCCGGGTCATCCCCGCGCGTCAGCCCCAAGCGTGTCACATCCTGCATCAGACATAGACTGGCATTTCGATTCTTACATGATATTATACATGTTTCAATGCCATTCTCCCAAATCATCACACCCTCTCCCTCTCCCTCTGAGTCCAAAAGTCCGCTATACACATCTGTGTCTTTTTTGCTGTCCTGCACACAGGGTCATCATTGCCATCTTCCTAAATTCCATATATATGTGTTAGTATACTGTATTGGTGTTTTTCTTTCTGGCTCACTTCACTCTGTATAATCGGCTCCAGTTTCATCCATCTCATTAGAACTGATTCAAATGTATTCTTTTTAATGGCTGAGTAATATTCCATTGTGTATATGTACCACAGCTTTCTTATCCATTCATCTACTGATGGACATCTAGGTTGTTTCCATGTCCTGGCTATTATAAACAGTGCTGCAATGAACATTGGGGTACATGTGTCTGTTTCAATTCTGGTTTCCTCTGTGTGTATGCCCAACAGTGGGATTGCTGGGTCATAAGGCAGTTCTATTTGCAATTTTTTAAGGAATCTCCACACTGTTCTCCATAGTGGCTGTACTAGTTTGCATTCCCACCAACAGTGTAGGAGGGTTCCCTTCTCTCCACATCCTCTCCAGCATTTATTGCTTGCAGATTTTTGGATCGCAGACATTCTGACTGGTGTGAAGTGGTACCTCATTGTGGTTTTGATTTGCATTTCTCTAATAATGAGTGATGTTGAGCATCTTTTCATGTGTTTGTTGGCCATCCGTATGTCTTCTTTGGAGAAATGTCTATTTAGTTCTTTGGCCCATTTTTTGATTGGGTCGTTTATTTTTCTGGAATTGAGCTGCAGGAGTTGCTTGTATATTTTTGAGATTAGTTGTTTGTCAGTTGCTTCATTTGCTATTATTTTCTCCCATTCGGAAGGCTGTCTTTTCACTTTGCTTATGTTTTCCTTTGTTGTGCAGAAAATGGTTTGCCTTTTTTATTTATCTTCTCAAAGAAACAGCTTTTAGCTTTGTTGATTTTTGCTGTAGTCTCCTTTGTTTCTTTTTCAATTATTTCTGCCCTAATTTTTATGATTTCTTTCCTTCTAATAAACCTGGGGTTCTTCATTTCTTCTTTTTCTAGTTGCTTTAGGTGTAAAGTTAGGTTATTTATTTTATTTTTCTCTTGTTCCTTGAGATAAGCTTGGATTGCTATGAACCTTCCCCTTAGCACTGCTTTTACTTAATCCCATAAGTTTTGGGTTGTCGTGTATAATTTTCATTTGTTTCTATGCATAGTTTGATTTCCCTTTTGATTTCTTCTGTCGTTTGTTGGTTATTCAGAAGCACGTTGTTTAGCCTCCAAATGTTTGTATTTTTAGTAGTTTTTTTTTTTCCCTGTAGTTGACATGTAATCTTACTGCATTGTGATCAGAAAATATATTAGAAATGATTTCAATTTTTTTTGAATTTACTAAATCTAGATTTATGATCCAGGATGTGATCTATCCTGGAGAATGTTCTTTGTGCACTTGAGAAAAAGGTGAAATTCATTGTTTTGGGGTGAAATGTCCTATAGATATCAATTAGATCTAACTGGTCCATTGTATCTTTTAAAGTTTGTGTTTCCTTGCTGTTTTTCTGTTTAATTGATTTTTCTTAGGTGTGAGTGGGGTATTAAAGTCTCCCACTGTTATTATGTTACTTTTAATTTCCCCTTTCATACTTGCTAGCGTGTGCCTTACATATTGCTGTGCTCCTATGTTGGGTGCATATATTTTTATAATTGTTATATCTTCTCCTTGGATTGATCCTTTGATCATTATGTAGTGTCCTTTTTTGTCTCTTTCCACAGCCTTTATTTCATAGTCTATTTTATCTGATGTGAGTATTGCTACTCCTGCTTTTGTTTGGTTTCCGTTTGCATGAAATGTCTTTTTCTAGCCCTTCACTTTCAGTCTGTATGCGTCCCTTGTTTTGAGAATGGGTCTCTTGTAGACAGCATATACAGGGGTCTTGTTTTTCTATCCATTCAGCCAGTATTTGTCTTTTGGTTAGGACATTCAGCCCATTTACATTTAAGGTAATTTTTGATAAGTATCATCCTGTTTCTATTTACTTTGTTGTTTGGGGTTCAAGTTTATAAACCTTTTCTGTTTTTCCTGTCTAGAGAAGATCCTTTAGCATTTGTTGAAGAACTGGTTTGGCGGTGCTGAATTCTTTCAGCTTTTTATTGTCTATAAAGCTTTTGATTTATCTTTCATACTTGAATTAGATACTTGGTGGGTATAATAGTCTGGGTTGTAGGTGTCTCTCTTTCACCAATTTAAGTATGTCCTGCCATTCTCTTCTTACCTGAAGAGATTCTATTGAAAGATCAGCTGTTATCCTTGTGGGAATCCCCTTGTGTGTTATTTGTTGCTTTTCCTTTGCTACTTTTAATATTTTCTCCTTTTGTTTGATCTTCATTAATTTAATTAATATGTGTCTTGGGGTATTTTGCCTTGGGTTTATCCTGTTTGGTACTCTCTGTGTTTCTTGGACTTGGGTGGGTTTTTCCTTCCCCGTTTTAGGGAAGTTTTCAACTATTATCTCATCAAGTATTTTCTCATGTCCTTTCTTTTTGTCTCCTTCTGGGACTCCTATGATTCAAATGTTGGGGCATTTAACATTGCCCCAGAGGTCTCTGAGATTGTCCTCATTTCTTTTAATTCTTTTTTTTTCTTTTTTCTTCCCTGCTTCATTTATTTCCACCATTCTATCTTCCACCTCACTTATCTTCTCTCCTGCCTCAGTTATTCTACTGTTGGCTCCCTCCAGAGTTATTTTTATATTAGTTATTGCATTATTCGTTATTGATTGAATCTTTTTTTATTTCTTCTAGGTCCTTGTTAAACATTTTTTGCATCTTCTCAATCCTTGTCTCTAGCCTATTTATCTGTAACGCCATTTTGTTTTCAAGGTTTTGGATCATCTTCCCTGGTGGCTCAGAAGTTAAAGCATCTGCCTCCAATGCGGGAGACCTGGGTTCGATCCCTGGGTCGGGAAGATCCCCTGGAGAAGGAAAAGGCAACCCACTCCAGTATTCATGTCTGGAGAATCCCATGGACTGAGGAGCCTGGTGGGTTGCAGTCCACGGGGTCACAAAGAGTCAGACACGACTGAGTAACTTTACTTTTACTTTACTATCATTATTCTGAACACTTTTTCAGGTAGACTCCCTATCTCCTCCTCTTTTGTTTGGTTTGATGGGTGTTTATCATGTTCCTTTCAGTTCAGTTCAGTCGCTCAGTCGTGTCCGACTCTGCGACCCCATGAATCACAGCACGCCAGGCCTCCCTGTTCATCAACATCTCCCGGAGTTCACACAGACTCGTACATCGAGTCCGTGATGCCATCCAGCCATCTCATCCTCTGTCATCCCCTTTTCCTCCTTCCCCCAATCCCTCCCAGCATCAGAGTCTTTTCCAATGAGTCAACTCTTCGTATGAGGTAGCCAAAGTCCTGGAGTTTCAGCTTTAGCATCATTCCTTCCAAAGAAATCCCAGGGCTGATCTCCTTCAGAATGGACTGGTTGGATCTCCTTGCAGTCCAAGGGACTCTCAAGAGTCTTCTCCAACACCACAGTTCACAGAACTGGACATGGAACCACAGACTGGTTCCAAATAGGAAAATAAGTACGTCAAAGCTGTATGTTGTCACCCTGCTTATTTAACTTCTATGCAGAGTACATCATGAGAAACGCTGGACTGGAAGAAACACAAGCTGGAATGAAAATTGCTGGGAGAAATATCAATAACCTCAGATATACAGAGGATACCACCCTTATGGCAGAAAGTAAAGAGGAGCTAAAAAACCTCTTGATGAAAGTGAAAGAGGAGAGCAAAAAAGTTGGCTTAAAGCTCAACATTCAGAAAACGAAGGTCATGGCATCCGGTCCCATCACTTCCCGGGAAATAGATGAGGAAACAGTGGAAACAGTGTCAGACTTTATTTTTGGGGCTCCCAAATCACTGCAGATTGTGATTGCAGCCATGAAATTAAAAAAATCATGTTCCTTTACCTGCTGAATATTTCTGTGCCTTTTCATTTTGTTTAGATTGCTGTGTTTAGGGTGGCCTTTCTGTATTCTGGTGGTTTGTGGTTCCTCTTTATTGTAAACGTTGTTACCTCTGGGTATGGTTGGACCAGTGGTTTGTCAAAGTTTCTGATTAGGGAAGCTTGCATCAGTGTTCTGGCGGGTGGACCTGGGTCTCTTCTCTCTGGAGTGCAATGAAGTGTCCAGTAGTGAGTTTTGAGGTGTCTATGAGTTTGGTATGACTTTGGGCAGCCTATACTTTAATGTTCAGGGCTGTGTTCCTATATTGCTGGAGAATTAGCATGTATGTCTTGCTCTAAAATTTGTTGGCTCTTGGGTGGAGCTTGGTTTCAGTGTATGTATCAAGGCTTTTGAATGAGCTCGTGTTGATTAATGTTCCCTGGAGTCAGGAGTTTTCTGGTGTTCTCAAGTTTTGAATTTAAGCCTCTTGCCTCTGGCTTACAGTCTTATTCTTACAGTAGCCTCAAGACTTCTCCATCCATACATCACAGATGATAAAACACCTAGGTTAATGGTGAAAAGATTCTCCACAGTGAGGGACACCCAGAGGGGTTCACAGAGTTAAATAGAGAAGAGAAGAGGGAGTAGGGAAATATAGGTGACCAGGAAGAGAAGGGGGAATCAAAAGGGGAGAGAGCAATCTAGCCAGTTATCAATTCCCTATGTGCTCTCCACAGTCTGGAACACCCAGAGAGGTTCATGTTGTTACATATAGAAGAGAAGAGGGAGGAGGGAGATAGAGGTGACCAGGAGAAGGAGACAGGGACTCAAAAAGGGAGAGAACAATCTAACCAGTAATCAGTCCCCTAAGTGTTCTCCACAGCCCAGAACACCCAGAGAGATTCACAGAGTTAAGTAGAGAAGAAAAGGGGGAGGGAGGAGATTGATGTGACCTTGGGGGGAAAAGGGAGAGTCAAAAGGGGAGAGAGCAATCAGGCCATAATCACACCCCTAAATAAAAATGGGTACTGAAGATTAGATTCTTAGAGGTAAAAAATGGATAAGAAATACCAAAAAGCAAATATTAAAAATCTAGAGTAGAGGTTATACTCTCAAAAATACAGTATTAAAAATACAAAACAATATCAATCATAAAAATTATAAAATATATGTATGAAATTCACTTTAAAAATAGGGTCTTTTTTTGCAAGGTAATAGTAGCTTATAAATATGAAAGTTGAAGAGTAATAAAGTACTAAAAAATAAAAATATTTTAAAAACTAAAAAAATGATAATAAAAATATATCTAGGAATTTATCTGGAGCTGTTGAGGGCAGTGTGAGGGCAGTTCAGTTTCAGATAGTTCCTTGTTCCAACTTGCACTTGTTCTCAAGGTCTATAGGCCCCTTCCAATGCTTAGTCAATGCTCACTACAGGGTTTTAATCTGTTGTACCTGTCACTTTCAGAGCAGTTCCCTCTTCTTTGTTTATGTTGGCTTCCTCTGTTTGCAAGTCTCTTCAGTGTCTAGTTTTTGCCCTTACACAAGGAGGTGATGGTGGTCACTTATTTAGGCTCACTTGTTCAGTTGTGCTGTGGAGAGGGAGGAACACTGCAAACAAATATCACTGGGGTGTGTGGGGAGTGATTGCAGTTTCTGGACCAAACTGAGTTTTCCCCAGCTCACGGCATGTGGGCTTTCCTGGTCTATGTGGCTCAGGCTCCAGGGTGCTCTGCAGGGGAACTGACAAAGCGGACCTGGGTTGCATGCACTTCCCTGGTCTAAGCTGCTCAGGTTCAGGTTCTCTGGTACTCCACAAAGGCACAGACTCCATTAGGCATTCATTTTGTGCCTTTCCCAGGTCCCAGCAACTCAGGTGACCAAGTGCTTGGTGAGCACACTGTCCCAGGTGGGCTGTGTCTTGGGTGCTGGTCCCAGGTGCATGATGAGAGCACCATTTCAGGTGTGCTGTGTGTCTCCTCTGGGGAGCTGACCTCCGGTGGTGATACTCCTGGCAGATGTCAGCTGTCCAGGATCCCAGGAAGACATGGTTAGCAACTGGGAGCATGCTCACAGTTTGGTGAAGGATGCCATCTCTGGGGCTGAGATTGCTCCTTGCCTTCCAGCTCTAGCTGTTGCCTGCCTGCCTCTCTGCCCCTGGTGGGGGAGAGCTGGTCTGCAGCTGGCTAGCTCTCCTCTGGTGTTTGCTCAGACCTTTGTTCTGTGAGTGGGCCAGGCTGCGCCTTGGTTAGAGCTTTTCTGGGAAAGCTCTCTCTCTCTCTCTCTCAGTTTGGGTTTCTATCTCACATTAGCTCCCTCAGATTTTCTTCAGGGCATTCAGTCCCCTTGCATCCTTACCCTAAGCATGCAACCCACATCCCTGTTCAGCCCCTGCTGGCTGGTGGCAAAAGCGAGCATCTGGGCTACTTCTCCACTGGCAGTTGTGATTAGATGCCCATTCTGTGTGTGTGTGTGTGTGTGTTTTCCTCCCAGTTATGTTGCCCTCTGAGATTCCAAAACTCCCCACAGACCCACTGGTGAGAGGGTTTCCTACTGTTTGGAAACTTCTCCTCTTTCACTATTCCTTCCCCAGTATGGGTCTCCATCCCTAACTCTCTGTCTCTCTTTTTATTTTTTATATTTTGTCCTATCTCCTTTAGAAGAGAATGGGCTGCCTTTCTGGGTGCCTGGTGTCCTCCACCAGTGTTCAGAAGTTGTTTTGCGGCAGTTGCTCAGCATTCAAATGATATTTTGATGAATTTGTGGGGGAGAAAGTGGTCTCCCTGTCCTATTCCTCTGCCATCTTAGGACTGCCCCAATAATTATTATTTTAAATTTTAATTTTTTATTCCTGTTGTTGTTTAGGTGCTAAGTTGTGCCCAACTTTTGTGACCCCATGGACTGTAGACTGCCAGGATCCTCTGTCCATGGGATTTCACAAGCAAGAATACTGGAGTGGGTTGCCATTTCCTTCTCCAGGGAATCTCCCTAACCCAGGGATCAAATGCCCATCTCCTGCATTGCTGGTGAAATCTTTACCACTAAGCCACCTAGGAAACCTTAACAAACAGGTTTTTACTTTTATAATAGCATATTTGATATAGAAGAGATTGAGAAGACAGACTTGAAAAAAATTCAAATGTCTCAATTAATCTCGAAATATATAAAAACAATGCCAATGTGTTAATATTGGTCAAATTATTCTCATGACTGTTCGATTAATATTAGCTATACAGATTTCAATAATGCTACTTTTGTCCAACTGTTTTATTATATTCATTATTGCTGTCCTTTAATTGGACTTATTAAACTTCAAGTCTTTACTCTTTTGGAGGTTCAGGGCAATAAACTTTTATGTTTAGTGCTTAAAGTTATAAACACTTGTGTCCACATTTTTTTATTCTTATTTATTAGCTTTACATTCACTATATTTCTTTATTTTTATTTTACAGTATTATTATCCACATTTATCTGTTGGCATATGTTATAGTCCAAATAATGCTATTTTTAATCCTTACAAAGTTTTAAAATAGGTAGTACTAAGTCTCCATTGTATAACTAAGTACCGCGTGGTGAAAGGATTTCAAACATGTCCAAAGCTGTAGAGCTCCAAGTAGTAGAATTTAATTTGTAAGTCATATCTGTGTGCTTTGAAAACTTTTCTCTTAACGGTTGCACTCTTTGGCTCCTACATACATAAATAATGGTTAAACAAGTCATTACAACATCATAATACATCATTTTTAATGCTGGTATTTATCATTCATATTCATTTCTTTTTGTATATTTTTTCATTATATTCTCAAATTGCACTGTATATTTAAATTGATTAGATATAATATACATATTTACTTCTTAATTTTACATTTTTGTTTTGTTTCTTCACAAGTCTGTATAGGATTTATTCATATAAATAGTAATGACAATATTTTGCCATCATTTTATAAGTTGATTGACACATTTAAAGTTTATGCACACTCTACCTTTGCTCTTCTCTACATATTCAAGCAGTTTTATTGTTGTAAAAGTGTGTCATGCATACTTACTTTCACTTTTATGTTTCTTTGATGTTAGTGTTTTCCTTTTGTTGACCACTCCAATAATTTAGGAAGAATTGAAAGAATAATCAACAAAAACAGAACAGAAAAAAATGCCAAAAATAGCATAAGATACTAGTGCTTTGAATATGCTAAGTATTCAATAAATATTTGGGGAGAAATAGATTTTGTTTATTCAGTTCAGTTCAGTCACTCAGTCTTGCCTGAGTCTTTGCGACCCCATGAATTGCAGCTCGCCAGGCCTCCCTGTCCATCACCAACTCCCGGAGTTCACTCAAACTCATGTCCATTGAGTCCGTGATGCCATCCATCCATCTCATTTTGTTTATTAATGTGCTTTAAATATGTAGAATATTTAAGCATGTAAACACATGTAATACTTGTACATTTGTACATGAAAATGAACTTATGCACTTTAAATATATGTATAATACATTGTTTTAATAAATAAATATTTGAAACAATAAAATTATAAATATGTTGCTTTAGATGGAATAGATGTTCATTAAATTTGTTGATTTAAATCCCAAATGGTTAACTAAATAAAGGAAAAGAACCATACATGGAGTGACTTTGTCATGTTTTAACCTAAGTTCAGAGGTTATATTGTCATTTCTCTGTATCCAGGGAAAATCCTTTCATAGTCTAAATAGTTTGATCATTCACGATACCTTAGTAGTGACTTAAAGCAAGTACCAAAGTGTAGCATGGATGTGATAGAGATGGTCTTCCAGCCATAGGGTACTGGTAATACACTTTAGAATCCTTAGTGGTATTTTTAAAAATAAGTGAAGGGAATGGAGTGTTAGCAATTAATCATGATATATTTATGTGCAGAATTACAATTTTATAGTGGCTTCCAAAATTGCTATATTATATAATTTGTACTTTTGCACCAATGTTTTTTTTCTTCCTCTTTAACAAAATAAATAGAAGCATTTTTAGCTCGTGAATAATTACTTAAATTGTCTAGTTTATGCCCTAGGTTATTTCATACAAGGCTCTCTTACTGTTTGTGCCAGTATAGAATTTAAGGTAACATTTATTTTTCTCATTAGTATATCTCCATCAAAAAAAAAAAAATGTTCTGAGGGTATATGTAAAATGTAAACTAGATCTCTTGTTCTACTTTGAAATAGATATTGCACTTCAGGGTGATGCCACATAGCTACACTTATATCTAGATGTTTTATTTCTATGGATTTTTTTTGCTCTTACTCTATCATGAGAAAAATATTCTTATAGCATCTACCTTCTTACCTGTTTGCTATGAGAGAGACTGTGATTGTTAAACTTCAATAGAAAAATATTTCACTGTGGAAAACATGATTATTTCCTTCTTCAAACAGTGTAGTAGGTTGTTTAGTTATATATTTTAAAAAGTAAAGAATCTCTGAGAAAGACAACTAATTTATGTCAACCATATATATATATACTTTATTTTTCATCTTACTAGAGAGGTATCTAACCCTGTGTTTTGCTAAAACAAACATAATTTTGAAAATACTAATGCTTTGAGAGCAAAGGACTCATTCTAGCACAAGAATGGACTTGTGAATACAGTGGGGGAAGAAGAGGGTGGGATGAATTGAGAAAGTAGCATTGACCTATATACACTCTCATATATAAAATAGATAGCTGGTGGGAAGTTGCTATATAGCACAGGAAGCTCTATCTTGAACTCTGTATTGACTTAGAGGGGTGGGAAGCAGGGTGGGAAGGAGGTTCAAGAGGGATGGGATATATATATATATACACACACATATAGTTATGAATGGATTGTGTTGTTGTACAGAAACCAACACAATATTATAAAGCAATTATCCTCCAATTAAAAACTAGAAATAATTTTAAAAAGAAAATACTAATGCTTTGGCTTCACTCCTATAACAATCTGAGAGTGGGGCCTAGGCATGATCATTTGTTAAGCTTTCCAGTTTAATCTATTATATAGCTAAGGATGATGACTGCTCCTGATAGTAAGTGACTGACTTTGTTATGCTATATATTGTAAGATAAACTACTACCACCACCATCTGTTGAAAACTTCTGTGTGTCAGGGCTTCATATATTCCATTATTTTATATTATAATCACAATAACCATATGTATTAATTATTTCTACTTTTAGATGATAAAGTAGAGTCAGGGAGATAAAGTAATTTGCACAACTTATATAGTATGCAAGAATTAATGCTGAGGTATGTATTTAGGCATGTAAGCACAATTTTATTTCTTGCATATGACATACAGTGTTAAAATGATCTGCTTCACTTCTGTGTGTGTGTGTGTGCTAAGTTGCTTCAGTAATGTCTGACTCTTTGCAGTCGTATGGACTGTACAGCCCACCAGGCTTCTCTGTCCATGGGATTCTCCAGGCAAGAATATTGGAATGGGTTGCCATGCCCTAATCCAGGGGATTTTCGTGACCCAGAGATCAAACCCAAGTATCCTGTGGCTTTTGCATTGCAGGCAGATTCTTCACCACTGAGCCACTAGGTCCTTTTATCCTGGAAACAAAGGATGATTTCACTTCCCTGACCTGTTTTAATTATTTGAGGCTGTATGAATAGTTCTGTCCAGTGATCCATGAAGAGAAATGATGTGTGCCACACTAAGTGTGGACACAGGATCCTCAACCATGGTGTCAAAGGATGCTGCATGTTTGCAGTTATGAAGTGGTGGCATATCTGTCAGAGCCTTGAAGGATTATGTGAAGCAGAGCCTTCACTTGATCAGCTTTGAGTGTGTAGTTGAGTGACACATGAACTATATTGTGCTGAGCCACTGAGATTTGTGTGTTGTTTGCACAATGGCAGCACCTAACACATCCTGTTGAACACATTTATGAATGTTTCACCCTTCTAACCTGAGCCACTTGGGTACCTAAAAATATTCCTTGCTAATAAAAGGCAGATACTCAGTTGAGGCTGTTGAATAGACCACTCTTCCTCTGGATGAAATTAAAGTGTGGAGAAGAGGAAAATAAGTTTTCTCTTTATCCTTTGAGTTCTTATCTGAGACTTCTATAATAAAACACAGATTAACAAGCAAAAAACAGACAGAAATGTATTAACATTCATTCCTCATGTATACATGAGAGGTACCCAGGGCAAGATCAGTAACTCAAAGACATGTCTTATAGAACTCAAGCTTAAACAACATCTTAATAGGGAAAGGGAGGGGGGAGTAGGTTTCTTAGGTGAGAGTAAATGACTTTTAGGAAAAATGAATGGGATTTTATAAGAATAGATGGGAGATATGATAGCCTGTGACAAAGTTTTGTTGTGGTCTTGATTTCTAGTCTCCTAATTAATCTTTCCTGATGGATGAAGTTTTCAGAGGGGATTTATGATCTTTGAATTCCTTTTGCAGTATTTCTTTTTAGGCAGAGATGAGGGGAATTCATACAAAACCTCTTTCTCTTCATTTGCTTTTTTATAATGTGCATATAGCTCAAAATAATCAATATACCAAAGTGGCATATTTGGGTTGGCATAATATGCTATCTTTCAGCAGCAAATCAGTTTCTAGTTGTGCTTTATTTGTGCTTGATAAATAATTCTACTTGAAGCTAGGTTTTACTTTCAGACTATTGGATTTGAGTTATTTTCTCCAGAGGATGTTTATACATTTTATATGTATATAACATATTCATCCAGATAAGAATGAAAGCTTAACATCTTCTCAATAAATAACCGACAGATCTCCATCTTGGAACATCCATCCATCTATCCATACATCCATTTACTAAATATATTCTGTGTAATAGGTCTGCAAAAGAGAAAGCTTCATCACACATCAGAAGGATCAAGTTGTCACCACTATTGTGGTGCTCCAAATTCATTAAGGTGTATCATCAGGGGGAAATAAAATAGCTAAACTACTCATTGGGTGATGGAAGCTTTTGTTAGGAGACCCTCATAGTGATCATGGCAGGACTCTCCATCTTGGAACCTTCTTCTATCTTCTAACCATACATAGGCTGATATCCTGGAAAGGACTGAAAAAATGATCCTCAAATTTTAATATACTTTTCCTCCAAATTTCTAGGCTTAAAAACTGGGAAGAGGTCTATGACTAAAGAATTCATTGGAGGCATTAGGCTAGGAGCCAACTAACCACTGTGCTTCTGTGCTGGCTCAGACAGTAAAGAATCTGCCTGGAATGCATGCAGGAGACCCAGGTTTGATCCCTGCATCCAGAAGATCCCCTGTAGATGGGAATGTCTACCCACTTCAGTATTCTTGCCTGGAGAATTCCATGGACAGAAGAACCTGGCAGGCTACAGTCCATGGGATTGCAAAGAACCAAACGCGACTGAGCTACTAACATGATGACATGTTCCTCAGAGGCTTGAACCTAATGAAACAAGGAAAATAAATGTTTAGCACCATGCAAAAGAGTTATTGGCTGGAGAAGTCTACTTTATTCTATGCATGAAAAAAAGCTCAGAATGAGAAATGGAATTTTTCGGCAGTAAAGTTATGTTTACTTTAAGAGAATGGCAAGATGATGTAGTAAAATACTATTTTATATTTTTAGTTTGTGTCATTTTGCTGCTCCTTGTTGTGAGATAACAAAGCATGCCAATTTTTATTTATTTATGTATTCATTTATTTTTGCTTTTCAACACATTTGTATTATTTTAAAAATAGAATCTTCTTGAAGAGGTATCCTCCTTAATATCTGTTTTCTTAAGTCCTCATTGAGATGATTAAGCAAAAATTTTCTCAGAGGGAAAAGGGAGATTACTGAGTACTTGGGGCCCCAACGATCATTGTGCCTATCCTTGGGGTGGAAGTTCATCCTTTGGTTGGAAAAGAGTGGGAGGGGGCTTATTATTCTCAAAATTAAATGTACCTCACTACTTTGAAAGTCCATAGTGATATAGTCAAGCCATAGAGAAGAATGACTTTGTGGAGTAAGAATGCTTGACCTGGCAAACTTCTACATTGTCAGAGAGCTATAGGCTTTATTTACTACCTGCCTTTCTGTAATCATGGTGTCATGGACAATGAAGGTACCCATATAACTAGTATGGATGAAAGACCTGGGAGACCTGCCTGAAGCTGTAAATTGAACATATGGATAGAACCTAAAAAAAAGGAATGCAGTTATAAAATCTGAATTTCTCCTAGCCTTATAGACTATGACATAGAGTGGATTACTTTTGATTTAAAGAACAGGGTAAACTTCATATCTGTTCATCTAAAAAGAGAAGAGGTTAAATTAACAGTTCATTGAATGGGGGAATATTTTAACTAATCTCATGTCATTTATAAATTCATAAGTGTCACAGGCAGGTGGGGCCAGAGTGAGAAGCAAAATGTGCAACTCTAAATTATCATTTGATGAAATGTTTCCTTCAGTTCAGTTCCTCATCATGTCTGACTCTTTGTGACCCCATGGACACCTGGCTTCCCTCTCGATCACCAACTCCCAGAGCTTGCTCAAACTCATGTCCATTCAGTTGGTGATGCCATGCCATCCAACCATCTCATCGTCTGTCATCCCCTTCTCCTGCCTTCAGTCTTTCTCAGCATCAGGATCTTTTCTAAGGAGTCAGTTCTTTGCATCAGATGGCCAAAGTACTGGAGTTTCTGCTTCAGTATCAGACCTTCCAATTAATATTCAGGATTGATTTCCTTTAGGATTAACTCGTTTGATCTCCTCGCTCTCCAGGGGAATCTCAAGAATCATTTCCAACACCACAGTTCAAAAGCATCAATGGTCCAATGCCGGGGTCCAGCCCCAGTGGACTCAGGGAATTCGAAGGTGGGGACGGAATCGGCATCCTTGGAAATAACTTATTTAATTACAGATAGAGAGGGATTAGAAAATTAGCAGAGAAAAAGAGGCTGAATAACTTGGTTCACATGGAATACCAATCACCACCTATGTAGGCCGCAGGCGTCTTCCCATTCTCCAGAGGGAGAGAAGGCACTGAGGGCCCCCAGTCCGACCTTAGAAGCCCAGGCAAAATTAGCAGGCTTGGTGGGTACCCATGCACCAGATGGGAATTTGGCCAGAAAATAGTAGGAGAGAAAAAGAGGCTGAATAACTTGGTTTACGTGGGATACCAATAAAATTCCAAGACAAGGAATTTGCACCATCTACGTTGGCCCACCGGTGCCACTTGAATATCGGAAGGTGACCCTCCTTGGGCTGCTTCTCGCGTGGGCTTGAAAACCGGGACAAGTAAGTAGACATGGCGAGCACCCACGCTCCAGATGGGAATTCAGCCAGAAAAATGGGGAGCAAGAAAGAACGACATGGGGGAATCAGTCTTTCTGGAAACTGATCCGATTTCTTTATTTTTGGGTTTGCTTATATACCTTTTATCACACATAGAGATGAATACAGAGTCACGCGGGGATCAGCAGTCCTGACCTTTATCAAAATCAGATGCTTTACATTAAAAAAAATAGGGGTTTTACATAATCTTCTGGCCATGAGGCCTGCTGACATTTTCCGACCCTTTCTTTCTGATAACCAAAAAACTTATTTTTTCCAAGGGTGCTTTTTCTTAAACCAGGCACCACCCTCCAAATAAAGTTGCATTCCTATAGGATGAGAGTGTAGTGAGTTACAATCAAGAAAGGAATTTATTTAACCCAAGGTTAACATGATTAATCTTAAAGGTTAATACTTATTTCTCCTATATGCTTAAAGGTTAATACTTATTTCTCCTATATGCTAGTTATATTCATTATAAGGGCAGGGAATATGGAGATTTAGCAGCAAACATCAGCCCAACAAAGGAAAATCCTTTCACCAATGCTCCCCTTAAGATCTATTTAGTCTTAAGATAGTGATAAAGTTACATTTTTACATAGCAAGGACACAGTGATTTATAACAAAATACAGTGATCTATTACAAAAGAGAAAATTCATTAACTCAAAAAGTCTAGTATTGCTAACCTTAAAAACTACTATATTTCCTTTTCTATATTCCAAATACATTGATTAACATATTCCCAGGTGCCTAAGGATATGGAGGCCTGGTGGCAATCATTGACTCAACAATGAGAAAAGCCCTATGCTAATTAAGACTTTCAAAATACTCCAAACTCTCTGTGCTGTTTATGGTTGAGAGGTAGTAAACAATCATGTGGCAGTAGTATGGATAATCCTGTCACACAAGCTAGTCTGTCAGCAGAGAGGTTTGACCTGAGACACCCTTGTCCCACTCAAGGCAGGGAATTAGCAGCAATTATTGGCATAACAAATGAAAAACCTTTCACAAATATAATTCCTAACCAACCCACTATACTGACAATTTCCCAAAAGAATTTGCCTTTAGTAAGTCTAAAACATTCTGTGCCTCTCAGGTTGGGAGGCTGTAAACAATCACATGTGGCCTGAGGAACCTATACAGGTGGGCTAGATAACCTTCAGAGGAGTTCCTAAGTTGAAACACTCTTGTCACACCAAGAAATTTGTATTGACGTGGAAAGGCAATACCAAAGAATGCTCAAACTACCGCACAATTGCACTCATCTCACATGCTAGTAAAGTAATGCTCAAAATTCTCCAAGCCAGACTTCAGCAATATGTGAACTGTGAATTCCCTGATGTTCAAGCATGTTTTAGAAAAGGCAGAGGAACCAGAGATCAAATTGCCAACATCCACTGGATCATGGAAAAAGCAAAAGAGTTCCAGAAAAACATCTATTTCTGCTTTATTGACTATGACAAAGTCTTTGACTGTGTGGATCACAATAAACTGTGGAAAATTCTGAAAGACATGGGAATACCAGACCACGTAACCTGCCTTTTGAGAAATCTGTATGCAGGTCAGGAAGCAACATTTAGAACTGGACATGCAACAACAGACTGTTTCCAAATAGGAAAAGGAGTACATCAAGGCTGAATATTGTCACCCTGCTTATTTAACTTCTATGCAGAGTACATCATGAGAAACACTGGACTGGAGGAAACACAAGCTGGAATCAAGTTTACCAGGAGAAATATCAATAACCTCAGATATGCAGATGACACCACCCTTAGGGCAGAAAGTGAAGAGGAGCTAAAAAGCCTCTTGATGAAAGTGAAAGAGGAAAATGAAAACATTGGCTTAAAGCTCAACATTCAGAAAACAAAGATCATGGCAACCGGTCCCATCACTTCATGGGAAATAGATGGGGAAACAGTAGAAACAGTGTCAGACTTTATTTTGGGGGGCTCCAAAATCACTGCAGATGGTGACTGCAGCCATGAAATTAAAAGATGCTTACTCGTTGGAAGAAAAGTTATGACCAACCTAGATAGTATATTCAAAAGCAGAGACATTACTTTGCTGACTAAGGTCCATCTAGTCAAGGCTATGGTTTTCCTGTGGTCATGTATGGATGTGAGAGTTGGACTGTGAAGAAGGCTGAGCACCAAAGAATTGATGCTTTTGAACTGCGGTGTTGGAGGAGACTCTTGAGAGTCCCTTGGACTGCAAGGAGATCCGACCAGTCCATTCTGAAGGAGATCAACCCTGGGATTTCTTTGGAAGGAATGATGCCAAAGCTGAAGCTCCAGTATTGTGGACACCTCATGTGAAGAGTTGACTCATTGGAAAAGACTCTGATGCTGGGAGGGATTGGGGGCAGGAGGGTAAGGGGTCGACCGAGGATGAGATGGCTGGATGGCATCACGGACTCGATGGACATGAGTCTGAGTGAACTCCGGGAGTTGGTGATGGACAGGGAGGCCTGGTGTGCTGCAATTCATGGTGTCGCAAAGAGTTGGACACGACTGAGTGACTGAACTGAACTGAACTGGAGCTGCACGTTTACTCCTTCTCTGAGAGAACTGGTGGGGAACAGCCCCCCATAAAGTCAGAGGTGTAGGCGAGAGCATGAAACAGTAAAGTAGGCAGACTATGGTTTGGGGGGTAGAATCTTGGGAACAGGGGATTTCCTGAGGCTTTATCATGCCTTTGCGTATGCCAAGCCTCCTTCCTCATGACCTTTGCCATGGGCAGAGTTCCTCATGCTGGCCCCCGGCAGTCCAATTCTCACATCCATATATGACTACTAGAAAAACCGTAGCTTTGACTAGATGGACATTTGTTGGCAAAGTAATGTCTCTGTTTTTAAATATGCTGCCTAGGTTTGTCATAGCTTTTCTTCCAAGGAGCAAGCTCCAGTCAACATTTGCAGTGATTTTGGAGCCGCCCAAAATAAAGTCTGTCACTGTTTCCATTGTTTCGCCATCTATTTGCCTTGAACTGATGGGACAGTATGCCATGATCTTCATTTTTTGAATGTTGAGTTTTAAACCAGCTTTTTAAATGTCCCCTTTCACTTTCATCAAGAGGCTCTTTAATTCCTCTTAATTTTCTGCCATAAGTGTCGTGTCATCTTCATATCTGAGGTTATTGATATTTCTCCTGGCAATCTTGATTCCAGCTTGTGTTTCATCCAGCCTAGGATTTTGCATGATGTACTCTGCATAGAAATTAAATAAGCAGGGTGACAATATACAGCCCTGACATACTCCTTTCCCAATTTCTAACCAGTCTCAAGAGGCAGGTTAGGTGGGCTGTTATTCCCAATTGTTTAAGAATTTTCCACGGTTTGTTGTGATCCACACAGACAAAGGTTTTAGCGTAGTCAATGAAGCAGAAGTAGATGTTTTTTTCTGGAATTCTCTTGCTATTTCTATGATCCCACAGATGTTGGCAATTTGAACTCTGGTTCCTTAGTCTTTTCTAAATCCAATTTGAACACTAAGAATCACAGTTTGCATGCTGTTGAAACCTGGATTGGAATGTTTTGAGCATTACTTTGCTAACATGTGAGATGAGTGCAATTGTGTGGTAATATGAACATTCTTTGACGTTGTCTTTCTTTCTGACTGGGGTGAAATCTGACCTTTTCCAGTCCTCTGGCCACTGCTGAGTTTTCCAGATTTGCTGACATATTGAGTACACCACTTTCACTGCATCATATTTTATGATTTGAAATAGTTCAGCTGAAATTCCATCACCTCCACTAGCCTTGTTCTAGGAGGGATGCTTCCTAAGGCCCACTTGACTTTGCATTCCAGGATGTCTGGGTCTAGGTGAGTGATCACACCATCCTGCTTATCTGGGTCATAAAGATTTTTTCTGTATAGTTCTTCTGTGTATTCTTGCCACCTCTTCTTAATATCTTCTGCTTTTCTTAGGTCCATACAATGTCTGTCCTTTATTGTTCCCATCTTTGCATGAAATGTTCCCTTGGTATCTCTAATTTTCTTGAAGAGATCTCTAGTCTTTCCCCTTCTATTGTTTTCTTCTATTTCTTTACATTGATCTTTTATGAAGGCTTTCTTATCTCTCCTTGCTATCCTTCAGTTCAGTTCAGTTCAGTTCAGTCACTCAGTCGCGTCCGACTCTTTGCGACCCCATGAATCGCAGCACACCAGGCCTCCCTGTCCATCACCAACTCCCGGAGTTCACTCAGACTCACGTCCATTGAGTCGGAGATGCCATTCAGCCATCTCATCCTCGGTAGTCCCCTTCTCCTCCTGCCCCCAATCCCTCCCAGCATCAGAGTCTTTTCCAATGAGTCAACTCTTCACATGAGGTGTCCACAGTACTGGAGCTTCAGCTTTAGCATCATTCCTTCCAAAGAAATCCCAGGGTTGATCTCCTTCAGAATGGACTGGTTGGATCTCCTTGCAGTCCAAGGGACTCTCAAGAATCTTCTCCAACACCACAATTCAAAAGCATCAATTCTTCTGTGCTCAGCCCTCTTTACAGTCCAACTCTCACATCCATACATGACTACTGGAAAAACCATAGCCTTGACTAGACGGACCTTGGTTGGCAAAGTAATGTCTCTGCTTTTGAATATGCTTACTATCTCTTAAAAGTGAAAATTATGAAGCCATTTTTCCCCTAATTTACTTGACACTAAGATTTCCCTTCACTGTCTTTTATGCATATGGTAGGTATTTGAAATAGACCGTACAATGCAACTTACTGAATTCATCCTTAATCACCCATAACACATATACACATTCAAGATATCTCCACATGGCCACCCTATCTTGTTGTTGTTGTTCAGTCACCCAATCATGTCCAACTTTGTGATCTCATGGACTGCAGCATGCCAGGTGTCCCTGTCCCTCACCATCTCCCAGAGTTTGCCCAAGTGTTTATGTTCATTGCATCAGTCATTCCATCCAGCTATCTCTTCCTCTGACACCTTCTACTCCTTATGCCCTTGATCTTTCCCAGGATCAGGGACTTTTCCAGTGAGTTGTCGGTTTGCATCAGATGACAAAAAAACTGGAGCTTCAGCTTCACTATCAGTCTTTCCAGTGAATATTCAGGATTACCTTAGAGCTAATTGTAAGGATCACCACCTTTTCTGAGGGAGTATGCTGGTCCTTCCTATGCCTGGTAACACAGCTGTATGAGAGATATGATAATAAAAGCTTGATTTTGGCCCCAACTCAGTTTCCTCATGGGTCAGACTCATTTCAGACTTATCTAGCACAGCGCTTCATTTTGGCAGGGGGCGGGGGGAGGGGGGTGCATTTCCAGGTCTTTTTCTAGTTTTCTTCTAGTTTGATCTAATTTGCTAGGTGAGAAGCTATGTTAGTAGGTATGCTCATTGGAATGGCTGACTTTACTAGAAAATAAGAATTATGAAAGTCTATAATGCCAATGAAATATCCTCAAAGAGCTTCATTTTCAGTGGTTTGCCTCATGCAATTTTGTGGTGTGGTTCAGTTCAGTTCAGTCACTCAGTCATGTCCGACTCTATGCGACCCCATGAATCGCAGCACGCCAGGCCTCCCTGTCCATCACCAACTCCTGGAGTTCACTCAGACTCACATCCATTGAGTCAGTGATGCCATCCAGCCATCTCATCCTCTGTCGTCCTCTTCTCCTCCTTCCCCAAATCCCTCCTAGCATCAGAGTCTTTTCCAATGAGTCAACTCTTCGCATGAGGTGGCCAAAGTACTGGAGTTTCAGCTTTAGCATCATTCCTTCCAAAGAACACCCAGGACCAATCTCCTTTAGAATAGATTGGTTGGATCTCCTTGCAGTCCAAGGGACTCTCACATGGTACAAGTTATCATATCTTGAAAGCATTATCTTACTTTGACTCTATAACTTTTAGGCTTTTTTGGAGAGTGAACAATTATACTAATTTTAGAATATTTCAGCCTCTCAGGGAAACCTGATATCTAGTAAATTTGTAATTTTTGGCCACAAAAACACTTTTCAGTCAGTCTTGATATTTTCAGGCAATTTGACAAGTGTGATATTTTGGAAGTTTCTTTCTGTTTTTTTTTTTTTTTTTTTAATATATAGACAGTTTTGTGAAATTTTTCTTTGGAATAACTACTCTCTGGCAGACTTATTCAGTCAGACATGTTTTCAAATACTTAAAAAATTTATTTTTCCTGAAGCATTTCTTATATTAATCATTTAATTCACCATTAGAATAACAATTATTATAGCAATTTACTTTTAATTATTTACAGTTTACATTACTATAATTCTTTTCATCTTCTAATTTAAAGCTTGTTTAAAAATAAATAATCAGTACGGTAACAATGAATTGCATTTATGTTCAGAGTATTCCTCAAACTGATTTTTTTTTCAGTTGTTTCAGAATGGAGATATTAGAATACAAAATATTTTTACATTTATTTTTATATATTTAAAAATAAATATATATTTATTAATTTATATTTATTGTATATTAATGCTTGTCTTTATTGATCTTGCAAATAATCTCTTCCCTTTGCTACTGTTTAATCCTTTTTTTTTTCAGTTTTAACTTTTGAATGTAATACAATATGAAACATAATAAAGACGGAAAATTAGCACTGAAATTTTTCTTTTTTTTAATTTTTATTTTTACTCTATTTTACTTTACAATACTGTATTAATTTTGCCATACATTGACATGAATCCACCACGGGTGTACATGAGTTCCTAATCCTGAACCCCTCTCCCACCTCCCACCCCATATCATCTCTCTGGATCATCCCCGTGCACCAGCCCCAAGCATCCTGTGTCCTGTATCGAAAATAGACTGGTGATTCCTTTCTTACATGATAATATGCAAGTTTCAGTGCCATTCTCCCAAATCGTCCCACCCTCTTCCTCTCCCTCAGAGTCCAAAAGTCCATTCTATACATCTGTGTCTCTTTTGCTGTCTCGCATACAGGGTTATCATTACCATCTTTCTATATTCCATATATATGTGTTAGTATACTGTATTGGTGTTTTTCTTTCTGGCTTACTTCACTCTGTATAATTGGCTCCAGTTTCATCCATCTCATTAGAACAGATTCAAATGTATTCTTTTTAATGGCTGAATACTATTCCATTGTGTATACATACCACAGCTTTCTTATCCATTCTTCTGCTGATGGACATCTAGGTTGTTTCCATGTCCTGGCTATTATATAGAGTGCTGCAATGAACATTGAGGTACACGTGTCTCTTTCAATTCTGGTTTCATTGGTGTGTATGCCCAGTAGTGGGATTGCTGGGTCATATGGCAGTTCCATTTGCAATTTTTTAAGGAATCTCCACATTGTTCTCCATAGTGGCTGTACTAGTTTGCATTCCCACCAACAGTGTAAGAGAGTTCTCTTTTCTCCACACCCTCTCTAGCATTTATTGCTTGTAGACTTTTGGATTGCAGCCATTCTGACTGATGTGAAATGGTACCTCACTGTGGACTTGATTTGCATTTCTCTGATAATGAGTGATGTTGAGCATCTTTTCATGTGTTTGTTAGTCATCTGTATGTCTTCTTTGGAGAAATGCCTATTTAGTTCTTTGGCCCATTTTTTGATTGGGTCGTTTGTTTTTCTGGAATTGAGCTGCAAGAGTTGCTTGTATATTTTTGAGATTAGTTGTTTGTCAGTTGCTTCATTTGCTATTATTTTCTCCCATTCCGAAGGCTGTCTTTTCACCTTGCTTATAGTTTCCATTGTTGTGCAGAAGCTTTTAATTTTAATTAGATCCCATTTGTTTATTTTTGCTTTTATTTCCAATATTCTGGGAGGTGGATCATAGAGGATCCTGCTGTGATATATGTTGGAGAGTGTTTTGCTTATGTTCTCCTCTGGGAGTTTTATAGTTTCTGATCTTACGTTTAGATCTTTAATCCATTTTGAGTTTATTTTTGTGTATGGTGTTAGAAACTGATCTAGTTTCATTCTTTTACAAGTGGTTGACCAGTTTTCCCAGCATCACTTGTTAAAGAGATTGTCTTTACTCCATTGTATATTCTTGTCTCCTTTGTCAAAGATAAGGTGTCCACAGGTGTGTGGATTTATCTCTGGGCTTTCTATTTTGTTCCATTGATCTATATTTCTGTCTTTGTGCCAGTACCATACTGTCTTGATGACTGTGGCTTTGTAGTAGAGCCTGAAGTCAGGCAAGTTGATTCCTCCAGTTCCATTCTTCTTTTTCAGGATTGCTTTGGCTATTCGAGGTTTTTTGTATTTCCATTGTGAAATTATTTGTTCTAGCTCTGTGAAAAATACCGCTGGTAACTTGATAGGGATTGCATTGAATCTGTAGATTGCTTTGGGTAGTATACTCATTTTCACTATATTGATTCTTCCAATCCATGAACATGGTATATTTCTCCATCTATTAGTGTCCTCTTTGATTGCTTTCATCAGTGTTTTATAGTTTTCTATATATAGGTCTTTAGTTTCTTTAGGTATATATATTCCTAAGTATTTTATTCTTTTCGTTGCAATGGTGAATGGAATTTTTTCCTTAATTTCTTTTTCTGCTTTCTCATTATTAGTGTATAGGAATGCAAGGGATTTCTGTGTGTTGATTTTATATCCTGCAACTTTACTATATTCATTGATTATCTCTAGTAATTTTCTGGGGGAGTCTTTAGGGTTTTCTAGGTAGAGGATCATGTCATCTGCAAACAGTGAGAGCTTTACTTCTTCTTTTCCAATTTGGATTCCTTTTACTTCTTTATCTGCTCTGATTGCTGTGGCCAAAACTTCCAGAACTATGTTGAATAGTAGCGTTGAAAGTGGGCACCCTTGTCTTGTTCCTGACTTTATGGGAAATGCTTTCAATTTTTCACCATTGAGGATAATGTTTGCTGTGGGTTTGTCATATATAGCTTTTATTATGTTGAGTTATGTTCCTTCTATTCCTGCTTTCTGGAGAGTTTTTATCATAAATGGATGTTAAATTTTGTCAAAGGCCTTCTCTGCATCTATTGAGATAATCATATGGCTTTAATTTTTCAATTTGTTAATGTGGTGAATTACATTGATTGATTTGCGGATATTGAAGAATCCTTGCATCCCTGTGATAAAGCCCACTTGGTCATGGTGTATGATCTTTTTAATGTGTTGTTGGATTCTGATTGCTAGAATTTTGTTGAGGATTTTTGCATCTATGTTCATCAGTGATTTGGCCTGTAATTTTCTTTTCTTTTTTTTTTTTTTCCCTTTTTTTTTTTTTGTGGTGTCTTTGTCAGGTTTTGGTATTAGAGTGATGGTGGCCTCATAGAATGAGTTTGGAAGTTTACCTTCCTCTGCAATTTTCTGGAAGGGTTTGAGTAGGACAGGTGTTAGCTCTTCTCTAAAATTTTGGTAGAATTCAACTGTGAAGCCGTCTGGACCTGCACTTTTGTTTGCTGGAAGATTTCTGATTACAGTTTTAATTTCCATGCTTGTGATGGGTCTGTTAAGATTTTCTATTTCTTCCTGGTTCAGTTTTGGAAAGTTGTATTTTTCTAAGGATTTGTCCATTCTTCCACGTTGTCCATTTTATTGGCATATAATTGCTGATAGTCGTCTCTTATGATCCTTTGTATTTCGGTATTGTCTGTTGTGATCTTTCCATTTTCATTTCTAGTTTTATTGATTTGATTTTTCTCCCTTTGTTTCTTGATGAGTCTGACTAATGGTTTGTCAATTTTATTCATCCTTTCAAAGAACCAGCTTTTGGCTTTGTTGATTTTTGCTATGGTCTCTTTTGTTTCTTTTGCATTTATTTCTGCCCTAATTTTTAAGATTTCTTTCCTTCTACTAACTCTGGGGTTCTCCATTTCTTCCTTTTCTAGTTGCTTTAGGTGTAGATTTAGGTTATGTTTTTGACTTTTTTCTTGTTTCTTGAGGTATGCCTGTATTGCTATGAACTTTCCTCTTAGCACTGCTTTTATAGTGTCCCACAGGTTTGGGGTTGTTGTGTTTTCATTTTCATTAGTTTCTATGCATATTTTGATTTCTATTTTGATTTCTTCTGTGATTTGTTGGTTATTCAGAAGCGTGTTGTTCAGCCTCCATATGTTGGAATTTTAAATAATTTTTCTCCTGTAATTGAGATCTAATCTTAATGCATTATGGTCAGAAAAGATGCTTGGAATGATTTCGATTTTTTTGAATTTATTAAGGTTAGATTTATGGCCCAGGATATGATCTATCCTGGAGAAGTTTCCGTGCACACTTGAGAAAAAGGTGAAATTCATTTTTTGGGGGTGAAATGCCCTATAGATATAAATTAGGTCTAACTGGTCTATTGTATCATTTAAAGTTTGTGTTTCTTTGTCAGTTTTCTGTTTAGTTGATCTGTCCATAGGTGTGAGTGGGGTATTAAAGTCTCCCACTAGTATTGTGTTGCTGTTAATTTCCCCTTTCATACTTGTTAGCATTTGTCTTACATATTGTGGTGCTCCTATACTGGGTGCATATATATTTATAATTGTTATATCTTCTTCTTGGATTGATCCTTTGATTATTATGTAGTGTCCTTCTTTGTGTCTTTTCACAGCCTTTGTTTTAAAGTCTATTTTATCGGATATGAGTATTGCTATTCCCGCTTTCTTTTGGTCTCTATTTGCGTGGAATATCTTTTTCCAGACCTTCACTTTCAGTCTGTATGTGTCCCTTGTTTTGAGGTGAGTCTCTTATACACAGTGTATATATGGGATCTTGTTTTTGTATCCATTCAGCCAGTCTTTGTCTTTTGGTTGGGGCATTCAACCCATTTACGTTTAAGGTAATTATCAATAAGTATGATCATTGCCACTTACTTTACTGTTTTGGGTTCGGGTTTATATACCCTTTTTGTGTTTCTTGTCTAGAGAATATCCTTTAGCATTTGTTGGAGAGCTGGTTTGGTGGTGCTGAATTCTCTCAGCTTTTGCTTGTCTGTAAAGCTTTTGATTTCTCCTTCATATTTGAATGAGATCCTTGCTGGGTACAGTAATCTGGGCTGTAGTTTATTTTCTTTCATCACTTTAAGTATGTCCTGCCATTGCCTTCTGGCCTGATGAGTTTCTATTGAAAGATCAGCTGTTATCCTTATGGGAATCTCCTTGTGTGTTATTTGTTGTTTTTCCCTTGCTGCTTTTAATATTTGTTCTTTGAGTTTGATCTTTGTTAATTTGATTAATATGTATCTTGGGGTGTTTTGCCTTGGGTTTATCCTATTTGGAACTCTCTGGGTTTCTTGGACTTGGGTGATTATTTCCTGCCCCATTTTAGGGAAGTTTTCAACTATTATCTCCTTAAGGATTTTCTCATGGTCTTTCTTTTTGTCTTCTTCTTCTGGGACTCCTATAATTCGAATGTTGGAGCGTTTCATATTGTCCTGGAGGTCTCTGAGATTGTCCTCATTTCTTTTAATTTGTTTTCCTTTTTTCCTCGCTGATTCATTTATTTCTACCATTCTATCTTCTGTTTCACTAATTCTTTCTTCTGCCTCCATTATTCTACTATTTGTTGCCTCCAGAGTGTTTCTGATCTCATTTATTGCAGTATTCATTATATATTGACTCCTTTTTATTTCTTCTAGGTCCTTGTTAAACCTTTCTTGCATCTTCTCAATCCTTGTCTCCAGGCTATTTATCTGTGTTTCCATTTTGATTTCATGATTTTGGATCATTTTCACTATCAATATTCAGAATTCTTTCTCAGATAGATTCCCTATCTCTTCCTCCTTTGTTTGGTTTTGTGGGCATTTATCCTGTTCCTTCACCTGCTGGGTATTCCTCTGTCTCTTCATCTTGGTTATATTGCTGCGTTTGGGGTGGCCTTTCTATATTCTGGGAATTTGTGGAGGTCTCTTTATTATGGAGCTTCCTCACTCTGCGTGCGGTTGTATCAGTGGATTGTCAAAGTTTCTTGGTTAGGGAGGCTTGTGTTGGAGTTCTGGTGGGTGGAGCTGGATTTTTTCTCTCTCGAGTGCAATGAAGTGACTAATAATGGGTTATGACACGTCAATGTTTTTGTAGTAACTTTGAGCTGCCTGTATATTGAAGCTCAGGGGTGTGTTTCTGTGTTGCTGGAGAATTTGCATGGTATGTCTTGCTCTGGAACTTGTTGGCCCTTGGGTGGTGCTTGGTTTCAGTGTAGGTATGGAGGCATTTGATGAGCTCCTATCGATTAATGTTCCCTGGATTCAGGAGTTCTCTGATGTACTCAGGATTTGGACTTAAGCCTCCTGCTTCTGGTTTTCAGTTTTATTTTTACAGTAGCCTCAAGACTTCTCCATCTATACAGCACCGATGATAAAACATCTAGGTTAAAGATGAAAAGTTTCTCCACCTTGAGGGACACCCAGAGAGGTTCATTTACATGGAGAAGAGAAGGGGGAGGGGGTAGTTAGAGGTGACTGGAATGAGATGAGGTGGGATCAAAAGAGGAGAGAGCAAGCTAACCAGTAATCACTTCCTTACGTGTGCTCCACAGTCTGGACTGCTCAGAGGTATTCACGGAGTTATACAGGGAAGAGGAGAGGGAGGAAGTAGACAGAGGTGGCCAGGAGGATAAAAGAGGGAAATGAAAAGGAGAGAGACAGATCCAGCTAGTAATCAGTTCCCTAAGTGTTCTCCAATGTCTGGAACACACAGAGATTCCCAGAGTTGGGTAGAGAAGGGGGAGGGAAGAGACAGAGGCCACCTGGTGGAGAAAAAGGAGAGTCCAAAGGAGAAGAGAGTGGTCAAGTCAGTAATCTCACTCTCAGGTAAAATTGGGTACTGAAGTTTGGGTTTTCAAATGTACAAAATTGACAACAAATACCAAAAAGCAAAGATTAAAAATCTAGAGTAGAGGTTGGATTTTCAAAAATACAATATTAAAGAAAAGAAGAAGAAGGAGAAGAAAGAAAAAAAAAGCCCCCCAAATTATTAAAAAACAACAACAACAACCACAAAAAGAGTGTATACGATGTTTGCTTTAAAAATAAGGTGTTTTTTTTTGAAAAATAATAGTAGTTTATAAAAATAAAAATTAAAGGAGAAATAGAGGACTTACAAATTTTAAAAGGTTAAAAAAAGAAGAGGAAAAAGAAAAGAGAAAACAATCACACAACAATATCAACAACAACAACAACAAAAAGAATGATCGTAAAAATAGTAAAGATATATCTGGCCCTTTCTCTGGTGTTGTGGGCAGTGTGGGGTCACTTCCAAGGTGGTTCCCTCTGTTTAACTTCTTCTGTTTGCTGGTCTCTTCAGTGTCTGATTTCCACCCTGTCACGGGGGGGTGGTGGTGGACAGTTTTTTTTGGGGGGGTTGGGGTGGGGCTCACTTGTTCAGTCGCACTGTGGGGAGGGAGGGATGGTGCAAACAAGTAACACTGGCGTGTGCTTGCAGTGTCTTAGCCCCTTGGGCTGCCCCTGCTCATGGCACACACCACTCAGGCTCCATACAGCTCAACCGGGAACCATCTGTGGCCGGCCCTAGGTTGCATGCACCTCCCCAGTCTAAGCCACTCAGGGTTGGCACTCAAGTAGCCCTCAGAGGCGTCTGAGGCTGGCCCTAGGCTGCATGCACTTCCCCGGTCTAAGCTGCTCAGGCTTGCCGCTCAGGTATCCCTCAGAGGTGCAGATTCGGTTGGGCCTGTGTTTTGTGCCCTTCCCAGGTCCGAGTAGCTCAGGTGTTTGGCGAGAGCATTTGCTGCGACTTATCGCCTTTCCCATCTCTGCTGCTCAGTTTTCTGGGTGTATCACTGGTGTCCCTTCTCTGGTGGCTGATGACTGTCCAGAACCCCCAGAAGTCTTAGTTAGTAAAGAAGCCTGCTTGCATTTTGGTAGGTAATGTCTCTCTTGGGCTGCGATTGCCCCCTTTCAGCCCTTACGGCTCTGGCTGCCTGTCACCAGAGGGGGATGGTCTGAAGCTGACTATTTCTGTTCCATCCTTTGTTCTGTGTGCGGTCCTGGCAGTGTCTTATGTTTGAGCTTTTCGCGTGGTAGCTATCTCACAGTCTGGTTTGCTAGCCCAAGTTAGTTCTCTCTAGTTACGTGTGGGGTGTTCTGGCCCAAATCTTACAAAGCACTGCAGCCTGCCCCTCCTGCGCCTCCCTGCCCAGCCCCCACTTGCTAGTGGCAGATGCAGGCGTCTGTGCTGCTTCTCTGCTGGGGGAGTTACTGTGGGCTTGTAATCTGTTTGTTTTAATTATTTATTTTTCCTTCCTGTTATGTTGCCCTCTGTGCTTCCAAAGCTCGCCACAGACTCGGCAGCGAGAGTGCTTCCTGGTGTTTCGAAATCTCTCTTCTTAAGATTCCCTTCCCAGGATGGAGCTCCCTCCCTACCTCTTTTGTCTCCTTTTGCATCTTTTATATTTTTTCCTACCTGTTTTTGAAGACAATGATCTGCTTTTCTGGGTGCCTGATGTCCTCTGCCAGCATTCAGAAGTTGTTTTCTGGAATTTGGTGAGCATTGAAATGTTCTTTTGATGAATTTTTGAGGGAGAAAGTGGTCTCCCCATCCTATTCCTCTGCCATCTTAGGACCACCCCCCCTGAAATTTTTCTATAAATATTTATATATGGAATTGACACATACATCCTTTCAATTGTGCTCCTGAAATGTCTGAGCACTGCACTTACATGTTTTTAAATGTTATTTTCTCTCAATTCATATTTTTAAAAAAATACATACCACACACCCATGGAGTTTGCTTGTATTGAAGTATTTTTGGTTTGCTTTATTTTTAACTATTGAGGTTTCTGTGCATATTAACTTTTATTATTCGCCTTAAATCCAGACTTAAGTTCTGAATCATGGCACAGAATTCAGCACTGGGCATCTGCGAAAATGACAGGGGCATTGATCCCCCCTGGACCCTACTACATCAGAGGAGAATCAGGCATGGTTGCTTTGTCACAGCATGGTGGCTTTCTCACAGTCAGAGAGCCTTAAAACACTTTAGAATGAGTGCCAGCTGAAACAATGACCGCAGTGGGTAATCTTATGAAATTTTATGGACAGCACATGCCTCTGCATTAGCTTGATAAAAGAAGAGACAAGGTAGAAAATAATAGATAGAAAATGAGCTGGCAGGGCTTTTGTAAGTTGACAAGAACACCTGGGCACTATGGAATATGACTTGAAGGGATTACCGAGGACAATATACAAGGCTGGGATGACTTAAATTTCACATAGAGACTTGAGGTTCAGAAATTGTTACTGAATTTGTACAATAATATTTAGTATAAGCCCACTTCATCTCTATTTCCTAAACCTGGAGAAAAGCCTGGAGAAATGTTTACTACATAAATTAAATTTCCAATTACATGTGTGTGTGTGTGCACATGTATAATAAAAATAAAACTTTTCCTACAAATTTACACATCATCTAGATGGTGGTGGTTTAGTTGCTCAGTCATGTCTGACTCTTGAAACTCCCTGGACTGTAGCCCATTAGGTTCCTTTGTCCATGGGATCTCCCATGCAAAAATACTAGTGTGGGTTGCTATTTCTTTCTCCAGGGGATCTTTCTGACCCAGAGACTGAACCCGGGTCTCATGCATTGCAGGCAGATTCTTTACCACTGAGCCACTAGGGAAGCCCAGAGGCAAGATACTTCTGAACAAAATTTAGAATCCTGTCTCACTTCAGATTCAGCCTTGCTAGAAACTATGGTGAATGGTAGTCTTGGGTTAAAGTTTATTTTGGGTGGGAAGACTTGTAATTTCTTTTAGAATATAGAGACATAATAATAATGTGTTTATTAAGTATATCATACAGAAAACATCTATAAAATTACAAAGGGCAAGTTTATAGATGTTGATTTTTATCCACTGAACATATTAATGTAATTAATGGTATGCTGAATAATAGGGTGTTATTAAAACCCCAGATTCCTCATTGTGCTTTCTTCCAGTAACTAATTAACACACCAAGGATAATGACTCCCTTTTTCTTCAACACCATAAATTAGTTTTCCCTGTTATCAAACTTTCTATGGATGAAATCTTACAATATATGCATTTTTAACTTGGCTTACTTTGTTTGGTATCATCCATGTAATTTCACGTTTTAGTGATTTTATTTTCTTATTTGGATATTCTTTTTTAAAGTTATTTGCAATTTTCTCCTTGATAAATATGATTCTTTCTATATTTGGTATATCAATCTGTTTTCAAATTTATTCAATATGTACTTTTTTTTCCTATCTTGAGTTAACATTTAACAGTTTAATAATTGCTTAAAGCACAGGAAAGATTTAATGTCATCCAGTTTTAAAAAAATAATATTATGATTAGTGTCTGTGGTGTGTGAATAAGAATGTGTTCATTTAAGAAATATTTCCTGATAAATTATGGAATTGATGTTTGTTTATGGTGTGAAGTAGGGAAAAGAGTCATATTTTCATATGCATATAAAATTAAACATTTTCAAACTTTGTTGAAAAGACCCTCCTTTCTTTCCTGTTCTGCAGTGTCACATTTTCTTAAATCAGATGCCTATATATTACCTCTGTTCTGATCTATGTATTTATCCTTTCCCCAATACTGCATAGGTTTAATTGCTGTTTATAAAAAGCTTTGAGATCTGATAGTATAAACTCTCCATTTTTGAATTTTGTTTTTAAAAACTGTCTTGGTTATTCTTAGCCTTTTACTCTTCCATATCAATGTGTTGAAAAATCCACCTGGAATTTTAATTGGCATTTCAATGAATCCATAGGTGAATTATCATTTGAAAAGATTGATTTTTATAACCTATCAACATGGTATATTCCTTAAAATTTAATTCTTTTAATGATGTTTTCACTGAAGAGATTTGAACACATTTTATTACATTTATTTTAAATTTTCAATGTTTTTGAAATAAATGTAAAATTACATTTTAAAATAGCTTATTTTCTACCTAGAATTTCCTATAAAAGTGATCTCTAAGTAAAGTGGTGATAAGAAGTTACTTGTGTTTTGTTCTCAATCTTAAGAATGTATCTTTTGACAATTAATCATTAAAATTGCTATAGATTTTTCTTAAATGTTTTAGATATTTGAATTAGCTATGTTTCCATTTTAAGACTTATTGCCAAAACCTAATGACTAAAAAAACCAAATATTTATTTTCTCTCAATTTCTGGTGTGAGGAATCTGGGTGTGGCTTAACTATTAATAAATCCTTTGGCTCCGGTCTCTATCATGTTTGCAATCAAAAAGGCAGCCCAGACAGGCTCCACTTCCAAGCTCACTCAGTGTTCATTGGCAGAATACGGTCCTTAGTGGATTATTGAATTGAGAGTCCTGAGTTCCCCACAGGATATTGGCAGGAGGTGACTCATTTCTTCACTACTTGGACCTCTTCACAGGGCAGCTCATAAAGTGGTGGCTGGCTTAATCAATGTGAGAAAAGAAGAAAGATGGAGAGCAAGTGAGAGGAACAGAAAAGTCACAGTCTTTAAAACTTTGGAAGAATCATCCCATTAATTTTATCATAATCTATTGGTTAAAAATTATTGAGTCAGGTTGTCACACAAGATGAAATGTTAAACAAAGTCATGAATACAGTAGCCACCTCACCCCTTATCTACAGGGGATACTTTTCAAGACCCACAGTAGATGTCTGAAACTGAAAATAGAACCGGACCCTGTATTATGTTTTTTTCCTATACATACATATATATGACAAAGTTTAAGTTATCTTAGGCACAGTAGAAGATAAACAACAATCACTAATAATAAAACAATAGTAACAATATACTGTAATCAAAATTATGTAAATGTGGTCTCTTTCTTTAAAAATATCATTTTTACAAATTTAATCCTTTTCCTTCTTTTTGTTTATTAATTTATTTTTGGCTATGCTGAGTGTTCATTGTTGGGTGGGTTCTCTAGTTGCTGAGTTTGTGTGCACTACTCCCTACCTGCAGTATGCAAGCTTTTTATTGAAGTGGCTTTTTCTTGTTAGGGTGCATGGGATTTAGGGCCCAAGGGCTTCAGTAGTTGCAGCACATGAGCTCAGTAGTTGCAGTTTCTGGGCTCTAAAACACAGGCTCAGTATTTCTGGGGCAACGGCTTAATTGCTCTGTGGCACATGGGATCTTCCTGGACCAGGGATCCAACCTCTATCTCATGTGTTAGCAGGCAGATTCTTTGCCACTGAACCACCAGGGAAGACCCCTTTTCCATCTTAACTAAGCATTTACATGGACTGTGGTTGTGACTTTTGCAGTCTCAGTTGCAACCGCAAAACTAGCACAAACTTCTTCACAATTTCATAAATAGAAGATCTGTACTTACTGTAAATCTTAGCAAACTCAGCATATTTTTTTTTTCTTCCTAAGGTTTAAAACTTACCTCTTTCCCCTTAAAGGAAGTAGTTTGCAGCTTCTCTTTGACATGTCCAGATTCCTATTATCATTGCTTTTACACTTTGAGTAAAATAAAGTACAGTAAAGGTGATTTGAAGGAGATCAAACAAGTCAATCCTAAAGGAAATCAGTCCTGAATATTCATTGGAAGGACTGATGTTGAAGCTGAAACTCCAATACTTTGGCCACCTGATGTGGAGAACTGACTCATTGGAAAAGACCGTGATGCTGGGAAAGATTGAGGGCAGGAGGAGAAGGGGATGACAGAGGATGAGATGGTTGGATGGCATCACCGACTCAATGGACATGAGTTTGAGCAAGCTGCAAGAGTTGGTGGTGGACAGGGAAGCCTGGCATGGTGCAGTTCATGGGGTCGCAAAAAGTCAGACATGACTGAGCGACTGAACTGAACTGAACTGTTATGACGCTGAAACTTAGATGTCTACTAAGTGACTAATTGGCAGGTTATGGTAGACAAAAGAATGAGTAATATTCAGGGTGGGAAAAACGGGGAGGGACAGGTCAAGATTTCATCATGCTAAAAATAGCAAGCAAATTTAAACATCAGTTCAGTTCAGTTCAGTAGCTCAGTTGTGTCTGACTCTTTGCTACCCCATCAATCGCAGCACGCCAGGCCTCCCTATCCATCACCAACTCCCAGAGTTCACTCAGACTCACATCCATCGAGTCAGTGATGCCATCCAGCCATCTCACCCTCTGTCGTCCCCTTCTCCTCCTGCCCCCAATCCCTCCCAGCATCAGAGTCTTTTCCAATGAGTCAACTCTTCGCATGAGGTGTCCACAGTATTGGAGCTTCAGCTTTAGCATCATTCCTTCCAAGGAAATCCCAGGGTTGATCTCCTTCAGAATGGACTGGTTGGATCTCCTTGCAGTCCAAGGGACTCTCAATTCTTCTCCAACACCACAGTTCAAAAGCATCAATTCTTCGGCACTCAGCCTTTTTCACAGTCCAACTCTCACATCCATACATGACCACAGGAAAAACCAGGGCATGTTTATTTCTTTCCTGAATTTTCTATTTGATATTTGCAGACAATGAAATTATGGAAAGTGGAATTGCAGATAAGGGGTAACTATGTTACCAAAAAAGCAGAGATCATTGCCCTCCATTTTCAAAGCAGCCTAACACAAAGCTCTTTATTCAATTGTGAAGTTCTTTCTATTGGTAGTTTGTTGAGAAATTTTAATTTAAATAAGTGTTGAATTGTACCTACATCATATTATATTGACATAAAAATAGATTTTCTCTTCCTTTTTTATTTTTTATCTTGGTTTGATAAGTTACATTCTTTGGCATTGCCTTTCTTTGGGATTGGAATGAAAACTGACCTTTTCCAGTCCTGTGGCCACTGCTGAGTTTTCCAAATTTGCTGGCATATTGAGTGCAGCACGTTCACAGCATCATCTTTCAGGATATGAAATAGCTCAACTGGAATTCCATCACCTCCACTAGCTTTGTTCATAGTGATGCTTCCTAGGTGCCACTTGACTTCAAATTCCAGGATGTCTGGCTCTAGGTAAGTGATCACACCATCATGATTATCTGGGATGTGAAGATATTTTTTGTACAGTTCTTCTGTGTATTCTTGCCACCTCTTCTAAATATCTTCTGCTTCTGTTAGGTCCATACCATTTCTTCCCTTTATTGTGCCTATCATTGCATGAAATGTTCCCTTGGTATCTCCACTTTTCTTGAAGAGATCTCTAGTCTTTCCCATTCTATTGTTTTCTTCTATTTCTTTGCATTGATCACTGAGGAAGGCTTTCTTATCTCTCCTTGCTATTTTTTGGAACTCTGCATTCAAATGGGTATATCTTTCCTTTTCTCCTTTGTTTTTTACTTCTTTTCACAGCTATTTGTAAGGCCTCCTCAGACAGCCATTTTGCTGTTTTGCATTTCTTTTCCATGGAGATGGTCTTGATTCCTGTCTCCTGTACAATGTCATGAACCTCCATCCATAGTTCATCAGGCACTCTGTCTATCAGATCTAGTCCCTTAAATCTATTTCTCACTTTCACTCTATAGTCATAAGGGATTTGATTTAGGTCATACCTGAATGTTCTAGTGGTTTTCCCCACTTTCTTCAATTTAAGTCTGAATTTGGCAATAAGGAGTTCACGATCTGAGCCACAGTCAGCTCTTGGTCTTGTGTATGCTGACTGTATAGAGCTTCTCCATTTTTGTCTGCAAAGAATATAATCAATCTGTTTGGTGTCGACCATCTGGTGCTTTCCACGTGTAGGGTCTTCTCTTGTGTTGTTGGAAGAGGGTGTTTGCTATGAGCAGTCCATTCTCTTGGCAGAACTTTATTAGCCTTTGCCTGGTTCATTCTGTACTCTAAGGCCAGTTTTAGAAAAGGCAGAGGAACCAGAGATTAACTTGCCAACATCCATTGGATCATCCAAAAAGCAAGAGAGTTCCAGGAAAACATCTATTTTTGCTTTATTGACTATGCCAAAGCCTTTGACTGTGTGGATCACAATAAACTGTGGAAAATTCTGAAAGAGATGGGAATATCAGACCACCTGACTTGCCTCTTGAGAAACCTGTATGCAGGTCTGGGAGCAACAGTTAGAACTGAACATGGAACAACAGACTGGTTCCAAATTTGAAAAGGTGTACATCAAGGCTCTATATTGTCACCCTGCTTATTTAACTTACATGTAGAGTACATCATGAGAAATGCTGGGCTGAAGGAAGCACAAGCTGGAATCAAGATTGCCGGGAGAAGTATCAATAACCTCAGATATGCATATGACACCACCCTTAGGGGAGAAAGTGAAGAACTAAAGAGCCTCTTGATGAAAGTGAAAGAGGAGAGTGAAAACATTGGCTTAAAGCTCAACATTCAGAAAACTAAGATCATGGCAACTGGTCCCATCACCTCATGGCAAATAGATGGGGAAACAGTGGAAACAGTGGCTGACTTTTTTTTTTTCTGGGCTCCAAAATCACTGCAGATGGTGACTGCAGCCATGAAATTAAGACACTTACTCCTTGGTAGGAAAATTATGACCAAACTAGACCACGTATTAAAAAGCATAGATATTACTTTGCCAACAAACGTCCATCTAGTTAAGGCTATGGTTTTTCCAGTAGTCATGTATGGATGTGAGAGTTGGACTGTGAAGAAAATTGAGCTCCGAACAATTGATGCTTTTGAACTGTGGTGTTGGAGAAGACTCTTGAGTCCCTTGGACTGCAAGGAGATCCAACCAGTTCATCCTAAAGGAGGTCAGTCCTGCATGTTGATTGAAAGGACTGATGTTGAAACTGAAACTCTAATACTTTGGCTACCTGATACGAAGAGCTGACTCATTTGAAAAGACCCTGATGCTGGAAAAGATTGAGGGCAGTAGGAGAAGGGGACGACAGACTTTGAGATAGTTGAATGTCATTACCAACTCGATCAACATTGGTTTGTGTGGACTCCAGGAGGTGGTGATGGACAGGGAGGCCTGGCGTGTTGCGGTTCATGTGGTCGCAAAGAGTTGGACATGACTGAGCAACTGAACTGAACTGAACTGATCAGTTACATTGTCTGACCTGTGGTGTTTAAAAACAAAGTTTCATTCTGGAACTAATTCAACTTTGTCCTGAGGCATTATCCTTTTGATACATTCCAGTTTTCTGCTTACTAATATTTTGCTTAGAATCTTTGCTTTTATTTCAAGGAAAATATTTGCCTGTTAATTATATTTCATGTATTTTATTGTCATATTTGATGTTAAAGTTACACTGTCATCCTTAGTTCAGAAGCATTTTCTCTTTCCCTATACATTGCATTTGTCCATAGATAAGTTGGTGCTCTTTTGTCTTAAAATAGGAGAAACTTTACTGGTGAACTAATTTGTTCCTATAAATCTTTATAAGGTAAGCTATAAACACGGCTTCAATTTTAAAATAGATATAAATCTACTTCAATATTTTACCATTTTATTGGTTTTTTAACTCTCCTATTTTTTAATTTTTTTCCATTTACCTGAAATTTTCAAATTCAGTGCTACAGGATTGTTAATGTTAAATCACATCCTTTTAACATCTAATTGATAAGTAGTGAATGACCCCTTTTCATTGCTTATAAAAGTTTATTGTACCTATTCTTTTTTCTTGATTAATCTTAATAGAGTTTTATTATTTTTGTTAATCTTTAAAAAGTAACTGATTTTGTTGATTTTCTAATTTCTATTTTATTAATTTACATTATTGTTTTTTCCTTTCTTTAAGCTGTATGTTAATTTTTAAAAAATTAGTTGAGATAGCTTTAGCAATATTGGGGTGTTTCTTTTTTTCTTTTTATATATGAGTTTTAAGATCCTAATTTCCTTATAGGTTCTGAATTCCCTATACTATTCTAAATTTGCCTGCATTAAGTGAATCATTAATTTTGGCATGAAGTTTTTTAAAAATCATTTAGTTCAACATAGTACTGACTTCATAATTTATTTTGACAATGAAGTTTTTTTTTTTTTGCTGGAAAATAATCAATGTCTAAACAGTTTAAAATTTCTCTATTTTTTCCTGTTATTATTTTTTTGACTAATTTGACTATATCAAAGAATATATCCTGAGTGACCTGACTCATGAAATTTCTTAAAGTTTGCAGCATTGCATTTCTATGAACAGTGCTACTGTTGCTCTTACAAGTGTAATGTGCCCCTGTTTATAGCTGCTATTAAAGCATCTTTATATTATTGGTGTTTGCTTGGTTTATCACGATGTACAGAGATACAGATTTCTTTGTATTCATTTTGCTGGGAGTACAGAATTTACTACACCTGTGATTTGATGTTAGTATTTGATTTAAAGAAATTCCTGCCCTGTATTTCTTGAAGTATATCTTTATTCCCTTCTCTCTTTCTATTACTCTGGTTAAAAATATGCTAAAAATTTTAAAATAATCTTTAAAAAATAGTGGATATATGTGTATGTATAACTGATTCACTTTGCTTTATGCTGCTGCTAAGTCGCTTCAGTCATGTCCAGCTCTGTGCAATTCCACAGATCGCAACCCACCAGGCTCCCCCATCCCTGGGATTCTCCAGGCAAGAACACTGGAGTGGGTTGCCATTTCCTTCTCCAATGCATGAAAGTGAAAAGTGAAAGTGAAGTCGATCAGTCGTGTCCGACTTTTCAAGACCCCATGAACTGCAGCCCACCAGGCTCTTCCGCTCATGGGATTTTCCAGGCAAGAGTACTGGAGTGGGTTGCCATTGCCTTCTCTGACTTTGCTGTATACCTGAAAGTAATAAGACATTGTGAATCCACCTATACTCTAATAAAAGTTAAAAATGAAAACAATAGGGAAAAGTGGGTGAGAAGTATACAGGAGCTGCTTGTACTGTTTATATTCTGTTCAGTTCAGTTCAGTTGCTCAGTTGTATCCAATTCTTTGCAACCCCATGAATCGCAGCACACCAGGCCTCCCTGTTCATCACCATCTCCCAGAGTTCACTCAGACTCATGTCCATTGAGTCCGTGATGCCATCCAGCCATCTCATCCTCGGTCATCCCCTTCTCCTCCTGTCCCCAATCCCTCTTTATATTACTTTCCTATAATTAGAAAACTGTTCTTAAATTAAGCATTTATTCAAATTAAAAAACTAAAGACAAAATATATGCTAGGCTTTTGACTTTGTTTCACATAGCTTTTATGGTATTTTTCTAGTCTTCAGTTTCTCTATGTGCTTCAATATGAATACTTATTATTACTCTGCCTTTCAGTTTCTTTCAGCACATTAATTCATTTTTCCATTGTGTTCATTCTGCTATCAGAGTCATTTGTCAAGGTAGAATTTTCAGGTGATATATTTTATCCTATATTTAAAATATACTAATTATATCTATTTTAAACATTTTCTTAGAAATGCAATGTCAAGTTTATCACTGAGTCTGTTTATATGATTGTCTTTTGAATTTCAACCCCTGTCTCTTAACAAAATAATAAATTCTGAGCTTTATATTTCAAAAAAATGAAACCTTTTTTTGATAGGTTTCAGAGTTCATTTGTAAGGAATAAAGCTGACCTCTGTCTCTGAAGCTGTCACTGCTGCTAAGGTATAGCCTCCTGTGTGTTCTGAGAATCTGAGATGATTACCAGATTGGGTGTGTGAGATCTTAGTTCCCTGATCAGGGATTGAACACACAGCCCCTGCATTGGAAGCATGGAGTCTTAAAACTAGATCTCCAGGAAAGTCTAAGAGACTTGTCTTTATTTTTTTGCAACTTTATTTATTCTTTTTAATTGAAGGATAACCATTTTAAAGGAAAATGTTAGCTTTTTAAACTTGGTTCTGGTAGGAATGTTGTTATTCTCATTCATCATAACTTAATCAAAACCTTTGGTAATATAATCAATTTATTTTGTTTATAATTTTGACTCTCAAAAGAAAATTGGGAAGATATAACTTTTTATATACCTTAAAAATGTTGTATTTAATTATTATCATTACTACTGTAAAATAATATTTTCTTATACATCTACTAAAAATAAAACACATTTGACAAACTAATTGTGCCTGAGCTGTATAGTAATTGAAAATTAATAGATTGTGAATACCTCTCCACACACAGAATAAGGTAGTCTTTTCCAGTGACAAAATATTTTCATTTGCTGTTAAAAATTTGAATTTGAAACACAAATACTTATGTATTTTATGAATTTTTATGTCTGATGATTATTTTTAATTCCCCAAGTATTTTTTATAAGAAACTTAAACTTTTATTAATGTGATGTGTACATTTAATAATTAATTTTTTATTTATAGAGATCCTACTATGTGAGTAGCATCCATTTAAATGGCAATATATTTATAGACAAGAGGATTTTTTTTGATTCATATTTTATTTGGTTATAAATTTTAAACATAAAAGAAAGACATGAAGCTGTATTTTCAAATCCAAGTCTTATCTGAAATAATAGAATGCAAAAGGCTGGCTCTCTGAACAGTTGCACCACTTTGGATGATGGATTCCAATAAATATAACATTTTAAATTGACTATTCAAATTATGTGATACAATATTTCAACTCTTATGCTGCTGACATTCTAACCACTAAACTTTTTTGGTCTTGGTATAACTCCAAAAGTCACTGAAGTTTTTTTATCCTTTGAGAAAATTACAGTAACTATGTTAAAATTAAAAGTTTTCACAGTATTTATACCCATACATTAATATATTTTATATGCTGATATGTTATATATACACTTACTTGTTATGCATATATCCATATATACTTATATAACAATGTAATTATAGATAATACAATATAACTAATCACTATATCTTACTCATCTTTTTATCCTCAGTGTCTATATGTTATGTGGCTCTTGCACTATTAAATGTTTCTTAAATGTATGAATAAATACATTCATTGTATTTGTTCAGATTACACATGTAGAATTTATGCTTTGCAATTCTACTTTAAAATACACATTTTACTTAAAGATATCATAATAAAGGGGTTTTTCCAGCTGGCTCAGTGGTAAAGAATCTGCCTGCCAATTATGGAGACAGGGTTTCATCCTTGGTCCAGGAAAATCCCACATGCCAGAGAGCAACTAATCCCCTGTGCCACAACTATTGAGCCTGTGCTGTAGAGCTCAGGAATTGTAACACTGAAGCTTAAACCCTAGAGCCCATGCTCAGTGACAAGAGAAGCCACTGCAATGAGAAGCCTCTGTACCACAATAAAGAGTAGATCCTGCTCCCCAAAACTAGAGAAAACCCAAAACACAGCAATAAACACTCAGCACATCCAGAAATAAATGCATTAAAGAAAGATATCATAATAAGGAAAATCCAGGGAAAACTTGTTTACTATAGAAACTTCTATGTTCTATATTTATAGCTTCTGACTGTAATACTGCATCGCTAGGTAATTACCTAAAGCTCCAAAAAGAATCTTATAAGAGTAGTGTGGCCAAACAGGAGGACATAGTTCTAGGAAAGTATATCCAAATATCATAATGAATTAAGAAAGTAGACAAAACAGAAGAAAAGACAGATATGCCAGTAATTACTCCCATGAGAAGCCTGCTGCTGCTATTGCTAAGTCGCTTCAGTGGCGTCCAACTCTGTGTGACCCCATAGATGGCAGCCCACCAGGCTCCCCCGTCCCTGGGGTTCTCCAGGCAAGAACACTGGAGTGGGTTGCCATTTCCTTCTCCAAGGCATGAAAGTGAAAATGAAAGTGAAGTCGCTCAGTCGTGTCCGACTCTTAGTGACCACATGGATTGCAGCCTACCAGGCTCCTCCATCCATGGGCTTTTCCAGGCAAGAGTCCTGGAGTGGGGTGCCATACCTTCCTTTAATTTAAAAAAAAAAACTTGTTTGCCTACTAAATTTATTAAAATAATGAGATATATCAGATGAGCATAGAATCCAATTAGTAATGGGCCAATAAATATTTACTGAGCTCCTACTTATACCAGACACTGTTCTACAAATAAAAGTAGAGAAAAATACCATTTATAATAGTATCAAAAATGAAATATTTAGAAATAAAGTAACAAAATGTATGTACGTACACTAAAAACTACAAAACATTACTGAGATAAACTAAAGAAGGCCTAAGTAAGTGAATAAATATACCATGTTTACAGATTGAAAGGGACACTGTTGTTAAGATGTCAAGAGCATGAGTCCTTCCACACAAGCAAATTTTGAGTATCTACAGTATCCTATTTGTTAACAAGAGTCACTAAGTCATTTACTACATCAATGAAGTAAGAGTATCTATCAGTCTTATAAGATGAGGAGAAGGAACATAGTTCTGAAGTATAATTAGATTTACCACTGAGCATTAGTAATATCAGTAACCTTAGGACTGAACATAATATGGAGAAAATGGTTGTTAATGATGACTAATAAATGTATTTTTAGAAAAGTAAATAAATAAATGCATTTCAGAAAATATTTGGCAGGTCAGCATTAACTTTTTTTTAGAAAAGCAGATTGTTATTCAGCTGAATTATTGTATTACATTGCTTTTGTTCATGAAATAAAGACATGAAGTCTAGAAATCTGAAGTTAAAGGTAAAATGTCATATTAGAAAACATCATTAAAATTTTGCCTTTGCTTGTCAATGAATTGATTATATCCTTCATACCCAAAGGTCACATCTCCAAAGAATGTGCAGTAAAGAGCATTTCAAATTTTTGAACCAAATGGAATAGCTACTTCCTGCTATGATGGGCGTAGTAAAATGTATATAGGTTTATTTCCAGAATTTCTTTAGAATTGAGCCAGCCTAATCAACATTCTTTTCAGTTTCACTCTGTAGGTAGGAAATAACCACATTCCTGAGATTCTTTTTCAGAAGAATCATCAATTCAGAAAAGTTGTAGGTGCAGTGGCAGTTTGTTTCCCCACATCCTACAGACAAATGTGCTAACTCCCAAAAATAGCTTGAGTGTTCTTGAAGATGTTAGGTTTTTAAAATTTGATTTTTCGTAATCTAGCAAGCAACACACAAGGTTGGGGAGACAGCTCTGTAGATAAATAAAGGTCATACATAGGTACAGAGTTTTGCTAAAGTGGTATATTTTTGTTAAATAGAACTTCAGAATTTGTTATCCTGTTTCATTAAATCTACTGGGAAACATTTATCTTTCCCTTATATTTTAAACATAGTGAGTCTGGTGGGGAGGGGGGGAGGTGAGAGGGGGGTTCAGGATTGAGAACACACGTCCACCCGTGGCAGATTCATGTTGATGTGTGGCAAAAACAATACAATATTGTAAAGTAAAATAATAATAATAATAATTTTTTAAAATGTTCTTTCATTCCACTTTCTGTTCTAGAACAAACTTAGAGTTAGTGAGATACATATTGATTGCATGCCATTGATTTGCTTTTCTACAGATATTCAAAATCTCTAGTAACAATTATATGTCAGTAGTTATCCACTCAACATGCTGTGTTTGGAAGAGATGAGAAGAAAAGAAGAGGAGAAAAGAGAATAGAAGGGGAAAATTGACTGTGGTGGAGGAATGGAAGAAAGTGGTAGGGAGATTAGAGAAGGGAGAATTACTAACCCAAGGAAGGTGGACTTCAAGGATTCAAATACATGCTTAGCAACAAAATTTCCATTTGACCATTTCTTTATTTTTGAATCAAATCATTCAATATTTACAGACTCCAATCCATGTGCTAGTCACTGTGTTAGAAGATAGAGATATAACAAACTTACCAATCACTATTTCTGCCTGAAACTTATGAGATAGTTTCAGCATATATTTTTGAAGCAAGCAATTTATCTGTTAATTTATTTTTAGCTATGGCACTGAGGACTCTTGAGAGTCCCTTGGAAAGCAAAGAGGTCAAACAGTTAATCTTAAAGAAAACCAACCTTGAATACTCTTTGGAAGGACTGATGCTAAAGCTGAAGCTCCAATATTTTGGCCAACTGATGCAAACAGCTAACTCATTGGAAAAGATACTGATGATGGGAAAGATTGAAGGGTGAAGGAAAAGAAGGTGACAGAGGATGAGACTGTTGGATGGCATCACCTATTCAATGGACATGAATTTGGGCAAACTCCAGGAGATGGTGAGAGACTGGGAAGCCTGGCATGCTGCAGTCCATGGAGTGGCAGAGTCAGACACGACTTGGTGGCTGAACAATAAGAAAATGACCCTGATATTTGATAAGAATTTTTCCATCATTATGAAAGCAATCCAATGAAATGTGATTTATGATGGGGGCTTTGGGACATATCAGTTAATTAAATATATGCTACTATTATTCCATCTTATAAGATGATAAAATCGAACATCTAAGAGATTGCTTCCCTGGTGGCTCAGCTGGTAAAGAATCCACCTACAATGTGGGAGACCTGGATTTGATGCTTGGGTTGGGAAGATTACCTGGAGAGGGGAATAGCTACCCACTCCAGTATTCTGGCCTGGAGAATTCGATGGAGTGTGTCCATTGGGTCTCATAAAGTCAGACATGTCTCAGTGACATTCACTTGCACTTTGAAAGGATTAATAAACTCATTGGAATATAACATTGTGAAATGATCTAAAATGATTTGGGTCCTGGCAGTCCCAAGCCAGTTCTGATGGTCTCATACTTTGGTTCTAGTATTTATTTATTGAAACTTTATTGCAACTCTCTATTCCCACCTTGCTACCCTATGATTTGAGTTTCTCAGTTTTCACTCATCTCAACTGCCATTCAAGCTTACTTTGCACAATAATTTGATGGTGAATATTTAGACAAAAAAGTGAATCATAGTACCTAAAATATATTATTATGTGGAGTTGCCTAGCAATTAATATTTTTTACTGCTCACAACAACTTTGTCAGATGGATAGTAGCCATATGCCAGCAAATTTGGAAAACTCAGCAGTGGCCACAGGACTGGAAAAGGTGTTTTCATTCCAACCAAAAAGAAAGGCAATGCCAAAGAATGCTCAAACTACCACACAATTGCATTCATCTCACATGCTAGTAAAGTAATGCTCAAAATTCTCCAAGCAAGGCTTCATCAATACGTGAACCGTGAACTCCCTGATGTTCAAGCTGGTTTTAGAAAAGGCAGAGGAGCCAGAGATCAAATTGCAAACATCTGCTGGATCATGGAAAAAGCAAGAGAGTTCCAGAAAAACATCTATTCCTGCTTTATTGACTATGCCAAACCTTTGAGTGTGTGGATCAAAATAAACTGTGGAAAATTCTGAAAGAGATGGGCATACCAGACCACTTGACCTGCCTGTTGAGAAATGTGTATGCAGGTCAGGAAGTAACAGTTAGAACTGGACATGGAACAACAGACTGGTTCCAAATAGGAAAAGGAGGACATCAAGGCTGTATATTGTCACCCTGCTTATTTAACTTCTATGCAGAGTACATCATGAGAAACGCTGGACTGGAAGAAACACAAGCTGGAATCAAGATTGCTGGGAGAAATATCAATAACCTCAGATATGCAGATGACACCACCCTTATGGCAGAAAGTGAAGAGGAGCTAAAACGCCTCTTGATGAAAGTGAAAGAGGAGAGTGAAAAAGTTGGCTTAAAGCTCAACATTCAGAAAATGAAGATCATGGCAACTGGTCCCATCACTTCATGGGAAATAGATGGGGAAACAGTGGAAACAGTGTCAGATTTTATCTTTTTGGGCTCCAAAATCACTGCAGATGGTAACTGCAGCCATGAAATTAAAAGATTGCTACTCCTTGGAAGAAAAGTTATGACCAAACTAGATATTATATTCAAAAGCAGAGACATTACTTTGCCGACCAAGGTCCGTCTAGTCAAGGCTATGGTTTTTCCTGTGGTCATGTATGGATGTGAGAGTTGGACTGTGAAGAAGGCTGAGCGCCGAAGAATTGATGCTTTTGAACTGTGGTGTTGGAGGAGACTCTTGAGAGTCCCTTGGACTGCAAGGAGATCCAACCAGTCCATTCTGAAGGAGATCAACCCTGGAATTTTTTTTGGAAGGAATGATGCTAAAGCTGAAACTCCAGTACTTTGACCACCTTATGCAAAGAGTTGACTCATTGGAAAAGACTCTGATGCTGGGAGGGATTGGTGGCAGGAGGAGAAGGGGACGACAGAAGATGAGATGGCTGGATGGCATCACGAACTCGATGGACGTGAGTCTGAGTGAACTCTGGGAGTTGGTGATAGACAGGGAGGCCTGGCGTACTGTGATTCATGGGGTGGCAAAGAGTCGGACACGACTGAGTGACTGAACTGAACTGAACCACTTCATCAGTTACACAGATATTACCATTTACTTTCCTGTATTAAATTAAGAAATATGCATCTCAGTTCAGTTCAGTTGCTCAGTCGTGTCTGAATCTTTGCAGTTCTATAGATTGTAGCACACCAGGTTTCCCTGTCCATTACCAACTCCTGGAGCTTGCTCAAACTCATGTCCATCGAGTCAGTGATGCCATGCAAACATATCCTCTGTCGTACCCTTCTCCTTAAGCTTTCAATCCTTCCCAGCCCCAGGGTCTTTTTCAATGAGTCAGTCTTTGAATCAGGTGGCCAAAGATTTGAAGTTTCAGCTTCAGCATCAGTCCTTCCAATGAATATTCAGGACTGATTTCCTTTAGGATTGACTGGTTTGATCTCCTTGCAGTGCAAAGGACTCTCAAGAATCCTCTCCAACACCACAATTCAAAAGCATAAATTTTTCTGTGTTCAGTTTTCTCTATAGTCCATCTCTGACAGCCATACGTGACGACTGGAAAAACCATAGGTTTGACTAGATGGACCTTTGTCAGCAAAGTAATGTCTTTGCTTTTTGTATGCTGTCTAGTTTGGTCATAGCTTTTCTTCCAAGGAAAAAGTGTCTTTGAATTTCCTGGCTGCAGTCACCATCTGCAGTGATTTTGGAGCCCAAGAAAATGAAGTCTGTCACTGTTTCCAGTATTTCCCCATCTATTTGCCATGAAGTGATGGGATCAGATGCAATGTTCTTAGTTTTTTGAATGTGGAGTTTCAAGCCAGCCTTTTCACTCTCCTCTTTCACTTTCATCAAGAGGCTCTTTAGTTCTTCTTCACTTTCTGCCATAAGGGTGTTGTCATCTGTGTATCTGAGGTTATTGATATTTATCCCAGAAATCTTGATTCCAGCTTGTGCTTCATCCAGCCTGGCATTTCACATGATATACTCTGCATATAAGTTAAATAAGCAGGGTGACAATATACAGCCTTGACATAGTCCTTTCCCAATTTGGAACCAGTCTGTTATTCCACATCCAGTTCTAACTCTTGTTTCTTGACCCATATACAGATTTCTCAGGAGGCAGATAAGGTGACCTGGTATTCTTATTAAGGATTTTTCAGTTTTTTTTTTTGTTATCCACACAGTCAAAGTCTTTGCTGTAGTCAACAAAGCAGAATTAGATGTTTCTTTGGAACTCTCTTGCTTTTTCCATGATACAACGGATATTGGCAATTTGATCTCTGGTTTCTTTGCCTTTTCTAAATCCAGCTTAAACATTTGGAAATTCATAGTTCACGTACTGTTGAAGCCTCGTTGCAGAATTTTGAGCATTATTTTGCTAGTGTGTGAGATGAGTGCAATTTTGTGTTAGTTTCAACATTCTTTGGCATTGCCTTTCTTGCATCTGGAAAGAAAATTGGCCTATTCCAGTCTTGTGGCCACTGCTGAGTTTTCCAAATTCGCTGGCATATTGAATGCAGCAGTTTAATGCAAATCAAAACCAAAGTGAGGTACCATTTCACGCCAGTCAGAATGGCTGTGATCCAAAAGTCTACAAGCAAAAAAAGCTGGAGAGGGTGTGGAGAAAAGGGAACCCTCTTACTCTGTTGGTGGGAATGCAAACTAGTACAACCACTATGGAGAACAGTGTGGAGATTCCTTAAAAAACTGGAAATAGAACTGCCTTATGACCCAGCAATCCCACTGCTGGGCATACACACCAATGAAACCAGAATTGAAAGAGACACGTGTACCCCAATGTTCATCGCAGCACTGTTTATAATAGCCAGGACATGGAAACAACCTAGATGTCCATCAGCAGATGAATGGATAAGAAAGTTGTGGTACATATACACAATGGAGTATTACTCAGCCATTAAAAAGAATACATTTGAATCAGTTCTAATGAGGTGGATGAAACTGGAACCTATTATACAGAGTGAAGCAAGCCAGAAAGAAAAACACCAATACAGTGTGAAGTGAAGTGAAGTGAGCTCGCTCAGTCGTGCCCGACTCTTTGCGACCCCATGGACTGTAGTCCACCAGGCTCTTCCATCCATGGAATTCTCCAGGCAAGGATACTTGAATGGGTTGCCATTTCCTTCTCCAGGGGAACTTCCCAACCCAGGGATCGAACCCAGGTCTCCCGCATTGCAGACAGTCGCTTTACTCTCTGAGCCACCAGGGAAACTAACGCATATATATGGAATTTAGAAAGATGATAATGATAACCCTGTATGCGAGACAGCAAAAGAGACACAGATGTATAGAAAAGTCTTCTGGACTCTGTGGGAGAGAGAGAGGGTGGGATGATTTGGGAGAACGGCGTTGAAACATGTATCATATCATATATGAAATGAGTCGCCAGTCCAGGTTCAATGCATGATACTGAATGCTTGGGGCTTGTGCACTGAGACGACCCAGAGGGATGATACGGGGAGGGAGGTGGGAGGGGGGTTCAGGATGGGGAACATGTGTATACCTGTGGCAGATACATGTTGATGTATGGCAAAACCAATACAATATTGTAAAGTAATTAACTTCCAATTAAAATAAATACATTTATATTAAAAAAATAAAGCACCATCTTTTAGGATTTGAAAGAGCTAAATTGGAATTCTATTATCTCTACTAGCTTTGTTAATAGGGATGATTCCTAAGTCCCACTTGACTTTGTATTTCAGGATGTCTGGCTCTAGGTGAGTGATCACACCATCGTGATTATCTGAGTCATGAATATCTTTTTTGTATAGTTCTTCTGCGTATTCATGCCACCTCTTCTTAATATCTTCTGCTTCTGTTAGGTCCATACCATTTCTGTCCTATATTGTGCCCATTATTGCATTAAATGTTCCCTTGGTATCTCTAATTTTCTTGAAGAGATCTCTAGTCTTTCCCATTCTATTGTTTTCCTCTCTTTCTTTCCATTGATCACAAAGGAAGCCTTTCTTATCCCTCCTAGCTAGTCTTTGGAACTCTGCATTCAAATGGGTTTATCTTTCCTTTCCTCCTTTGCCTTTAGCTTCTCTTCTTTTCTCAGCTATTTGTAAGGCTTCCTCAAACATCTAGTTTGCCTTTTTACATTTGGTTTTCTTGGGGATGGTCTTGATTACTGCCTCCTGTACAATGTCTTTAATCTCTGTCCATAGTTCTTCAAGCTCTCTGTCTGTCAGATCTAACCCCTTGAATCTCTGTCACTTCTACTGTATCATGAGGGAGTTGATTAGGTCATGCCTGAATGGTCTATTGGTTTTCCCTACTTTGTTCAATATAAGTCTGAATTTGGCAATAGGGAGTTCATGATTTGAGCCATAGTCAGCCCTTAGTCTTATTTTTGCTGACTGTATAGAGCTTCTCCATCTTTGGCTGCAAAGAATATAATCAGTCTGTTTTTGGTATTGACCATCTGGTGATGTCTATGTGTAGAGTCTTCTCTTGTGTTGTTGGAAGAGGGAGTTTGCTTTGATGAGTGCACTCTGTTGGCAAAACTCTGCTAGCCTTTTCCTTGCTTAATTTTGTACTCCAAGGCCAAACTTGCCTGTTACTCCAGTATCTCTTGACTTCCCACTTTTGAATTTCAGTCCCCTATGATGAAAAGTACATATTTTGGGGGCGTTAGTTCTAGAAGGTCTTTTAGGTCTTCACAGAACTGTTCAACATCAGCTTTTTCAATATCACTGGGTGTTGCATAGACTTCGATTACTGTGATATTGAATGGCTTGCCTTAGAAACGAACAGAGATCATTCCGTCATTTTTGAGATTGCACCCAAGTATTGCATTTTGGACTCTTTTGTTGACTATGAGGGCTACTCCTTTTCTTCTTCATTCTTTCTGGAGTTATTTCTCCACTGATATCCAGTAATGTTGGACACCTAGTGACCTGGGGAGTTCATTTGTCAGTGTCATATCTTTTGCCTTTTCATACTGTTCATGTAGTTCTCAAGGCAAGAATACTGAAGTGGTAATTTGTGCATAATTTTGCAAAAACCACTAAAATATTGTAAAGTAATTAGCCTCCAATCAAAATAAATAAATTAATTAAAAATAGCATCTATCAGTAAGCCTATGATAAAGTATTTGGGGATCTGAGGACTTTTTAATATCCCCCAATACTATAATTTCTATAAATTTGTCAATGGAGTCTCCATGTGAATATAAAATGACAGTACAGTAATGCCATAAGTAGAATAAATGAAACTCCTATTTATTCTATCCTTTATACTAGATGCAATTTTAGGTGATTGCTTTTTTAGTCATTATTTTTATAACTCACCTGGCTAATTAATGGGTATGGAAAATTAGACAATAGTTCTCTGAAGCCTCCATGAACAACTGCCTTGTTAGGCTGCATTTGTTTCAATTTTTGTGGTGGTGGTGGTACATATCTGAGAAAATAAAACATTTTAATGACCAAAGTTTCATGTGGAGTTATATCCATAACTCCTCAAATGTGTGGCTCTATGCGGGAAGGATCCATATTATGTATTAGGCATAGACTTGTTCTTAGCAGCAAACTCTAAATCACAATGTTTAATACTAGACATTAGGAAGAGAATTGCATGTGATGATTATTAAGTGTTTGCAGCAAAACATTTCATGGTTCCTCCTTGTCTTTAATGTCTTTCTCTACCCTTCTATTATGCCAAAACTCAGATATCAGCAGCTTTCCCAGGCATTTCAGATAATAAATAAAATTGTTACATTTTAAGCCCTAAACAACATTTTACTTACTTTCATTGTGTAGTGCTTCAGAAGTTTATTGTCTAGCTGTCAATTATTATTGTTGGTATTAAAACTGTTTTCTGCTTTTTTATATTTTCTGAATGCCTTCAATGTTTTAAGCATTGGGGAGAATCCACACAAAAATATATTTGTTTAGAAAGACAGCAAAGTTTTCTTTTTAAGGAAAGCAGCAGTCTCTGACAATAAAAGTTATGGTATCTAAGTTGCCAAGGCTGTCCTGTTAATTAGTATTTCATATTTATAACCAATTCCATATAAATTATTCCATATACTCCTTCATTTAGCAATCAGAATATAAAAAGGAAGACAAAGAAGTGAGATGCAAGAAATATATTCCTTGTTAGGGTATATGAAACAATATGGAAACAAACAGAAGAATGTAACTCACATACTTAAGTTTCATGACATTATTCTTAAAATATTGCAAAGCATTAGCTATGAAAAGGCCAATCAAGATGATTTCAGGCAGAGGAAAAAACATGTGTAAAGATAAGGTGCCTTACCAAACATGGTGGCTCTCAAAAAAGGGAAGTAGGTAGTTTGGGTGAGTCTGAATTTACACAGCTGGAGGGTATTGATGAGAGATGAGCCTTTTTGGTTTATCATTCAGAGTTCATTTTGAAGGTAATTGAGAACACATGAAATGTTATTTTATTTGTGGCCAACCCAGTTTGAGCATTACCAAGAAATTCTGGAACACATAATTTCAGTTTAGTTAAGGAATATTACAACATTGACCATCACCATCATCCACCCTTGTAAATCTGAAATCAATACATAATTTCTGTAACCATATTTAAATTCCAAAGAAGGAAAATAGAAAGCCATGTTTTCACATTACCTGAATCAAGCAACACCTTGTACAACTGAAAGTACTAGCCTTTTCTCAAAGTGAGAAAGAAGGACCTAAATATCATTTTATCCATCTTTGAGTGATATATTTCCTCTCTTCAGTCAATCACATCTTTCTTTGATATCTTGAAACTTATAAGCTGAGATTTTGTAACTCATTATTAATACAATTTATGTTATATAGGAATGGGAATGGAAAACATATATAAACCTTTGTGTTAAATCGGGTAAAACCTCATATGATTTGGAAGACACCCAACATACTTCAGGAGAATTGTATTGGAAATACTGTCATATTGGATACTGAGTACAAAGTGAAGAGCTTATTTCCACCCTAAAAACTGTTGGCAGGAAGTAAACTGAGAAAACTCCTCAAATGTCAACATATGATTGTTATCTGTCATGAAAAGTAAAGGATGACACAGACAGCAGAAATAAAAGAACAAAGGTGAAATGTTTCTACAAAAGAAACTTCTGATCTACTATTTTATAGTTATTAGTAATGCTCATAAGGGAGGCACAGGATAAATGCTTCACTCTTTCTCCTTATTTTGCAGTATGGTGAGTTTATACACAATATGCAAGACTTTCTGAATGTTCTTCCTGAGGATCGCTATACATTTCTGATGCTACAAGCAATCTAGGGATTTCTTGTAGGATCTTTCTTTTTTTCTTTTTCAACAAGGTAGTTACATGAAGGGTAAATATCTCTGTTCAAGGCGTTTACTGGACCTCAATATACTATTTAAATACTTTTATATCAAGGCATGAGTCAGAATCTTCAAATCTAATTCTGGTTGTACTTTCTCTCTTGTACTTTCTTTCTGGCTTCACTTCCTGGTGTCTTCCACCTTGCTGCAAAGAAAAGGCTCTCCCTGTTTTCAGTTTTGCTAAATTATATGACTTTGCTAAAAATTGTAAAGTTATAAGTTTAAGAATCTTTGGTCTGGTTCTTCATATTAAAATGTGGATTTGGGTAATTTGGAAATTCTTTTGAATAAAGCTTAGATTTTGAGATAATGACTTATGACTTTAAAAATCAGATTTAAAATACATAGAAAATAATTTTCTATGAAAATTCAGTGGTTGGGGTGATATAGATCAAATGACAGATTGAATATGAAAATATTTTAAAATATCATGTTCTTTATGCATGCTGAACTAAGAACCTCACTATATGTGCCTCAATTTTCTGCAAATTATAGATTCTGCCAAGTGTTTTTTTTTTCTTTTTCCTTTTTTTGATAGGAGATTCATACTTTATTTCTCCAATTGAAATAATTATACAGTTAAGTATAAATGAAAGGCATGGTTGTACAAGAAACCCAGGTCCTTTAGGTGGTTCAGTCAAAGAGGTAAGATCTCTGGCTGATTCACATGAGATGCATTCACTCCTTGGCCCAGGTTTTGGGATTCTGCCAGCCTTCAGTTCATTAATAAGTTTCTTCAAAATCCTTAAGTGTCAGATCCTCCTAGTAGTTGTCATTTATTTGAAACATTGGTGGTTTTACACAGGCTCCTAAACATTCCACTTCTATAAGAATGAAAAGTTTGTCAGGTGTAGTTTCTCCAAACTTTATTTCAAGTTTTTTTTTTTTTTTTTTAATTTTCTTAATGACCTCCAATATGCTGTCAGACTTTCAGTGCATGCAAGGCATAGTAGTGTATACTTAAATATATTTTCCAAGTGGCTTTGCAATATACATTGTATAAAAAGTTGGTACATCATATACTCTCATTGGAGGTACTTGTAAAACTTCTTCAACCTTGTTCATAGCAGAGTTGGGGAGCCGTCCATTTTTTCTTTGGCTAAATCCAGGATTAGAAGCAAAGCTTCTGCTTTATGCCATTTTAGGTGTTGTTGTTCAGTCCTTCAATCGTTTCTGAATCTTTGTGACCCCATGAACTGCAGCACACCAGGATTCTCTGACCTTCAATATCTCCCTGAGTTTGCTGAAACTCATGTCCATTGAATCGATGACACCATCCAACTATCTCATCCTCTTTTGACCCCTTCTCCTCAATCTTTCTCAGCATCAGGGAGATGCTTTTTCTATGTGTTTGTTCTTCGCATCAGAGGTCTAAAATATTAAAACTTCAGCTTTAGCACCTGTCCTTCCAATGAATATTCAGAGTTGATTTCCTTTAGGATTGACTGGTTTGATCTTGCTGCCCAAGGGAGTCTCAAGAGTCTTTTCCAGCACTGCAGTTCAAAACCATCAGTTGTTCAGCATTCCGCCTTATTTATGGTCCAGCTCTCACATCTGTAAGTGACTACTGGAAAAACCATAGCTTAGATTTTACAGACCTTTTCTGACAGAGTGATGTCTCTGATTAGTAATATGTGTCTAGATTTGTCATAATTTTTCTTCCAAGGAGCAATCATCCTTTTGTTCCATGGCTACACTCACTGTCCACAGGGATTTTCAGTTCAGTTCAGTTCAGTCACTCAGTCGTGTCCGACTCTTTGCGACCCCATGAATCACAGCACGCCAGGCCTCCCTGTCCATCACCAACTCCCGGGGTTCACTCAGACTCACATCCAACGAGTCAGTGATGCCATCCAGCCACCTCATCCTCTGTCGTCCCCTTCTCCTCCTGCCCCCAATCCCTCCCAGCAATTTTCCAATGAGTCAACTCTTCACATGAGGTGACCAAAGTACAGGAGTTTCAGCTTTAGCATCATTCCTTCTAAAGAAATCCCAGGGCTGATCTCCTTCAGAATGGACTGGTTGGATCTCCTTGCAGTCCAAGGGACTCTCAAGAGTCTCCTCCAACACCGCAGTTCAAAAGCATCAATTCTTCGGTGCTCAGCCTTCTTCACAGTCCAACTCTCACATCCATACATGACTAATGGGAAAACAATAGCCTTGACTAGACAGACCTTAGTAGGCAAAGTAATGTCTCTGCTTTTGAATATGCTATCTAAGTTGGTCATAACTTTTCTTCCAAGGAGTAAGTGTCTTTTAATTTCATGGCTGCAGTCACCATCTGCAGTGATTTTGGAGCCCCAAAAAATAAAGCCTGACACTGTTTCCACTTGGAGCCCCCCAAAAGAAAGTCTATCACTTTCCATCATTTCCCCATCTATTTGCCATGAAGTGATGGGACCAGATACCATGATCTTTGTTTTTTGAACATTGGGATTTAAACCACCTTTTTCACTCTTCTCTTTCACTTTCATCAAGAGGCTCTTCAGTTTTCTTCACATTCAGCCATAAGGGTGATGGCATCTGCATATTTGAAGTTATTGTTATTTCTCCCGTAAATCTTGATTCTAGCTTGTGCTTCATCCAGCCCAGCATTTCCCGTGATGTACTCTGTATATAAGTTAAATAAACAGAGTGACAATATACAGCCCTGATATATTTCTTTTCCAATTTGGAACCAGGCTGCTGTTTCAGGCCCAGTCCTAACTGTTGCTTCTTGACCTGCATAAAGATTTCTCAGGAGACAGGCAAGGTGACCTGGTATTCCCATCTCTTTAAGAATTTTCCACAGTTTGTTGCATTCCACACAGTCAAAGGCTTCGGCATAGTCAATAAAGCAGAAGTCATATTTTTGTTTGTTTGTTTGTTTGTTTAACAATTGTCTCTGTCCTCTTAAGAGTTTTCCATTGTGAATTCAAATGGAATATCTAGGTTATTGTCAGGAGTAACTATGTGCACAATTAAGGCTCCTCCAGCTCCATTCTGCACAGCCGTCTCATGCAAATTCCTCAAATGTCTTCTCCACTGGCAAGGCTTGCTGAGTGGGTCCATGGGTCCAGACTGCCATAGAGATCATGATGGACCAAATTGCCCACCTCCCAAGTGGTTTTTTTTTTTTTTTTTTTTTGGTAAATGGCTTTAATTTACATAGCAGTTCCTATTTCTTTTTTTTAAAATTTATTTTTTATTTTACTTTACAATTCTGTATTGGTTTTGCCATACATTGACATGAATCCACCACGGGTGTACATGCGTTCCCAAACATGAACCCCCCTCCCACCCCCCTCCCCACAACATCTCTCTGGGTCATCCCCACATACCAGCCCCAAGCGTGCCATATCCAGCATCAGACATAGACTGGCAATTCAATTCTTACATGATATTATACATGTTTCAATGCCATTCTCCCAAATCATCTCATCCTCTCCCTCTCCCACTGAGTCCAAAAGTCCGCTATACACATCTGTGTCTTTTTTGCTGTCCTGCCTACAGGGTCATCATTGCCATCTTTCTAAATTCCATATATATGTGTTAGTATACTGTATTGGTGTTTTTCTTTCTGGCTTACTTCACTCTGTATAATCGGCTCCAGTTTCATCCATCTCATCAGAACTGATTCAAATGTATTCTTTTTAACGGCTGAGTAATACTCCATTGTGTATATGTACCACTGCTTTCTTATCCATTCATCTGCTGATGGACATCTAGGTTGTTTCCATGTCCTGGCTATTATAAACAGTGCTGCGATGAACATTGGGGTACATGTGTCTCTTTCAATTCTGGTTTCCTCCGTGTGTATGCCCAGCAGTGGGATTGCTGGGTCATAAGGCAGTTCTATTTGCAATTTTTTAAGGAATCTCCACACTGTTCTCCATAGTGGCTGTACTAGTTTGCATTCCCACCAACTGTGTAGGAGGGTTCCCTTCTCTCCACACCCTCTCCAGCATTTAATGCTTGCAGATTTTTGGATTGCAGACATTCTGACTGGTGTGAAGTGGTACCTCATTGTGGTTTTGATTTGCATTTCTCTAATAATGAGTGATGTTGAGCATATTTTCATGTGTTTGTTAGCCATCCGTATGTCTTCTTTGGAGAAATGTCTATTTAGTTCTTTGGCCCATTTTTTGATTGGGTCGTTTATTTTTCTGGAATTGAGCTGCAGGAGTTGCTTGTATATTTTTGTGATTAGTTGTTTGTCAGTTGCTTCATTTGCTATTATTTTCTCCCATTTGGAAGGCTGTCTTTTCACTTTGCTTATATTTTCCTTTGTTGTGCAGAAGCTTTTAATTTTAATTAGATCCCATTTGTTTATTTTTGCTTTTATTTCCAGAATTCTGGGAGGTGGATCATAGAGGATCCTGCTGTGGTTTATGTCAGAGAGTGTTTTGCCTATGTTCTCCTCTAGGAGTTTTATAGTTTCTGGTCTTACATTTAGATCTTTAATCCATTTTGAGTTTATCTTTGTGTGCGGTGTTAGAAAGTGATCTAGTTTCATTCTTTTACAAGTGGTTGACCAAGTGGTTTTTATTTTAATTTTTTAATGATCATTGCATGATATCAGGAATAAAAAACTTAAAGAGAAATCAGGATATTCAGGTTTTAGTAATAGTTAATTCATAGCTCTTTAACTACCAATATATTTTATGTACTTATCATATGTTTAAGGCAAACACATTAACAGATTATCTCATTTGTTTTCTTTGATATCTTTTCTATGTCTGAAGGAAAGATATTTGTAACAGATGGGTCCTACAAGTGGCTTTTTAAAATTCTGACTCTATAATCACAGGGCAAATGGCTTATAATTTTAATTTTCAGAACTCCAATATAAACTGTAATACCCGACTGCTTTCTACCCTTCTTGAGTTATAGCTAGTTAACAAATAAAACAACAATTTGAAAATTGTTCTTTTCATTCTAAAGTTGTATACTTAAAAAAAAAAAAAAAAAAGCCAGGGGGCATTATGATTATGTACCTCCTTCATTTTATCAAAACTCATTTAAACACTATGGTATGTATAAGTAGACAATTCACATAATTTACTTTTACTTATTGATCAGCACACCCAAAATTGTCCCAATCAAGCAAGGACTACAAATAATTTGTATGTGTCTGTGATTAAATTGTTTTTGACATCTTCCTTCCACAATTTTAAACAATTATAGAATATTTCTTAAACATACCTTGTTATGTATTCCTTCTAAATATCTTATTTCATTAAACTTTCCTCATATTATGTGGGTTTAGTTATTGTATGTGAGCATTTTTTACCTAATTATCTTTAAAAGTCCTATTTTATTGCAAATTAAATACACGGATGATATTTGGAAATTTTTTCTTAAGCTTTTTCCTTATGTGTATAGATATTAGGGAAAACTTGGCACTTGGTATTAATTTTAATAATTCTGGTATTAAAGTCCATAAAATTCTGGAAGCTCATCTTCCTTTGGCAATATTTTCAGTTACAGATAAATATTTTTTTATTGTGGGATCTAGGGCATCTATTGGAGAAGGAAATGAAAACCCACTCCAGTATTCTTGCTTGGAGAATCCCAGGGACAGAGGAGCCTGGTGGGCTGCCGTCTATGGGGTCACACAGAGTTGGACATGACTGAAGCGACTTAGCAGCAGCAGGGCACCTGTGATCATCTTACTAGTACAGAAACTCAGAGACAAATAGAACAGACATTATAGGAAGAAAGAAAGGATTCTGAAGGAATTCTTGGGAATCCATGAATCCTTAATGTCTTATGACAGACATGCCAACATTCAGAGTGTAATGAAAGGAAACTGTCAGCACACCACTCTGATAGTGGAGAGGAGTGGAGATTGTTTAACTCAATTAGCTGGACTTCATCTAAAAACCTTCCAGATGAGGCAAAAAAAAAAAAAAAAAAAAAAAAAAAAAACTGCTGTGAGGTGATGAATCGTACGTTTTAACCTTAAAATATTCCCTTAATTATAAATACATCATTTTGTAAGGCTATACATTTCAGGTCTGGAGATAGAGCATTCTACATATTCAATTAAAATAAACAAATGTATGTCCTTTCCGGGATATCCAGAGAACACTAGTTACTCACAAAGAGGAACATACCATGCAATTTGACTCAGAATAACACAGATGAGAAGTTAGTCTGCTTTCTATAGTCATCAATTCTCATTTAGAAAACTCCTGAGGCATCATTTGATGAATAGCTAAAAAATTAATTCATAACATATATAACAGATATACTTAATATTCATAAGATGCATTCCCAATATAAGACCAATATTTTCAATATAAACATTAAATAGATATATTAGATAACAATTATTTTTTCTGAGGAGTATGAGCATAGATTCTTGTGATATAAAATGTTATTGCCTATTATTTTGTGCATTTAACATACTTAATTAAATGTACATCCTTTTAAGTGTTAATATACATAATATATTCCTTCAGCTGCAGGTGATAAACAATGATTTTGTTTTCTACTCTATACAAATAATAAGCAGGAAAATGTCATTTGGGAAAAAATGTGAAGCTATATCTTTGGAAGAAAAGCTATGACCAACCTAGACAGCATGCTAAAAAGCAAAGACTTTACTTTGCCAACAAAGGTCCATCCAAAGCTATGGTTTTCCAGTAGCCATGTATGGATGTGAGAGTTGGACTATAAAGAAAGCTGAGCACTGAAGAACTGATGCTTTTGAACTGTGGTGTTGGAGAAGACTCTTGAGAGTCCCTTGGGAGTCAAGAAGATCAAACCAGTCAATCCTAAAGGAAATCAGTCCTGAATATTCATTGGAAGGACTGATGCTGAAGCTGAAACTCCAATACTTTGGCCATCTGATGTAAAAAATGTCTTATTGGAAAAGACCCTGATGCTGGGAAAGATTGAAGGCAGGAGGAGAAGGAAATGATAGAGGATGAGATGGTTGAATGGCATCATGGACTCAATGGACATGAGTTTGAGTAAATTCCAGGAGTTGGTGATGGACAGGAAAGCCTGGCGTACTGCAGTCCATGGAGTTGCAAAGAGTTAGACAGAAGGGAGTGACTGAACTGAGCTGAACTGATATCTGTGAGGAAGCTTCAAATTATATTGTCGGATTATATATGGCTTACACAGATTAAGTTATTGTCCATGTGAAGAAACACATTATCAGAGAGAAGTTATTTAGTATATACATTATTAGGCCACAAAATCCTCAAGTAATCTCTCCTTTGAAAGAGTCTCTTTTGTCACTGTTTTTTAAACAAGAGACTATTTTTGCTAACTTTAGCTCTATTAGTCTTAATTCTTCGTTGCATGTGACAGTTCAGTTTAGACGAGGAAGGCCATAAAACATTAGGTTCTTCTCCTTGCAATTCTCCTTTCCATTGTTGTCGGTGTTGGATAGAGGAGCTTCCCAATGACCTGTTGAGTTGGTAGGAAAAATGAATGAATGAATGCATGAATAAATGAATAAACAAAGTGTAAAGATGAAAATATTCCATGAGTGGGAGGGAGGGAGGGAGATTTGAACTTTTCATTTACTGAACTTTGATGGGGTGATGTTTAGGTTCCTCAGGGTTCATTTGTGAATTAAGATGGAGGAGTCAAATGTTACTTTTTCTAAGTCTCTGAGACATAGAAATAGGAAATTTGGGCCTTAGATATGATCACTTCTCAAATCTACTCTAAGCAGAATTTACACAAGACCAGGAAGGAAGAATAATGTAGTATAGAGAACCTTACATATGCATAGGGGATCTTTCATGTTATATTTACTCAACTTCCAAATCTTTTAAAGTTAGTGATAAGCCTTAATAAATATTTTTTGTGATGCTTTTTTTTAGTAATGAATTGGATTATTGGAAAACTTTTAAGTTTTATTGTTTAACAAAGAAATAAAATTGTCATAGGTTATTATTATTGTAAGAGGTAAATATTCCCTATAGAATTTCTCATTAATGTTGGACAAACTATAATAAATAACAGGCATGACATTTCTTAGAATAGGTCCATTCACAAGGGATTCATTAAGAAAAGATCACGACATACATTGCATACCTCCTAAAATGTGGACATGAGGTTTCATTCTGTAGTTATTTTTAAGTAGGATTAAATTAATTAAAATGACATTTTTTAATGTCCTGTGGGCTTTCAAAAACCATTACTAGCATAGAGCGTCTGTGCCTAATATATTGTAATAGCCCTTACTTAACCCTTGTATACAAGATTAGTGCAAACAATCAATCAATAGTAGCATATTTTAGAAATAAAATTCTGATGTGTTGATATGAATGTATTCCTATAGGCTTATTTTTCACTTGCAAAGACAGAATGTTTAGTTAAAAACCAACGTTACCTAGGAATAGCTGCATTTCTGTCAGAGAGAAAGCTGATAGAAAGGTTTGGCAGCCATAGAAATAAGATATACTCTAGGAGTTGTGTTTATTATTTTTTTTCACACAAATTCCTTCAAGAAATATGTATGCCTCATTTTTTATTAGTGTAAAGGAGAAAGAAAAAATCCCCTTCTCTTAGAAAATCCACTGTCACATCTATTGGTATTTTTAGTACCTTAATAAAACCCAGGGATTTGTTCTAAAGAACATCACATTATGGATGTTTCCTTGAGAAAATGCAACAGTGAGCTTTAGTTAAACAAAGAATTATGCCTCTTTGTATCAAGTGAGTTTAGTTTAAATATATTCATTTGAAATATAAGTTTAAGCAGAATTTTAATTAGCTTATAAGCCCTGGGATATACTTCTCAGTAATGCTGAGTGTTTTGAGTCTCTACTTTCAGATTCACTTCATATTAATTTTAGCATGATAAGCAACCTTGTCTTTCATGCATTTTAAAGTCAAACAAATAAGATTGTTCTTGACTCTTGTCATTTTATATTAACTCTCTGGTACCTGGTTATTACCATCTGATCCAGAAGTTCAAAGGGATCCAGCATGGCCTCTGAAAAAGTTCCAAGTTAGAAGGGAACTGAGACATTGATTTGCTAAGAGATAGTTGGCTTCTTGGACAACACATCCTTGTGTTCAGAGATAGAAGTAAAATATTAAGCATAGCCTCTGTTCAAACTCCTTACCTTACAAAGACAGTGTTAGTAAATTACAATAATCTTAGCTGCTCTATTAATTACATAATGTACTAATAAATACTAATAGTTATTGAATATCCATTACAAATATTGCTGTGCTAAGCCTTTACATTTAATTTCTTCTTCATCACTCACAACAATTTATGGTTTGTAAATTTTCCACTGAGGTAAGGAAAATGACAATTATTAAATAATTTACTTCAACATCACTCATCTTGGAAGTGACACAGTAAAGAGTCTGACTGAGGTCTATTTATGTCTAGAGTTCAAATATTTAACCTCTTTGCTATATTGCAAAAAGACATTTGTTCTGCTAATTTGACATAATACTTCTACTACTAATAATAAGCATTTATTACATATTTGCTGATACCCTTCTAAACGATTCCCAATAATTAATTCTTACATAGATTATACTATCCCACCAACTATAATCAATAGTACTCATGATAGTTGTCTTATCAAATATACAATCCTGGTTATATGCCTAATAGCATTATTATGAAAGTCACTCAGTCATGTCCAACTCTTTGCAACCTCATGGACATACAGCCCGTGGGATTATCCAGGCCAGAATACTGGAGTGGGTAGCCTTTCTCTTCTCCAGGGTATCTTCCTGACCCAGGGATAGAACCTAATACTCCAACATGGCAGGCGGATTTTTGACCAGCTGAGCCTCAAGGGAAGCCCCAAAGCATTAAAATGTGTGTATACACACACACACACACACACACACACATATATTATATGCACATAATATGAACTAGAGTGTTTATAGTACCCTTATTTATAGACACCACCAACCTGGAAATTGTCCAAACATCCACTAGTGTTTGAATGGATAAATATATTGTAATGTATTTAAAAGACAGAACACTATACAGCAACTTTATATTGAAATTCATAATTAAATGTTGAATGAAAGAACTGTGCATTTTTCAAAAGAAGTATGTGCTAATCAATTTTTATCCAATATAAAAATAAGCAAAGCTAATCTATCTTGTTATAAGTCAAAGTAATGATAACCCTATGAAATGGGGAAAGGGATTAGAAGAGATATAAAAAGAAGATTCTGAGAAGCTAATATAACTTTATTTGAGTGGTGATTATTTATCTATCTATATCTATCTATAACTATATACATCTATAACCTGACAAAATGTGGTCCACTGGAGAAGGGAATGGCAAACCACTTTACTATTCTTGCCTTAAGAATCCCATGAACAGTATGAAAAGGCAAAAAGATAGGACAGTGAAAGATTAACGCCCCAGGTTCGTAGGTGCCCAATATGCTACTGGAGATCAGTGGAGAAATACCTCCTGAAAGAATGAAGAGATGGAGCCAAACAAAACCAACACCCAGTTATAGATGTGACTGGTGATGGAAGCAAGTTCCTATGCTATAGAGAGCAATATTGCATAGGGACCTAAAATGTTAGGTCCATGAATCAAGGCAGATTGGAAGGGGTAAAATGAGACGGCAAGAGGGAACATTGACATTTTAAGAATCAGTGAACTAAAATGGACTGGAATGGATGAATTGAACTCAGATAACCATTATATCTACTACGATGGTCAGGAATGCCTTAGAAGAAATGGAGTAGCCATCATAGGTCAACAAAAGAGTCCAAAAAGCAGTACTTGGATGAAATCTCAAAAATGACAGAATGATCTATGTTCATTTCCAAGGTAAGCCATTCAATATCACAGTAATCCAAGTCTATGCCCTGAACAGTAATGATGAAGAAGCTGAAGTTGAACAGTTCTACGAAGACCTACAAGACCTTCTAGACTTAACACCCAAAGAAGATGCTCTTTTCATCATAGGGGGCTGAAATGCAAAAGTGGGATGTCAAGAGACACCTGGAGTAAGAGGCAAATTTGGCCTTGGAGCACAGAATTAAGCAGGGCAAAGGCTAATAGAGTTGTGCCAAGAGAATGTATTGGTCATAGCAAACACCCTTTTCCAACAACACAAGAGAAACTCTACACATGGACCTCACCAGACGGTCAATACTGATGATTGATTGATCATACTCTATGCAGCCAAAGATGGAGAAGCTCTATACAGTCACCAAAAACAAGATTGGGAGCTGACAGTAGCTCAGGTCATGAACTCCTTATTGCCAAATTCAGACTTAAATTGAAGAAAGCAGGGAAAATCACTAGACCATTCAGGTATGGCCTAAATTGAACCCTTTATGATCATACAGTGGAAGTGAGAAATAGATTTAAGGGACTAGATCTGATAGACAGAGAGCCTGATGAACTATGGGCTGAAGTTTGTGACATTGTACAGGAGACAGGAAGCAAGACCATCTCCAAGAAAAAGAAATGCAAAAAAGCAAAATGGCTGTTTGAGGAGGTCTTACAAATAGCTATGAAATAAAGAGAAGCTAAAAGCAAAGGAGAAGAGGAAAGATATACCTATTTGAATGCAGAGTTCCAAAGAAAAACAAAGAAAGCCTTCTTCAGTGAACAGTGCAAAGAAATAGAGGAAACCAATAGAATGGGAAAGAAAAGAGATCTCTTCCCCCCAAAATTTAGAAATACCAAGGGAATATTTTATGCAAAGAAGTCCTCAATAAAGGACAAAAATTGTATGGACCTAATAGAATCAGAAGATATTAGGAAGAGGTGGCAAGAATACATGGAAAAACTAGACAAAAAAGATTTTCGTGACCCAGATAATCATGATGAGTGTGATCACTCACCTAGAGCCAGACATTCTAGAATGTGGAGTCAAGTGGGCATTAAGATACATCACTATGAACAAAGCTAGTAGAGGTGATGGAATTCCAGTTGAGCTATTTCAAATCCTGAAAGATGATGCTGTGAAAGTGCTGCACTCAATATGCCAGCAAATTTGGAAAACTCAGCAGTGGCCAGAGGACTGGCCAAGGTCAGTTTTCATTCCTATCACAAAGAAAAGCAATTCCAAAGAACGTTCAAACTACCACAAAACGACACTCATCTCACACACTAGTAAAGTAATATTCAAAATTCTCCAAGCCTGGCTTCAACAGTATGCGAACTGTGAACTTCCAAACGTTCCAGCTGGTTTTAGAAAGGGCAGAGGGACCAGATATCAAATTGCCAACATCCGTTGGATCATCAAAAAAGCAAGAGAGTTACAGAAAAGCGTCTATTTCTGCTTTATTGATTATACCAAAGCTTTTGACAGTGTGGATCACAACAAACTGTGGAAAATTCTGAAAGAGATGTGAATGCCAGACCACTTGACCTACCTCTTGAGAAATCTGTATACAGGTCAGGAAGCAACAGTTAGAACTGGGCATGGAACAACAGACTGATTCCAAATTTGAAAAGGAGTACTTCAAGGCTGTATATTGTCACCCTGCTTATTTAACTTATATGCGGAGTATATCATGAGAAACGTGGGGCTGAAGGAAGCACAAGCTGAAATCAAGATTGGCGGGAGAAATATCAATAACCTCAGATATGCAGATAACACCACCCTTATGGCAGAAAGTGAAGAGGAACTAAAGACCCTTTTGAAGAAAGTGAAAGAGGAGAGTGAAAAAGTTGGCTTAAAGTTCAACATTCAGAAAACAAAGATCATGGCAACTGGTCCCATCACTTTGGGCAAATAAATGGGGAAACAGTGAAAACAGTGGCAGACTTTCTTTTGGGGGGCTCCAAAATCACTGCAGATGTTAACTGCAGCCATGTCAAAGATACTTACTCCTTGGAAGGAAATTTATGACCAATGTAGACAGCATATAAAAAAACAGAGACATTACTTTTTTAACAAAGGTCCGTCTAGTTATTACTTTGTCAACAAACACATCTAGTCCATCTATGGTTTTTCCAGTAGTCATGTACGGATGTGAGAGTTGGACTATAAAGAAAGCTGAGTGCCAAAGCATTGATGCCTTTGAACTGTGGTGTTGGTGAAGACTCTTGAGAGTCCTTTGGACTGCAAGGAGATCAAACCAGTACATCCTATAGGGATCAGTCCTGAATACTCATTGGAAGGTGTAATGTTGAAGCTGAAACTCCAATACTTTGACCACCTTTTGGGAAGAACTGTCTCATTTGAAAAGATCCTGCATCTTGGAAAGATTCAAGGTGGGAAGAGAAGGGGACGACAGAGGATGAAATGTTTGGATGCTATCACCGTCTCAATGGACATGAATTTGAGTAAACCCCGGGAGTCTGTGATAGACAAGGAAGCCTGGTATGTTGCCATCCATGGGGTCACAGAGTTGTACACGACTGAGCAACTGAACTGAAATATATATATATATATATATATATATATACACACACACACACACACACACACGAACACATTTGATATACATATGTGTGAAATTAGGCACATTAATATAATGTTAAAATTAATTCATTCTATGACTTCCTCTGTAAGTTTTACATTAACTAAACTTCTTTTTCATAGGTTTCCATTTCTTATTACCATAACCTTATAGCCCATATATTATTTCTTTGTTTCTTTAAGTTAGATATAAACTTCGTCTTGTCTTCTGTACCTTGAAAATAGTATGCTTCCTGTTCGTAAAAATATCTATAGACTTTAGAGAAACCTTTATAAATATAAAATGTTGAAAATATTCCTGATATATTTAAATTTAGATAATATTTATATTTATATCTGAGTTTTTTTCTTTCTTTTTTATTTACTTTACAATATTGTATTGGTTTTGCCAAACATCATCATGAATCTGCCACAGGCATTTTATGTTTTATCATTGATGCTTAATGTTTTATAAAGAATTTCACAAACATTGTTACCTTTTAGTCAGTTAGTCACTTTCATCAGCTTGCACTTCAAAATTAATGTTTATTTCTTGTCATTCACTTTTTTACTCAATTATTTCATCTTAAATATACCATCAAAATAAGACTTTAATTAACTTGTAGAAATTTGTAATATAATAACTTGATTCCTCAAAGGATCTTGCAGTACAAATATGCATCTGCATTAGTTAACAACAGAATTATGTTTTTAATGTTATTATCTTGATGAAATGCTGAGATTACCATTTAACTTACTGAAAGCTATAACTTAAGTATTTGTACCATGATATCTGACTTTCCTCCAGTTAAAAAAAATAATATTTTGAAATATTTACTTCAGGGTGAAATGCTTTTGTATTGTTTTTCAAATGGATCACTGGAGAGTCAGTGTTGAAAATAGACCCTAAATGTGTGTGTGTGTGTGTTGGTAGTCGTGGTGGCAGAAATATTTTTTTAAACATAAATTTATTTATTTTAATTGGAGGTTACTTTATAATATTGTATTGGTTTTGCCATACATCAACATGAATCTGCCACAGGTATACACCTGTTCCCCATCCTGAACCCCCCTCTCTCCTCCTTCCCTTTATCATCCCTCTGGGTCGTCTCAATGCACCAGCCCCAAGCATCCAGTATCATGCAACAAACCTGGACTGGTGATTAGTTTCATATATGATATTATACATGTTTCAATGCCATTCTCCCAAATAATCCCACTCTCTCCCTCAGAGTCCAAAAGACTTCTATACATCTGTGTCTCTTTTGCTGTCTCGCATACAGGGTTATCATTACCATCTTTCTAAATTCCATATATATGCATTAGTATACTGTATTTGTGTTTTTCTTTCTGGCTTACTTCACTCTGTATAATCGGCTCCAGTTTCATCCACCTCATTAAAACTGATTCAAATGTATTCATTTTAATAGCTGTGTAATACTCCATTGTGTATATGTACCATTGTAGAGATGAGCGTGGATATAAATTAAAAAACAATTACCATAATCCAATAGAGAAGAAGTGGTGGTGACTGAGGGGCTGTGTTTTAATCGTAGTACAAGAAAGAGCAGATACTGAATGTGTTTTAAAAGCATAACTTGCCAAATTTATACTTGTGTACCCAGTATCCTGTGTGCATGTCTTCTAAGTCGGCTCTGTCTTGTCAAAGTCTTTGAGACTCTGTATGCTATAGCCTGCCAGACATCTCTGTCTATGGGGATTCTCCAAGCAAGAATACTGAAGTGGGTTGCCATGCCTTTCTCCAGGAAATCTTCCTGACCCAGGGATCGACCCAAATTTCTTAAGTCTCCTGCATTGGTAGGCAGGTTACTATCCACTAGCGCCACCTGGGAAGCCCACCCCGTATCTTACATAATATAAATTTCTCAAAATATTTGCTGAATGAAAGAATAATGCATCATCACATAATCCTTTTCTCTTTAGTTATCCGCAACTGTTTCTCAATGTGAATTGAAGAAAAGTTTTGCCACTACTCTGAGTTAATTTCTCTTCATGCATACCCTGAACATTCTATGCATATTTCATAGTTCTTACCAATATTTCTTATACACTGAGATCATGGTTAGAGGACCTAGAAAGTACTGTCCAACAGAAATTCAATGAGCCACATATGTAATTTTAAATATTCTGGAACTAACAATGAAAACAAAATTAAAAACCAACAGCTGAAATTAATTTTATGATATATTTTATTTATTCTGATTTATCAAAAACATTACTATTTCAAAATATAATAAATATAAAAAAATCAATACAGTTTTCTTCATGCCTTTTTTTTTTTTCTTTTGGTACAAAGTTTTCCAAAGTTAGTGTGTATTTTACATTTATAGCACCACTGAATTCAAATGCTTAATTTCATAATAAAAACCTAATTTGCATTTATAAGTAGTAAAGTTTATAGTTGAAAGAGTAGATTTACACATGTGAGTTGTTCCAAATGTACTTCAAAGTTTTCAAGTAACTGAACTGATGATCAGTTTTAATGAACAAATTTAAAATAAAACTTAAGTGAATTTTAAAATTCAGTTCCTTAGTCTCTTGAGTCATATTTCAAATGATCAACATGTAGCTTGCTGTTATTGTTCAGTCAGTTGTGTCCAACTATTTGAAACATTATGGGCTGCAATATGCCAGGCTTCCTAGTCCTTTATCAACTACTGGAGTTTGTTTAAACTCATGTCCATTGAGTCGGTGATGCCATCAAACCGTTGCATCCCTGTCATCCCTTTTGCCTCTTGCCTTCAAACTTTCCCAGTATCAGGATCGTTTCTAATGAGTCAGCTCTTTGCATCAAGTGGCCAAAGTATAGGAGTTTCATCTTTAGCATCAGTCTTTCCAATGTATATCCAAGGTTGATTTCCTTTAGGAATGACTGATTTGATCTCCTTGCAGTCCAAGGGACTCTCAAGAGTGTTCTCCAACACCACAGTTCAAAAGCATCAATTCTTCAGTCCTTAGCCTTCTTTATGGTCCAGCTCTTACACCCATACATGACCACTGGAAAAACCATGGCTTTGACTAGATGGGCCTTTGTCAGCAAAGTCATGTCTCTGCTTTTTAATGTGCTGTCGAGTTTGGTCATAGATTTCATCCAAGGAGCAAGCATCTTTTAATTTCATGGCTGCAGTCACTATCTAAAGTGATTTTGGAGCCCAAGAAAAGAAAGTCTGTTGCTGTTTCCATTGTTTCCCCATCTATTTGCCATGAAGTGATGGGACTGGATGCCATGATCTTAGTTTCTGAATGTTATGTTTTAAGCCACATTTTCCACTCCCTTCTTTCACCTTTATCAAGGCTCTCTAGTTCCTCTTTGCTTTCTGCCATAAGGGTGGTGTCATCTGCATATATGAGGTTATTGATATTTCTTCCAGCTTGTACTTCACCCAGCCTACATTTTGCATGATGTACTCTGCATATAAATTGAATAAACAGGGTGACAATATACAGCCTTGATGTACTCCTTCCCAGTTTGGAACCAGTCTTTTTTTTTCATGTCAGATTCTAACTGTTCCTTCTTGATCTGTGTGCAGGTTTCTCTGGAGGCAGATAAGGTGATCTGACATTCCCATCTCTTTAAGAATTTTCCACAGTTTGTTATGATACACACAGTGAAAGACTTTAGCATAGTCAATGAATCAGAAGTTGATGTTTTTCTTTAATTTTCTTGCTTTTTCTATGATCCAACAGATTTTGGCTACCATATTGGTTAGTGCAGAACTAGAAAACCAACTTGTCTTAAAATATAAGGAGAATATAACATAATTTTACACATTATATATGAAGCATGAAAATAAAGATCATTTACCATAATTTGTGAGATATTTTTGTCTCAGCCACATTCAACAACAGAAATAAAGGTGTGGAATAGGCACAAAGACAGTTGAAATTAGGACTGCAGTTTTTCTATGGGAAAAAGGTAAAAAAACTAGAGTACATAAGTAAGACTGCAATGATAAAGATGAATTATAGTATTTAGTCTTGTTAAAATTGTAATATCCCTGCCAAAAATGAATATTCTGAATGTTCTGAAGAAACACGAGACAAACCAGATTTGGATGACATTTAAAAAATGACTGGTCTGTATTCCTGAAAACTTAAAGGTCATAGAAGGTAAGGATAGGATGGGAAAATAAACCAGAAAAACCAGAATGAAGGCAAAGAGACAAAATATTTAAATATGATGTGGGATACTAGGTTAAATTGTAGACATGGAAAATGTAGTTGTTATGAACATGATTGTAAAAATTAATTAAATTTGACTGTCTGAGGTGGATTAGGTAAGTATTTTACTGTAAACCTCTGATTCTGATCATTGTACTACAGTTATGAAAACGAACTTCTTGTTCTTTAAAAAATTTTGAAGAATTTGGAACTTAAGAACACAGTATTATCTTCAATTTATGGTTAAATGATTCAGAAAGAAAGAGCAAATAAGAGAAGAAATTCAATCACCAAGGGTACAAACTAAAGATAAAATAAATGGAGCAACTTATCTTTGATCAACTAATTATTAATCTACTTAAGGAGTGTACCGCATAATTGCACTCATCACACATGCGAGTAAAGTAATGTTCAAAATTCTCCAAGCCAGGCTTCAGCAATACATGAACTGTGAACTTCCTAATATTCAAGCTGGCTTTAGAAAAGGCAGAGGAACCAGAGATCAAATTGCTAACATCCGCCGGATCATTGAAAAAGCAAGAGAGTTCCAGAAAAACATCTATTTCTGCTTTATTTACTATGCCAAAGCCTTTGACTGTGTGGATCAAAATAAACTGTGGAAAATTCTGAGAGAGATGGGAATACCATACCACCTGATCTGCCTCTTGAGAAATTTGTATGCAGGTCAGGAAGCAACAGTTAGAACTGAACATGGGACAACAGACTGGTTCCAAATAGGAGAAAAGAGTACATCAAGGCGGCTCAGCGGTTAAGCATTTGCCTGGAATGCGGGAGATCTGGGTTCAATCCCTGGGTCAGGAAGATCCCCTGGAGAAGGAAATGGCAACCCACTCCAGTACTGTTGCCTGGAAAATCCCATGGAGGGAGAATCCCTTGGAGGGAGGAGCCTGATAGGCTACAGTCCATGGGGTCGCAAAGAGTCAGACATGACAGCGAGTTCACTTCACTTCAAGGCTGTATATTGTCACTCTGCTTATTTAACTTCTATGCAGGTACATCATGAGAAACGTTGGACTGGAAGAAACACAAGCTGGAATCAAGATTGCTGGGAGAAATATCAATAACCTCAGATATGCAGATGACACCACCGTTATGGCAGAAAGTGAAGAAGAACTAAAAAGCCGCTTGATGAAAGTGAAAGAGGAGAGTGAAAAAGTTGGCTTAAAGCTCAACATTCAGAAAACTAAGATCATGGCATCTGGTCCCATCACTTCATGGGAAATAGATGGGGAAACAGTGGAAACAGTGTCAGACTTTATTTTTGGGGGCTCCAAAATCACTGCAGATGGTGACTGCAGCCATGAAATTAAAAGACGCTTACTCCTTGGAAGAAAAGTTATGACCAACCTAGATAGCATATTCAAAAGCAGAGACATTACTTTGCCGAGTAAGGTCCGTCTAGTCAAGGCTATGGTTTTTTCTGTGGTCATGTATGGATGTGAGAGTTGGCCTGTGAAGAAAGCTGAGCACCGAATAATTGATGCTTTTGAACTGTGGTGTTGGAGAAGACTCTTGAGAGTCCCTTGGACTGCAAGGAGATCCAACCAGTCCCTTTGAAGGAGATCAGCCTTGGGATTTCTTTGGAAGGAATGATGTTAAAGCTGAAGCTCCAGTACTGTGGACACCTCATGCGAAGAGTTGACTCATTGGAAAAGACTCTGATGCTGGGAGGGATTGGGGGCAGGAGGAGAAGGGGACGACAGAGGACGAGATGGCTGAATGGCATCACTGACTCGATGGACATGAGTCTGAGTGAACTCCGGGAGTTGGTGATGGACAGGGAGGCCTGGCGTGCTGGAATTCATGGTGTCGCAAAGAGTTGGACATGACTGAGCAACTGAACTGAACTGAACTCAACTCAACTGAGGACTTATTTGCACTCTTCTTGTAACTTATCTGTACATTTGTAACTATATTAAAGTCACAAAAATATTTACAATGAGCATTCTTTCATTTATGCATTCAAGATACTATTTTGGGTGCCAACTTTGTGCCTGGTCCTGCTATAGAGATGCTAGGGTTCATCTGATAGACATATTCCATTTTCTTACAGAGTTTATGGATTAGTTTTCAATCTATGTTTTGTAATATTACTTATGAATTTTAATTTTTATGTGAAAATCATGGTAGGCAAAGTATGAAGAAATTATAATTGCAAGGTAATTCCTTATAGTATTTTAAAGAGGAGAATGAAATGAATACATAGTTATAAAGATCCATCTATTTTAGGATATGTGTTTTTATGCTTTGGATATAATATAGAAATTATTTTTTTTACCTCATTCTTCTGAATTTATAAAGTATCTCCATTCCTATTATACACACTTAGCAGACAGAAATAAATTGGATAAATCACCTTGGGTCTTCTACACTACATATTGTGTGTGTATACATACAATGGAATATTATGCAGACATAAAAAGAGAGAAATCCTGATATGTACATTCTACAACATGAAAAAATCTGATAATTTTATGGTAAATGGTATAAGCCAGACATACAAGGAAAAATATAGTATGATTGTAATTATATTAACTATATAGACTATGAAAATTCATAGAGAAACAAAATAAAGTTTATCAGAGTCTGAAGGGAAAGAGGAATGAGACCTTATTGTTTCACAAATACAGGGTTCTGTTAGGAATAATGAAAATTTTCTGAAAATTGTGGTGACATTTTTGCAACATTGTAGATGTACTAATGTCATTAAAATGTATAATCATACTTCAGAGACATTGTGGGTTTGGTTTCCTACCATCAGATTAAAGTGAATAGCACAATAAAAAGAATAGCACCTTTTTTGTTTATTTGTTTCCCAGGATGTATAAAAGATATTTGGAAAACACAGCCATAAAAAATCCGTATGATGCAGCAAGAGGGAAGTTAATAGTGATATAGACCTTCTTTAAAAAAACAAACAAAAAAAGAAAAGAAAAAAGGAAAGAACAAAAAGTAACAAAAAATCTCAAATAAACAACCAAACTTACCATCTAGAAGAATTAGTAAAAAGAACAAACAAGGTCTAAGCAGAAGGAAGGAAATAATAAAGATTAGAAAGGAAATAAATAAAATGTAAATTTAAAAAGTAGGAGAAAATCAATGAAACCAAGAGTTTATTTTTTAAAAGAATAAACACAGTTGCAAAGCTTCTAGCCAAACTTACAAAGAAGAAAAGAGAGAGAACCCAAACAAAATAAAAAATGAAAAAAATAGAAATTAATATACAGAATTTATATACATATAAATTTGTCATATTTCTTTACACAAATGATGTATATCAGAACACAAGCAAAAGAATAGATATACTGTTCTCATGTATTGGAAGAATTAATATTGTTGACATGATCATACTCCTCAAGGCAATCTATAGGTTCAATTGCAAATCCTATTAAAATATCAATGTCATTTTTCAAATAACTACAACAAATAATTGTAAAATTTGGTATGGAAACACAAAAGAACCCAAATAACCAAAACAGTCTTGAGGAAGAAGAATCAACCTGCAACTATCATGTTTCCTAACTTCATGTTTCCTAACTATGTCCTAAAGTAATAGTAATCAAAACAGCGTGGTAGCTGCACAAAAACAGAGACATTGATCAACGTAATACAGTAGAGAACCCAGAAATAAATTCACACTTATATGGCTAATTAATCTATGACTAAGAGACAAGAATATACAATGGGGAAAAGAAAGCCTCTTCAATAAATAGGGTTGTGAATAATGGAGAGCTACATGCAAAACTGTCATCCCAGGTGGCTCAGAGGTTAAAGCCTATGCTTGCAATGTGGGAGACCTGGGTTCAACCCCTGGGTCAGCCAGATCCCCTGGAGAAGAAAATGGCAACCCACTCCAGTATTCTTGCCTGGAGAATCCCATGGACAGAGGAGCCTGGTGGGCTACAGTCCATGGGGTCGCAAAGAGCTGGACACGACTGAGCGACTTCACTTTCACTTTCACATGCAAAATTATCAAACTGAACTACTTTCTCATGCCAAAGACTTAAATGTAACCTTTGAAATCATAAAACTTCAAGAAGAAACCATAGGCAGTGCACTGTTTGACATTGCTCTTATCAAAACTTAAAATATTTTTCCTCCAACAAAGGAAATGAAAACAAAGCAAAAAAAAAAAAAAATGAAACCACCTTGAGCTAAAAAGCTTTTGTACAGTGAATGAAACTATCAACCACCTACTCAGGCAGGTATATGAAAGGGAGACGATACTTGAAGATACGTCAATAAGGGGTTGATATCCAAAATATACCAAGAAGTAATACAACTCAACATAAAACAAATAAAAATGGACAGAGGTCCTGAATAGAGACTTTTCAAAAAAAAAAAAAAATACAGATAAGAAAACGTGTTCAACATTACCAATCATCAAAAACACATCAAATCAAAAACACAAAGATATATTACTTCATACTTGTCCCAATGGCTATTATCAAAAAACAACAAATAACAAGTGTTAGTGAGGATGTGGTAAAATGAGAAACTTTTGTACTGTTGGTATAAATGTAAATTAGTGCAGTCATTATGGAATATTGGATGACGGACTCTTAAAAATTTAAAAATAGAATAACCATGTAACCTACCAAAACTTCTGGGTTTTTACTTAAAGAAAGAAAAACGGTTAATTCAGTGATTCCAAATGATATATGTACCCTTATGTTCATTGAAGCATTATTTACAGTGGTCAAGATATAGAAGCAACCTGAGTGTTCATTGATAAATAAATTAAATATATATATTTATATATTGATCTATATATATAGCTATATATGCTTATATATAAGTATATAATATTTTATATATTTAAATAACTCTTTCCAACTCTTTACAACTCTTACAACTCTTTCCACCCCATGGACTGCAGCACGACACAGCAGCCTCTTCTGTCCTTCACTATCTCTCAGAGTATACTCAGTCATAAAAAAGAATTAAATCTTGCCATTTGTGACAACATGAGTGCATCAATAGGTTAAGTCAATTAAATAAAATAAGTCAGACAGAGAAAGATAAATACCATATGATTTCACATGTGGAATATAAAGCCAAATCAGAATGAACAAATACATGAAAACAGAATCAGACTCAGACACAGAAAACAATCTGCTAGTCGCCAGAGAGGATTAAATTGGGGGGATGAGTTAAATAAGTGAGGAAAACAAGAAGTACCAGCTTTCAGTTACAAAATAAATGTCATGAGAATATAATGTGTATCATAGGGAATATAGAATATAAGTGTAATAACTTTTATGGTGACAGATGGAAATAAGTTTATTGTGATCATTTTGCATTATGTAAGAAATAAAAAAATTAATGAGTTCACCTAAAATCAGTACTAAAATTTCATAAGAAATCATGAAAAAATAGGTTTCATAAGAAATAATAAAATTAAAAACTGCAGATTTTGTTGTAAGTTTCCAACAGAATTATACTTCAGTCTACATCACATTTCATTTGATACTTGATTTTAATACCATGAGTATAAAGGGGATCATTTAGCAAAAAAAAAAAAAAAAGAAAGGTTAAAATGGTAAAATTTATGTTAAATAGATTATAACACAATAAAAAACACGATTGTGTGTATGTATATGTGTGTATTTTGGACAAATTGCACAATGTTTTCAGGTTCTGTATCCTGGCCAATAAAATAGAAATAGTAATATTACTGCTGTGTCTAAATTTTACTGCTTCTCACATGATAACAAAAATTGAGAGATGAATTGTTGGGGCAAGTGATAGTGGCAAGCAACAAGTGGTTTGGGCAACCAGTTTCTGCATAGTTTTATCCAGAAAACCAAGAGATTGAGGAGATGGTGGATTAGTGTCCCAAAGAACCATCTTACCAGAGTTAGATTTCAGGTTTCTTTTATACTAAAATGGAAGAGAATGTGGTTGGTTGTTTCAAACTTCTTGGTGCCAGAATCCTTTGTTTCTGCATCTGTCCACTTAGGTCTGATATTCGTGTTCCTATAAACCAAAAACACAAATGTTATTCTCTGTTTGGCAACTTTTTATCTTTACATGAAGAGAAAAGCAAAAGGTTGAAGTCTTGAAAATGGACTATCCTTTATGTTTCAGGCTATAGGTAACATTCTTTTAGTTATTAACTTGTAGCAAAAGCAGTAGAACATAAAGGTTAAAGAAAAAGAAATAAATCTAAGATGGAGTCAGATTTTGTCTGTCATATTACAAACTTGGGCTTCCCAGCCCAAGCGGTAAAGAATCTGCCTGGCAAGCAGAAGATGCAGGTTCAATCTCTGATCAGGAAGATCCCCTGGAGTAGGGAAATGTCAATCCACTCCAGTATCCTTGTCAAAATTGACAAGAATGGGAGGCAAAATTGACAAGAATGGTTGGACATGACTTGGTGACTAAAAACCAAACAATAATTACAACACTTACTTTGTAGGTCTATATCAGGATCCAGTAGATTATGAATATAATACATATAGCCTATCATATAATAGTTACTTATTTTATGCAGTCCTTGTATTACATTGTGTGTGGTGTGGAGAAAAGTAAGGATCATAGAAATGTGTATCAGAGCTAATAATTTCCTAGTGTCACTTTTCAGTCTTTTCTCTGAAATACCAAGAGAAAATGTTAAGCAACAGAGATCAGTGAATAAATTTTAAAATTCTATAGATCAAAAAATAAACCAAAGAACTGAATGAAATATCACTAAATACATACATATACACATTACTGAATTCCTTTGAAACAGAAATATAAGCAAGATTGTGAGTTTTTTTAGGTACTATGATATTTATAAAATTCTTTATTCATTTTAATGTTGTCATGGAAAATGTCATTCTTGCAAAGTCAGACTAAGGCACACTTTTGTTATATAAAGATATCTCATGATTATGCAGTTATGGATCTTCCCAGACTATCAGAAACATATGAGATGTACTGTTCCATGCAAGTTTAATAATCTAAGTCTAATATGTCTAAACTGAATGTTAAGTTTTTAGATTAATCTAAAGATGCTAATAATAGAGGTTCCCTTAGGAGTAGTCCCGGAGGAAAGGATTCAACTGTAAGCAAGTAATTGGAAAAGAGGAAGTAATTAGAAAAGAGGATAAGGAAGTAAGTTAGACAAACAGAAGGGAAAGGAATAAGCTATTACTGAGCTGCTTATTACTGTGAGCCACAAAATTGATTGCATAGAACACACATTTCAGATCTATCCTGCTTGAGAAATGAAAGTTGGAATTTGTATACCAACTTTCATCAGCTAGGTGAAGTCTGCTAACAGGTACCACTGACTCCTCAACACTCTGATATGGAGCACAAGAAAAGAAAGTGTATTTCAATGACTTGACTTCAGGTAAAATACAAAGAAACACATGCCCTAGTGGAAGAATTTTAGGTAGTGTGAATTAAAGTGATAGAAAACACAGAGATTTACTGGACACCACCATCACCTACTAGAGTAATTAACATTTTATCAACTATTGCATTATCAAATTATTATTATTAATGCTTTTTACTACTACTATTATAGTTTAAATTTTATATTGCTGAGAACAGGCTGGAAAGAATAATCATGTCTTCTGTTAGCAGAAAACCAATAGCAATAGCATGCATCAGCACAAATAACATATTTTCAACATTTTCTGAAACTTAGAAGGAGTTTAATAATTTTACTTGGGGGTGTTCCTTAATTTTCCCTAAAGAAAGAATTGAAGATTTCTTCACCCAAGTCAACATGCAACTAAGTATAACAATTATAAATATATATGCACCCAATATAGGAGCACCGCAATATGCAAGACAAATGCTAACAAGTATGAAAGGGGAAATTAACAATAACACAATAATAGTGGGAGACTTTAATACCCCACTCACACCTATGAACAGATCAACTAAACAGAAAATTAACAAAGAAACACAAACTTTAAATGATACAAACTTTAAATGATATCTATAGGACATTTCACCCCAAAACAATGAATTTCACCTTTTTCTCAAGTGTGCACGGAACCTTCACCAGGATAGATCACATCCTGGGCCATAAATCTAACCTTGATAAATTCAAAAAAATCGAAATCATTCCAAGCATCTTTTCTGACCATAATGCATTGAGATTAGATCTCAATTACAGGAGAAAAACTATTAAAAATTCCAACATATGGAGGCTGAACAACACGCTTCTGAATAACCAACAAATCACAGAAGAAATAAAAAAAAGAAATCAAAATATGCATAGAAACTAGTGAAAATGAAAACACAACAACTCCAAACCTGTGGGATACTATAAAAGCAGTGCTAAGAGGAAAGTTCATAGCAATACAGGCATACCTCAAGAAACAAGAAAAAAGTCAAATACATAACCTAACTCTACACCTAAAGCAACTAGAAAAGGAAGAAATGGAGAACCCCAGAGTTAGTAGAAGGAAAGAAATCTTAAAAATTAGGGCAGAAATAAATGCAAAAGAAACAAAAGAGACCATAGCAAAAATCAACAAAACCAAAAGCTGGTTCTTTGAAAGGATGAATAAAATTGACAAACCATTAGCCAGACTCATCAAGAAACAAAGGGAGAAAAGTCAAATCAATAAAATTAGAAATGAAAGTTGAGAGATCACAACAGACAACACAGAAATACAAAGGATCATAAGAGACTACTATCAGCAATTATATGCCAATAAAATGGACAACGTGGAAGAAATGGACAAATTCTTAGAAAACTACAACTTTCCAAAACTGAACCAGGGAGAAATAGAAAATCTTAACAGACCTATCACAAGCATGGAAATTGAAACTGTAATCAGAAATCTTCCAACAAACAAAAGCCCAGGTCCAAACGGCTTCACAGCTGAATTCTACCAAAAATTTAGAGAAGAGCTAACACCTGTCCTACTCAAACTCTTCCAGAAAATTGCAGAGAAAGGTAAACTTCCAAACTCATTCTATGAGGCCACCATCACCCTAACAACAAAACCTGTTGTGACCATCTCTGTTCTAGCTCTGTGAAAAATACCGCTAGCACCTTGATAGGGATTGCCTTGAATCTGTAGACTGCTTTGGGTAGTATACTCATTTTCACTATATTGATTCTTCCGATCCATGAACATGGTATATTTCTCCATCTCTGTTGTGACAAAGATGACACAAGAAAAGAAAACTACAGGTCAATATTACTTATGAACATAGATGCAAAAATCCTTAACAAAATTCTAGCAGTCAGAATCCAACAACACATTAAAAAGATCATACACCATGACCAAGTGGGCTTTATCCCAGGGATGCAAGGATTCTTCAATATCCACAAATCAATCAATGTAATTCACCATGTTAGCAAATTGAAAAATAAAAGTCATATGATTATCTCAATAGATGCAGAGAAGGCCTTTGACAAAATTCAACATCCATTTATGATAAAAACTCTCCAGAAAGCAGGAACAGAAGGAAGAAACCTCAACATAATAAAAGCTATATATGACAAACCCACAGCAAACATTAACCTCAATGGTGAAAAATTGAAAGCATTTCCCATAAAGTCAGGAACAAGACAAGGGTGCCCACTTTCACTGCTACAAGTCAACATAGTTCTGGAAGTTTTGGTCATAGCAATCAGAGCAGAAAAAGAAATAAAAGGAATCCAAATTGGAAAAGAAGTAAAACTCTCGCTGTGTGCAGATGACATGATCCTCTACCTAGAAAACCCTAAAGACTCCACCAGAAAATTACTAGAGCTAATCAATGAATATAGTAAAGCTGCAGGATATAAAATCCACACACAGAAATCCCTTGCATTCCTATACACTAATAAAGAGAAAGCAGAAAAAGAAATTAAGGAAAAAATTCCATTCACCATTGCAACAAAAAGAATAAAATACTTAGGAATATATCTACCTAAAGAAACTAAAGACCTATATATAGAAAACTATAAAACACTAATGAAAGCAATCAAAGAGGACACTAATAGATGGAGAAATATACCATGTTCATGGATCAGAAGAATCAATATAGTGAAAATGAGTATACTACCCAAAGCAATCTACAGATTCAATGCAATCCCTATCAAGCTACCAGCGGTATTTTTCACAGAGCTAGAACAAATAATTTCACAATTTGTATGGAAATACAAAAAACCTCGAATAGCCAAAGCAATCTTGAGAAAGAAGAATGGAACTAGAAGAATTAACCTGCCTGACCTCAGGTTCTACTACAAAGCCACAGTCATCAAGACAGTATAGTACTGGCACAAAGACAGAAATATAGATCAATGGAACAAAATAGAAAGCCCAGAGATAAATCCACCCACCTGTGGACACCTTATCTTCAACAAAGGAGGCAAGAATATACAATTGATTAAAGACAATCTCTTTCACAAGTGGTGCTGGGAAAACTGGTCAACCACTTTTAAAAGAATGAAACCAGATGACTTTCTAACACCATACACAAAAATAAACTCAAAATGGATTAAAGATCTAAACGTAAGACCAGAAACTATAAAACTCCTAGAAAAGAACATAGGCAAAACACTCTCCTACATAAATCACAGCAGGATCCTCTATGATCCACCTCCCAGAATACTGGAAATAAAAGCAAAAGTAAACAAATGGGATCTAATTAAAATTAAAAGCTTCTGCACAACAAAGGAAACTATAAACAAGGTGAAAAGACAGCCTTCGGAATGGGAGAAAATAATAGCAAATGAAGCAACTGACAAACAACTAATCTCAAAAATATACAAGCAACTCCTGCAGCTCAATTCCAGAAAAATAAATGACCCAATCAAAAAAAAATGGACCAAAGGACTAAATAGACATTTCTCCAAAGAAGACATACGGATGGCTAACAAACACATGAAAAGATGCTCAACATCACTCATTATCAGAGAAATGCAAATCAAGACCACAATGAGGTACCATTTCACGCCAGTCAGAATGGCTGCAATCCCAAAGTCTGCAAGCAATAAATGCTGGAGAGGGTGTGGAGAAAAGGGAACCCTCTTGTACTGTTGGTGGGAATGCAAACTAGTACAGCCACTATGGAGAACAGTGTGGAGATTCCTTTAAAAATTGGAAATAGACCTCCCTTATGACCCAACAATCCCTCTTCTGGGCATACACACTGAGGAAACCAGAATTGAAAGAGACACGTGTACCCCAATGTTCATCGCAGCACTGTTTATAATAGCCAGGACATGGAAACAACCTAGATGTCCATCAGCAGATAGATGAATAGATAAGAAAGCAGTGGTACGTATACACAGTGGAGTATTACTCAGCCATTAAAAAGAATAGATTTGAATCAGTTCTAATGAGATGGATGAAACTGGAGCCTATTATACAGAGTGAAGTAAGCCAGAAAGGAAAACACCAATACAGTTTACTAATGCATATATATGGAATTTAGAAAGATGGTAATGATAACCCTGTATGCAAGACAGCAAAAGAGACACAGATGTACAGAAGGGACTTTTGGACTCTGTGGGAGAGGGAGAGGGTGGGATGATTTGGGAGAATGGCATTGAAACATGTATACTATCATGTAAAAAACGAATTGACAGTCTATGTTCGATGTAGGATACAGGATGCTTGGGGCTGGTGCACAGGAAAGATCCAGAGAGATGATATGGGGTGGGAGGTGAGAGGGGGGTTCAGGATTGGGAACTCATGTACACCCGTGGCAGATTCATGTCAATGTATGGCAAAACCAATACAGTATTGTAAGGCAAAATAAAGTTAAAACAACAACAACAACATGCAATTAAGAAATTAATCAAATAGTAGAGAAACACCTATTTCATTGTCATGAAAACCCAACTGGCCAGAATTTTTATTTAGACATTGAATAAGTGTATTATTCTTCTAGAGCCTTTTGATTTAAAGAACAGTTATTTAATTAACAATGTTCTGGTTCATATCAAGTTTGTACCATGTTTCCCATGAAATGTTATGTGTTATGATGGAGAGTAGGGGACACAAAAGACTCCCATGGAATTTTCATTTCTAAGGAAGCAGTAAAAGATTTTATTTCCTTTTTTTAAAATTAAATATAGCTGATTTACAAAGTAGTGTTAGTTTCAGGTGTATAGCAAAGTGATTCAGTTATATATATATATTCTTTTTCCTTATGAAAGTAAAATTGTTGTCACTCAGTCGTGTCTGTCTCTTTGCAGCCCCATAGACTGAAGCCTGCCAGCCTCCCCTGTCCATGGAATTCTCTAGGCAAGAACACTGGGGTGAAGTGTTATTCTCTTCTCCAGGGGATCTTCCCAACCTAGGGATTGAACCTGGGGCTCCCTTATTGCAGGCAGATTCTTTACCATCTGAGCCACAAGGGAAGACCCTTATAGGTCATTACAAAGTATTGAGTATAGTTCCCTGTACTATACAGTATGTCTCGTTGGTTATCTATTTTATATGCACTAGTGTAAATGTTAATACAAAATTCTTAATCCATCACTTCCTCTTTTGGTAAACTTAAGTTTGTTTTCTATGTCTCTGGGTCTATTTCTGTTTTCTATATAAACTCATTTGTATCTTTTTTTTTCTTTTATTTTAGCTTCTACATACAAGTGATATCATATGGTATTTGTCTTTGTCTTGCTTACTTATTTAATATGATAATCTCCTGGTCCATCCATGTTGCTGCAAATGGCATTGTTTCATTTTTTTATGGCTGAATTATATTCCTTCATATAAAAATACTGCATCTTTATCCATCCTTCTGTTGGTGAACGTTTAGGCTGTTTTCATGTCTTGGCTATTTTAGTGTTGCATTGAACACTGAAGTGCATGAAAGTAACTGAAAGTGAAAAATCCAGTGCCAGATAAGGAAGACCAACCTTTTAAAAATATATTTTAGTTGTGAGTTCTAGAGTAAATTACCCTACTGTGTCTCATTTCCTTCATATAAAAAATAGAAATAGAAGAATATACCTAATGTATAAATTTATAGTATTAATTAAATGAGTAGATACATAGAAAATACTTAATACCATACTAGAACATATTTGTAAGCTGTTATCAGTGTTTCTGCATACATATGCATATGCATGTATTAATTTCCTTTAACAAATATGTACCAGTTTCTTCCAAAACTGAGTTTATATGATTGGGCTCAAGTAACTGGGGAAAAAAAGTAGTCTTAAATGCCTGTCTTTGAGTCTTTATTTTAAAATAAATTTGATAGTTTTCTGTTTTGTCAGAGGAGAAATTAGATAACATTCATAATGTTGAGCTGATAAATATATTTTGTGTTTCAAAAGGTACTTAACCTTCTCCTGACTATTTGATTTATCTCACTTTTAATGTTTACTAACATGAGTAGTTGCAACAATCGACTTTAATTGCCAGCTAATAAATTATTCAAAACCCATTCTGTGCCACTATTCTGAGATTTAGAAAAAAATGAAAGCGAACTTCAAGGAGATTATAATTTATCTAAAGATAATTTTCCAATTATATATTTATTTACATTATTTGTTCTTTGAATGCTATCATGACTCAGATAAGTATTTTCTTTGTTAGAAAATCTTTTAATGTAGCATGGCACTCTGCTTGGAGCTTGTAAAGCTTTATAAGTTGAATAACTATAAACATTTAAAATCATTTAGATATACTTAAATTCACCTTTTTCCTGAAGAATATTTTTCAGTCAGTATATATTTTCTCTAGAGTACTTAAGTGAATATGCTATCTTCTTTGGCTAATAGTAAATTCAAAGAACAAATTGAAAGCTATAACCCAGTGTTTAAAAGCTTAATTACAGGAAGTTATTTGGCATATTGAAAACAAACCAGTTGCAAAAATAGAATTAGTTAGACTTTATGGATTAAAGAAATGTTCAAAAATGTTTGATTACTTTAGGGAACACTCAGTATGTAAATTAAGGGTCAATTGTAAGTTTATAAATTGATTTTATTGTAGAATATGGAATATCTTGAAAATTCCGTGTTAGAATGAACTTGCGCTTTAAAAGTATTTTTAAATTAAAGCAAATATTTAAAGGTAAGCAATCGTTAAATAATAAATAGTACTTCATTTATAAACTTATTCCATTATTATAAAAGTGCTCAGTGAGAGAACCAGCCAATCTCAATTTGACAAATAATAGATACATGGACAGACGTTGGTGGATTAGAATGCAGCTGGTAGCTCATACATAGCAGTCCATAGAACTATAATATCAACTATTTATTTCAACCACCCTATTTTCTACTTGAACCAAATTTCTTTGAGAATAGAAAGGTATATACAATATGGCCTCTTTCCTCTAGAAACACTGGCATACTAAAATCAACCTAGCCATTTATATCTTATATTGAATTAAACCTTTTTTTCTAAATTAAAGTCAAGGGGAAATGAGAGATAAAAAAAATTAAGTTTTAGTGGCACAGAGAAGTCTGTAGGTAGTTTCGGAAAGTACTGTACAATACAAATGATAGTAAAACCATAATACTTTGAGGTCATTCATTCAGTTATTATCAAGTATTGAGCTTTCCTGGTGGCTCAGATGGTAAAGAATCTGCCTGCAATGGGTGAGACCAGGGTTCAGTCCATGGATCAAGAAGATCCCTTGGAGAAGTGAATGTCTACCCACACCAAAATCCTTGACTGGAAAATCCCGTGGACAGAGGAACCTGTTGAGCTACATTCCGTTGGATTGCAAAGAGTTGAACATGACTGAGCAAATAACACTTCACTTTAACATAGATTAAGCAAGCCAGTTTTATGCTGTGCAGTTAGCTTCATAATGGGGATAAAAATGCACAGCTCCATAGGACATGCCAGTCTAATAACTGTTCAGTTGCCAAGACTTGTCTGACTCTTCTTGACTCCATGGACTGCAGCACGCCAGGCCTCCCTGTCCTCCACCATCTCTCAGAGTTTACCCAAGTTAATGTCCATTACATAGGTGATGCCATGCTATATAGGAATGAACAAATGACTACAGGGTAGTTTTGAAAATGAACTCATTTATTTCATTCTTTGACTAGGTCTAGATGAGCCTCAGTGTTACAGTTTGCAATGGTATATTCCTTTCAATTTTTAAGCTAACTACATTTAAGCCCATTGGAATTTGTACATTCTCAATATTTTGGATGTTTTAAATTTATGGCATCATTTTTAGCACTTATTTCTACTTATAATATACTTTTAATATTATTAATGTACTCATATTTTTCTTGTTCTTATAGAATAATTTAGCTATCAATATTTTCTACTAAATGCTTCAAACATTTATTAATATTTAATATTATTCAATGTTTTTATTTTATTAATAAAAGTCCTCCTATAATATTTATTTCAGAACTCTAAAATCTTCATCATAATATACCTCTTATAGTAATAAATAAGAAAAGTGAATTCGATACTCTCAATTACATAAATTTGACATGTGAGATGATATCTCTCCTATGTAATCAATATACTTATCAGTATTATTAATTGTGTTGATTTACTATCCTAGTGTAGCAAACTCACAAATGGAGCAAATCAAAGCCATAGTCATTATAATGGAGCATGACAGGTAACGTCTTTTCTTTGAGGAAAGATCCTGAGGATTTTGATCTTAACACAAATTCAGGTACACAAAATCTGGTTTCCTTATTTTTTCATTTCTTTGGATTTTTTGGGAAAAAAAATTATCTGAATTTGAAATGTTAACTATAAGAATTAAGACTTTGAGCAGCAGGATAAATCTAGGAATATGGAATATGTATGCTCTAATACCTTTGTAAAATTAATAAATACAGTAGCCTATTCCTCAGAATATTTCAGAAATATCTAGAAACATGATTTGACAAATCATTTATGTCCTCACTGAGAATTGATCTTATTTCTAAGGTAATTTCAATTAATGATTGATATCTCTATAACCAAGTCATTGAGTTATAAATCATGTTCTAATCAAATTTTCCAAATAAAATGGGGGTGAAGTAGGGTAGATAGAGTTTTCTGATGAGTTAGATGGACGTTAATCAATAAATCAATATTTTTTATTCTGAGCAGTATGTTCAAGTAAAGAATAGATTAAAATTTAAAAGTAATTTCAAATTTCACAGTTGTGTAAGTAAACATAATTTATCATTTTCCTGACAGGTAAATATTTGAAAATCATATTTCCTATTTTAATATTAGAATATTCTAATTCCTATTAGAATATTTGGGGAGAAGTTAGAAAATTTTCTGCTAATTCTCCATCTCAGTTCAGGAGGACTTAAAGTATATGTTCTGGATTCTGGTTCATAACTCAAAGTAGAGAACTGAAAACAGTCTCACAACTAAAAGTCTTGTGCTAATTACAAATTAACTTTTTTTGAATTCATCAGAGAACTAAAGTTGCAAGACTAATGACAAAAGTCTGGAAAAAGGATACCTTCAAGGAGTAAAATTACCTGAATATTTGATTACCTGAGACAGATATTATCTGAAACCAAACAATCCAGTAGGATGATTGAATTAGAAATTTTTAATGACTTTCAAATGATCAAGTGTGAGCTGATGTGGGCTTGATGGGACAGACACATGGGGTTCTCAAACCCTTACATGGTCTTCAGGAAACTCACTGGAATCTTACACAGTGTATCAGAAAAATCTAGAGAAAGACCTCCCACCACCCCAACCCTCCACCCTTGCTTACTGGGGGAGGGGAACAGCAGTCATTACTGAAATCTGTCCTGACTCACCTCTTTCCTTTCCAGTGCAAAAGCATAGACTCCAGAGAGAAAGTCATCAAAATCTGTGGGTACTAGCAGATAACTATCCCAACTGGGATGGGGAATGGAATCCAACATCTAAACCTTTTTCTGTTAATTAGCAAACACCTTGGTCTTCTGGGGATGGACTCCAACACTGTTACCAAAATCTGTATAAAAACATCACTCTTGTTTTTTTTTTTTTTTTTCCAAATTCTGAGCTGTACATATGCAAAGTTACCCAGTAGAACCCAACAGCTGGGAGCAGAAAATACTAAAGAAAGGTTTCAGAAACTGCAGATTTCTGAAAAGTAAGGCTATACTTTAATTCCATATCAATGTGGACCAGCTGTTACAGTGTGGGCTTTTAGCTGTTACAGTGTGGGTTTAAATCCCTAAGGCCAAAAACTTTGAGGAGGAGACATACCCTAAAAGTAATTTCCTAACCCTAGGAATAAGCACTGTACCTTAGGAGTAAGGGAAAATCTGAAATAGAACCACCTGAAAAAATATCAGGCAGGATCAAGGTGATCAATTGCTATTTAATTTCAAAAGAAAGTAAAAATAAATCTCTTTCTTTAGAAAAAATACAATTACTTTACTTACACTGGAGATTTAAAAAAAAAAATAATGAACAAGCATCATGCTAATTATGTGACTGGGAGAGGGGTTCAGGATTGGGAACACGTGTACACTCGTGGTGGATTCATGTTGATGTATGGAAAAACCAATACAATATTGTAAAGTAATTAGCCTCCAATAAAAATAAATAAATTAAAAAATAATAAAAAAAGAATCCTCCTGGGAGTCAGTCCTAAGGTGGTGGAGGAATAGGATGGGGAGACCACTTTCTCACCTACAAATTCATCAAAAGAACATTTGAACGCCAAGCAAATTCCACAAAACAACTTCTAAATGCTGGCAGAGGACATCAGGCACCCAGAAAGGCAGCCCATTGTCTTTGAAAGGAAGGTAAGACAAAATATAAAAGATAAAAAGAGAGACAAAAGAGGTAGGACTGAGATTTGTCCCAGGAAAAGAGTCTTACAAAAGACTCTAAACACCAGGAAACACTCTCTCTGGCGGGTCTGTGGCAAGCTGTGGAATCTCAGAGGGCAAAATAACCAGGAGGAACAATAAATAAATAATGAAACCCCACAGATTACATGCCTAACAGCAACTCCCAGCGGAGCAGCAGCCCAGATGCTTGCATTCCCCACTGGCAAGCAGGGGCTGGACAGGGAGGTGTGGGCTGCATTGCTTAGGGTAAGGACCCAGCCTGAACTCCCTGAGGGCAATCTGAGGGAACCAGCCTCAGATAGCAACCCAAACTATGGGAACGCCCTAATCTAAGACACCACCAGGCCCACTCACAGAACAAAGGTCTAAGCAGAGCTAGCTGGCTGTGGACTGGTCCATCCCCTGCCAGAGAAAGGAAGCCGAGGGCAGAGCTGGAAGGGGGCAATTGTGGCCCCAGAGAGGCATCATCTACCAAACTGCAAACAGACTTCATTGCTAACCAAGACTTCTTGGGATTCTGGACGATCGACATCCGCCAGGAGGGTCACAGCCAGAGATCAGCTCCCCAGAAGAGACACACGGCACACCTGAGAAGGCACACCCATTGTACACCCAGAAAACCAAGTGGATGGGACAGGAGAGGTGATAAGTCACAGCCTTCAACTGGGGGTGATTGTGCTCGCCAAGCACCTGGTCACCTGAGCTGCTCAGATCTGAGACGGCCACAAAATTCAGGCCCAACCAAGTCTGCATCTTTGTGGAGTACCCGAGAAACTGGACCTAAGTGGCTTAGACTTGGGGAGTGCATACAACCCAGGGCCAGCGTCAGACAGTTCCTGACAGAGCAACCTAGAGCCTGAGCAGTATAGACTGGGAAAGCACACACACCGTGAGTGGGGGCAAACCCAGTGTGGCTGAATCACTGTGAGCACATGCCAGTGATATTTGTTTGCAGAGTTCCTCCCTCCCAACAGCACGACTGAACAAGTGAGCCTAAAAATGTGACCGCCATTGCCCGCCTTGTGTCAGGGTGGAAATTAGACACTGAAGAGATCAGCAAACAGAAGAAGCTAAAATAAACAGAGGGAACCACTTTGGAAAGGACAGGCGCAATAGATTAAAACCCTGTAGTTAGCACCTACTACATAGGAAGAGGCCTGCTGCTGCTGCTGCTGCTGCTGCTAAGTCGCTTCAGTTGTGTCCGACTTTGTGCAACCCCATAGATGGCAGCTCACCAGGCTCCCCTGTCCCTGGGGTTCACAAAGCAAGAACACTGGAGTGGGTTGCCATTTCCTTCTCCAATGCATGAAAGTGAAAATTTAAAGTGAAGTCTCTCAGTCATGTCTGACTCTTAGTGACCCCATTGACTGCAGCCTACCAGGCTCCTCCATCCATGGGATTTTCCAGGCAAGAGTACTGGAGTGGGGTGCCATTGCCTTCTCCAGGAAGGGGCCTATAGATCTTGAAAAGTACAAGCTGGACCAAGGAAGTATCTGAAAATGAACTGACCCCACACTGTCCCCAACAGCTCCAGAGAAAGTCTTAGATATAGTTTTACTAGTATCATTTTTTAAGTTAAAATTTTTTAAATTTATTTTTAAGCCCTCTATTACTCCTTTAATTTTCATTTTTATAACCTACCATAACTGTGCAAAAAAAGACCCTATTTTTAAATAACCATATATATATATATTTTATAATTTTTGTGACTTTTAAAAAAATATTGTATTTTTTGAGAATCTAACCCCTACTCTAGATCTTTAATCTTTGCTTTTTGGTATTTGTTATCAACTTTGTAACTTTAAGAACCCAATCTTCAGTACCCATTTTTACTTGGGAGGGAGATCACTGTCCTGATTGCTCTCTCCCCCTTTTGACTCTCCTTTTTCTCCATCAGGTTGCCTCTATCTGCTCCCTCCCCCTTCTCTTCTCTACCCAACTTTGTTAATCTCTTTGTGTGTTTCAGGCTGTGGAGAACACTTAGGGAACTGATTACTGGCTGGATCTGTCTCTCTCCTTTTGATTTCCCCTTTTATCTTCATAGTCACCTCTGTCTCCTTCCTCCCTCTTCTCTGCATAAATCTGGGAACATCTCTGAGGGATCCAGACTGTGGAGAACACATAGGGAAGTAATTAATGTCTAGCTTGCTGTCTCCCCTTTTGATTACCCCTCTTCTCCTAGTCACCTCCATCTCCCTCCTTCCTCTTCTCTTCTCCATTAACTCTGTGTATGTCTCTGAGTGTCCCTCACTGTGGAGAAACTTTTCATCATTAACCTAGATGTTTTATGATTGATACTGTATAGATGGAGAAGTCTTGAGGCTACTGTAAGAATAACACTGAAAACCAGAGGCAGGAGGGGTAAGTCCAAATCCTCGGAACACCTGAGAACTCTTGAATCCAGGGAATGTTAATCGATAGGAGCTCATCAAATGCCTCCATACCTACATGGAAACCAAGCACCACCTAAGGGCCAACAAGTTCCAGAGAAAGACATACCACACAAATTCTCCAGCAACACAGGAACATAGCCCAGAGCTTCAATATACAGGCTGCCCAAAGTCACACCAAACCCACTGACATCTCAAAACTCATTACTTGACACGTCATTGCACTCAAGAGAGAAGAAATTCAGCTCCACCTACCAGAACACTGACACAAGCTTCCCTAACCAGGAAACCTTGACAACCCACCCATCCAACCCCACCTACAATGAGGAATGTCCACAGTAAAAAATAACCACAAACTGCTATAATACAGAAAGGCCACCCCAAACACAGCAATATAAACAAGAGGAAAAGGCAGAGAAATACCAAGCAGGCAAAGGAACAGGATAAATGCCCACCAAACAAAACAAAAGAGGAAGAGATAGGGAATCTACCTGATAAATAATTCTGAATAATGATAGTGAAAATGATCCAAAATCTTGAAAACAAATTGGAGTTACAAATAAATAGCCTGAAGACGAGGATCAAGAAGATTCAAGAAAGGTTTAATAAGGACCTAGAAGAAATAAAAAAGTCAATATATAATGAATAATGCAATAAATGAGATCAAAAACATGATGGAGGGAACCAACAATAGAATAACAGAGGCAGAAGATAGGATAAGAGGGGTAGAAGATAGAATAGTAGAAATAAATGAAACAGAGAGGAGAAAAGAAAAAAGAATTAAAAGAAATGAGGAAACCTCAGAGACCTCTTGGACAATGTTAATGCCCAACATTCGAATCATAGGCGTCCCAGAAGAAGACAAAAAGAAAGACCATGAGAAAATACTTGAGGAGATAATAGTTGAAAGCTTACCTAATATGGGGAAGTAAGTAATCACCCAAGTACAAGAAACCCAGAGAGTCCCAAACGGGATAAACCCAAGGCAAAACACCCCAAGACACATATTAATAAAATTAACAAAGATCAAACTCAAATATTAAAAGCAGCAAGGGAAAAAAACAAACAAATAACACACAAGGGGATTCCCATAAAGATAACAGCTGATCTTTCAATAGAAACTCTTCAGGCCAGAAGGCAATGGCAGGACATACTTAAAGGGATGAAAGAAAATAACCTACAGCCCAGATTACTGTACCCAGCAAGGATCTCATTCAAATATGAAGGAGAAATCAAAAGCTTTACAGAGAAGCAAAAGCTGAGAGAATTCAGCACCACCAAACCAGCTCTCCAACAAATGCTAAAGGATCTTCTCTAGACAGGAAACACAGAAAGAGTGTATAAACTCGAACCCAAAACAATAAAGTAAATGGTAGTGGGATCATACTTATGAATAATTACCTTAAATGTAAATGGGTTGAATGACCCAACAAAGAGACAAAGACTGGCTGAATGGATATAAAAACAAGACCCCTATTTATGTTGTCTACAAGAGACCCACCTTGAAACAAGGGACACAAACATACTGAAAGCGAAAGGCTGGAATAAGTTATTCCATGCAAATAGAGACTGAAAGAAAGCAGGAGTGGCAATACTCATATCAGATAAAATAGACTTTAAAACCAAGGCTGTGAAAAGAGACAACAAAGGGCACTACATAATGATCAAAGGATCAATCCAAGAAGAAGATATAACAATTATAAATATATATGCACCCAACATAGGAGCACTACAATATGTAAGACAAATGCTAAAAAGTATGAAAGGGGAAATAACAATAACACAATAATAGTGGGAGACTTTAGTACCCCACTCACACCTATGGGTAGATCAACTAAAAGAAAATTAACAAGGAAACACAAACTTTAAATGATACAACAGATCAGTTAGACCTAATTGATATCTATAGGACATTTCACCCCAAAACAATGAATTTTGCCTTTTTCTCAAGAGCACATGGAACCTTCTCCAGGATAAATCACATCCTGGGCCATAAATCTAGCCTTGGTAAATTAAAAAAAAAATTGAAATCATTCCAAGCATCTTTTCTGACCGCAATGCAGTAAAATTAGATGGCTATTACAGGAGAAAACTATTAAAAATTCCAACATATGAAGGCTGAAAAACATGCTGCTGAATAACCCAACAGATCACAGAAGAAATAAAAAAGGAAATTAAAATATGCATCAAAACAAATGAAAATGAAAACAAAACAACCCAAAACCTGTGGGACACTGTAAAAGCAGTGCTAAGGCGAAGGTTCATAGCAGTACAGGCATACCTCAAGAAACAAGAAAAAAGTCAAATAAATAACATAACTCTCCACCTAAAGCAACTAAAAAAGTAAGAAATGAAGAACCCCAGGGTTAGTAGAAGGAAAGAAATCTTAAAGATTAGAGCAGAAATAAATGCAAAAGAAACAAAAGAGACCATAGCAAAAATCAACAAAGCCAAAAGCTGGTTCTTTGAGAAGATAAATAAAATTGACAAACCATTAGCCACCCTCATCAAGAAACAAAGGGAGAAAAATTAAATCAATAAAATTAGAAATGAAAATGGAGAGATCAAAACAGACAACACAGAAATACAAAGGATCATAAAAGACTATTATCAGCAACTATATGCCAATAAAATGGACAACTTGATAGAAATGGACAAATTATTAGAAAAGTACAATGTGGGGCCCTAAATGGGAAACCTTAAAAAAGAAGGGCTAGCTTTGCAGTTTAGAGCTAAGATGGCACCTGGCGGAAGAGATGAGGGTGTGGCCTAAGTTGTCTGTCAAAACTCTGGATTGGTTTTCTTGATTTCTGTGCACGTAGACAGTGCGTGATCACCATAGACTCCTGTTATAATGATGGCACATGATGATTTGACCTTTAATGTGATTGGTACAACTATGGAAAGTCCCTCACAAACCCCTCCCTGCTTACCTTTATAAACCAAGAGCTTACAACAATAAACCGGAACTGCTTAGACGGAACCCCTGTCGCGTCTGATTGTCTCTCGCTCACCGAGGGGCTGGGTTGGCGGACAGCAGGCTCACCTCTCCTCGGGACCCCTTGGCTTTGCTGAGGGAAGTTCCACTGCCTCTCTCTTTCTGCGGAGCGCCCCCCACAGTACAACTTGTCCAAAACTGAACCAGGAGGAAACAAAAAATCTTAACAGACCCATCACAAGCAAGGCAATGAAACTGTAATCAGAAATCTTTCAACAAACAAAAGCCCAGGACCAGATGGCTTCGCAGCTGAATTCTACCAAAAATTTAGAGAAGAGCTAACACCTATCCTACTCAAACTCTTCCAGAAAATTGCAGAGGAAGGTGAACTTCCAAACTCATTCCATGAGGTCACCATCACCCTAATACCAAAACCTGACAAAGATGCCACAAATAAAGAGAACTATAGGCCAATATTACTTATGAACATAGATGCAAAAATCCTTAACAAAATTCTAGCAAACAGAATCCAATAACATATTAAAAAGATCATACATCATGACCAAGTGGGCTTTATTCCAGGGATGCAAGGATTCTAAAATATCTGCAAATCAATCAATGTAATACACCACATTAACAAATTGACAAATAAAAACAATTTGATTATCTCAATAGATGCAGAGAAAGTCTTTGACAAAATTCAACATCCATTTATGATAAAAAACTGTCCAGAGCAAGAATGGAAGGAACATACCTCAATATAATAAAAGCTATATATAACAAACCCACAGAAAATATTATCCTCAATGATGAAAAATTGAAAGCATTTTCCCTAAAGCCAGGAACAAGACAAGGGTGCCCACTCTCACCACTACTATTCAACATAGCTTTGGAAGTGTTGGCCACAGCAACCAGAGCAGAAAAAGAAATAAAGGGAATCCAAATTGGAAAAGAAGAAGTAAAATTCTCACTGTTTGCAGATGACATGATCCTCTACATAGAAAACTCTAAAGACTCCACCAGAAAATTACTAGAGCTAATCAATGAATATAATAAAGTTGCAGAATAAAAATCAACACACAGAAATCCCTTAGATTCCTATACACTAACGATGAAAAAACAGAAAGAGAAATTAAGGAAAAAATTCCATTCACCATTGCACTGAAAAGAAGTAAATACTTAGGATTATATCTACCTAAAGAAACAAAAGACCTATATATAGAAAACTATAAAACACTGGTGAAATAAATCAAAGGAGACGCAAATAGATGGAAAAATATACATGTTCATGGATCGGAAGAGGCAATATAATGAAAATGAATATACTACCCAAAGCAACCTACAGATTCAATGCAATCCCTATCAAGATACCAACGGTATTTTTCAGAGACTAGATCAAATAATTTCACAGGTTGTATGGAAATACAAAAACTTCGATTAGCCAAAGCAATCTTGAGAAAGGAAAATGGAACTGGAGGAATCAACATGCCTGACTTCAGGCTCTACTACAAAGCCACAGTCATCAAGAAAGTATGGTACTGGCACAAAGACAGAAATACAGATCAATGGAACAAAATTGAAAGCCCAGAGATAAATCCATGCACCTAAAGGAGAGAAATGGTATGGACCTAACAGAAGCAGAAGATATTAAGAAGAGGTGGCAAGAATACACAGAAGAACTGTACAAAAAAGATCTTCATGACCCAGATAATCATGATGGTGTGGTCACTCATCTAGAGCCAGACATCCTGGAATGTGAAGTCAAGTGGGCTTTAGAAAGCATCACTACAAACAAAGCTAGTGGAGGTGATGGAATTCCAGTTGAGCTATTTCAAATCCTGAGAGATGATGCTGTGAAAGTGCTGCACTCAATATGCCAACAAATTTGGAAAACTCAGCAGTGGCCACAGGACTGGAAAAGGTCAGTTTTCATTCCAATTCCAAAGAAAGGCAATGCCAAAGAATGCTCAAACTACCGCACAATTGCACTCATTTCACATGCTAGTAAAGTAATGCTAAAAATTCTCCAAGCCAGGCTTCAGCAATATGTGAACTTCCTGATGTTCAAGCATGTTTTAGAAAAGGCAGAGGAACCAGAGATCAAATTGCCAACATCCCGTGGATCATCAAAAAAGCAAGAGAGTTCCAGAAAAACATCTATTTCTGCTTTATTGACTATGCCAAAGCCTTTGACTGTGTGGATCACAATAAACTGTGGAAAATTCTGACAGAGATGGGAATACAAGACCACCTGACCTGCCTCTTGAGAAATCTGTATGCAGCTCTGGGAGCAACAGTTAGAACTGGACATGGACAACAGACGGGTTCTAAATAGGAAAAGGAGTACGTCAAGGCTGTATATTGTCACCCTGCTTATTTAACTTATATGCAGAGTATATGATGAGAAACGCTGGACTGGAAGAAACACAAGCTAGAATCAAGATTGCTGGGAGAAATATCAATAACCTCAGATATACAGATGACACAACCCTTATGGCAGAAAGAGAAGAGGAACTCAAAAGCCTCTTGATGAAAGTGAAAGAGGAGAGCGAAAAAGTTGGCTTAAAGGTCAACATTCAGAAAACGAAGATCATGGCAACTGGTCCCATTTCTTCATGGGAAATAGATGGGGAAACAGTGGAAACAGTGTCAGACTATATTTTTTTGGGCTCCAAAATCACTGCAGATGGTGACTGCAGCCATGAAATTAAAAGACGCTTACTGCTTGAAAGAAAAGTTATGACCAACCTAGATAGCATATTCAAAAGCAGAGACATTACTTTACCGACTAATGTCCGTCTAGTCAAGCCTATGGTTTTTCCAGTAGTCGTGTATGGATGTGAGAGTTGTACTCTGAAGAAAGCTGAGCACCAAAGAATTGATGCTTTTGAACTGTGGTGTTGGAGAAGACTCTTGAGAATCCCTTGGACTGCAAGGAGATCCAACCAGTCCATTCTGAAGGAGATCAGCCCTGGGATTTCTTTGGAAGGAATGATGCTAAAGCTGAAACTCCAATTCTTTGGCCACCTCATGTGAAGAGTTGACTGATTGGAAAAGATTCTGATGCTGGCGGGGGCGGGGGGGGGGCGGATTGGGGGCAGTAGGAGAAGGGGACAACCGAGGATGAGATGGCTGGATGGCATCACTGACTCAATGCACGTGAGTATGAGTGAACTCCGGGAATTGGTGATGGACAGGAAGGCTTGGCGTGCTGCGATTCATGGAGTCGCAAAGAGTCGGACATGAGTGAGCGACTGAACTGAACTGATGGACATCTTATCTTTGACAAAGGAGGCAAGAATATACAATGGAGAAAAGACAATCTCTTTAACAAGTGGTGCTGGGAAAATTGGTCAACCACTTGTAAAAGAATGAAACTAGTTCACTTCCTTGGAGAAGGCAATGGCACCCCAGTCCAGTACTCTTGCCTGGAAAATCTCATGGATGGAGGAGGCTGGTGGGCTGCAGTCCAAGGGGTTGCTAATAGTCAGACATGACTGAGCAACTTCACTTTCACTTTTCACTTTCATACATTGGAGAAGGAAATGGCAACCCACTCCAGTGTTCTTTCCTGGACAATCCCAGGGATGAGGGAGCCTGGTGGGCTGCCATCTATGGGGTCACATACAGTCAGACATGACTGAAGTGGCTTAGCAGCAGATCACTTCCTAACACCATACACAAAAAATATAAGCTCAAAATGGACTTAAGATCTAAACATAAGACCAAAAACTATAAAACTCTTAGGGGAAATCACAGGCAAAACACTCTCCGACATAAACTACAGCAGGATCCTCTATGACCCACCTCCCAGAATACTGGAAATAAATGCAAAAATAAACAAATGGGACCTAATTAAAATTAAAAGCTTCTGCACAACAAAGGAAACTAAGAAAGGTGAAAATACAGCCTTCACAATGGGAGAAAAATAATAGCAAGCGAAGTAATGGACAAAGATTTACGCTTTTTTTTTTCTTTATGCTTGAATGAGTCAATTATTCCATTCATTCTTTGCTTTAATACTGTTTTATGTTTATATAACAATTCATTACTAGTATTTTTCCCTGGAGTAAACTGTGTTCTTTGAAGACCTCTTTCTACTTAATCTATTTCTGTTGGACATGAAATAGTGCTTTGTCCATAATAGACTTGCAATTCCTGTTCTCTGGAGAATTAAAATAAAGAAAAAGAAAAAACAAAGAAAGGAAATAAACATGACTCTATTAATATTTAAGACATCTGGAAACATCCATGTGAAATATTAGTTGCTTCAATTTCTTTGAAAAACTATTTTTTTTTTTTTTTTTTACTAAATCACAATCTTTCTTCTTATAGAAGATGTATACCTTTGGACTGAATTTGACAATATTCCATCCTGAAATGATATGACAGTTTATTTTGCATATTTCCATAACTATGGAATGCTTCTGTTTCTCATCATTACCATTAAATCCTAGAAATGAATTTTGAATGAAATACCAAACTGGTTTACACTGGAGTGTACTTGCCCTCTTTTTAAGAATTCAGTTCAGTTCAGTCACTCAGTCGTGTCCAACTCTTTGTAACCCCATGATTCACAGCACACCAGGCCTCCATCACCAACTCCCGGAGTTCACCCATACTCATGGGCATCAAGTCGGTGATGCCATCCAGCCATCTCATCCTCTGTCATCCCCTTCTCTTCCTATCCCCAATCCCTCCCAGCATCAGAGTCTTTTCCAATGAGTCAACTATGGGGGGCGGTCCTAAGATGGCAAAGGAATAGGGCAGAGAGACCACTTTCTCGCCCACAAATTCATCAAAAGAACATTTAAACGCTGAGTAAATTCCACAAAACAACTTCTGAATGCTGGCAGAGGACATCAGGCACCCAGAAAAGCAGCCCATTGTCTTCAAAAGGAAGTAGGAAAAAATATAAAAGACAAAAAAAGAGACAAAAGAGGTAGGGACAGAGCTCTGTCCCGGGAAAGGAGTCTTGAAAAGAGAGAAGTTTCCAAACACCAGGAAACACTCTCACTGCCTAGTCTATGGTGAGCCTTGGAAGCACAGAGGGCAACATAACAGGGAGGAAAAATAAATAAATAATTAAAACCCATAGATTATGAGCCCAACATTCCCCCAGTGGAGAAGCAGCACAGATGCCTGCACCCGCCACTAGCAAGCGAGGGCTGGGCAGGGAGGCGCGGGCTGTGTTGCTTAGTGTAGGGATCTGGCCTGAATGCCCCGAGCGCAATCAGAGCGAACTAACTTGGGCTAGCAAACCAGACTGTGGGATAACTACCACGCAAAAAGCCAGCCCTAACCTAAGACACAGCCAGGCCCATGCACAGAACAAAGGACTGAACAGAGATAGCCAGCTGCAGAACATCCCCCTCTGGTGCCACGCAGCCAGAGCCAGAAGGGGGCAATCGCAGCCCCAGAGAGACATTATCTACAAAACTGTAAGCAGGCTTCTTTGCTAACTAAGACTTCTTAGGGTTCTGGACGGTCAACATCTGCCTGAGAAGGTGAGCCAGTTGTACACCCAGAAAACCGAGTGGCAGGGATGGGGAAGGTGATAAGTTGCAGTGTCTGCGCTCACCAAACACCTCATCATCTGAGCTGCTCAGACCTGGGAAGGGCACAAAACACAGGCCCAACTGAGTCTGTGCCTCTGAGGACTACCTGAGTGCCTGAGCCTGAGTGGCTTAGACCTTGGAGGTGCATGCAGCCCAGGGCCGGTTGGATGGTTCCCAGTGGAGCAACCTAGAGCAGTGTGGGCAGGGAGGGTACATGCGCCGTGAGCGGGGGCAGGCCCAGTGTTGCTGAGGCACTGTGAGCACACGCCAGTGTTATTTGTTTGCAGTGTCCCTCCCTCCCCACAGCGCGACTGAACAAGTGAGCCTAAAAAAAGTGTTCACCACCGCCCTCTTTGTGTCAGGGTGGAAATCAGACACTGAAGAGACCAAAGAACAGAAGAAGCTAAAATAGAGGGAACTGCCTTGGAAGTGACAGGTGCAATAGATTAAAACCCTGTCATTAGTACCGACTTCCTAGGAAGGGACCTATAGATCTTGAGAAATATAAGCTGGAGCAAGGAACTATTTGAAAATAAATTGACCCCACAATACCCACAACAACATCAGAGAAAGTCCTAGATATATTTTTACTATTTTTACAATCAATCTTTTTTTTTAATTTTTAAAAAAATTTTAAGTCCTCTATTACTCCTTTAATTTTCACTTTTACAGCCTACTATTACTTTGCAAAAAAAAAAAAGACCCTATTTTTTAAAAGCAAACTTCATATATATATATATATATATATTTATAATTTTTGTGACTTTTTTCTCTCTTTTTTTCTTCTTTTCTTTAATATTGTGTTTTTGAAATTCCAAACTCTAGTCTAGATTTTTCATCTTTGCTTTTTGGTATTTGTTATCAACTTTGTACCTTTAAGAACCCAATCTTCAGTACCCATTTTTACTTGGGAGCTAAATTACTTGCATGACTGCTCTCTCCCCCTTTGTACTCTCCTTTTTCTCTACCAGGTCGCCTGTGTCTCCTCCCTATCCCTTCTCTTCTCTACCCAACTCTGAATTTCTCTGTGTTCCAGATGGTGGAGAACACTTAGGGAACTGATTACCGGCTGGATCTGTCTCTCTCCTTTTGATTTCCCCCTTTTATCCTCCTGCCCACCTCTGTTTCCTTCCTCCTTCTTCTCTTCTCTGTATAACTCTGTGAACATCTCTGAGTGATCCAGTTGTGGAGTGTACATAAGGAAGTAATTACTGGCTAGTTTGCTCTCTCCTCTATTGATTCCACCTCATCTCATTTGGGTCACCTCTAACTCCCTCCTCCCTCTTCTCTTCTCCATGTAACTCTGTGAACCTCTCTGGGTGTCCCTCACTGTGGAGAAACTTTTCATCTTTAACCTAGATGTTTTACCAGTGGTGCTGCATAGAAGTCTTGAGATTACTGTACAAATAAGACCGAAGTCTTGAGATTACTGTACAAATAAGACCGAAAACCATAAGCAGGAGGCTTAAGTCCAAATCCTGAGAACATCAGAGAACTCCTGACTCCAGGGAACATTAATTGACAGGAGCTCATCAAACGCCTCCATACCTACACTGAAACCAAGCACCACCCAAAGGCCTACAAGTTCCAGAGCAAGACATACCATGCAAATTCTCTAGCAACACAGGAACACAGCCCGAAGCTCCAATATACAGGCTGTCCAAAGTTACTCCAAAACCATAGACATCTCATAACTCATTACTGGAAACTTCATTGCACTCCAGAGAGAAGAAATCCAGCTCCACACACCAGAACACCGACACAAGCTTCCCTAACCAAGAAACCTTGACAAACCACTTGTAAAACCCCACCCACAGTGAGGAAACTCCACAATAAAGAGAACGCCACAAACTGCCAGAATACAGAAAGGAGCAGTAATATAACCAAGATGAAGTGACAGAGGAATACCTATCAGGTAAAGGAACAGGATAAATGCCCACCAAACCAAACTAAAGAGGAAGAGATAGGGAATCTACCTGATAAAGAATTCTGAATAATGATAGTGAAAATGATCCAAAATCTTGAAATCAAAATGGAATCACAGATAAAGAGCCTGGAGACAAGGATTGAGAAGATGCAGGAAAGGTTTAACAAGGACCTAGAAGAAATAAAAGAGTCAAAATATAATGAATAATGCAATAAATGAGATAAAAAATACTCTGGAGGAAACAAATAGTAGAATAACAGAGGCCGAAGATAGGATTAGTGAAGTAGAAGATAGAATGGTAGAAATAAGTGAATTAGAGAGGAAAAAAGAAAAACGAATTAAAAGAAATGAGGACAATCTCAGAGACCTCCAGGACAGTGTTAAATGCCCAATATTCAAATCATAGGAGTACCAGAAGAAGAAGACGAAAATAAAGACCATGAGAAAATACTTGAGGAGATAATAGTTGAAAATTTCCCTAAAATGGGGAAGGAAATAATCACCCAAGTCCAAGAAACCCAGAGAGTTCCAAACAGGATAAACCCAAGGTGAAACACCCCAAGACACATATTAATCAAATTAACAAAAATCAAACTCAAAGAACAAATATTAAAAGCAGCAAGGGAAAAACAACAAATAACACACAAGGGGATTCCTATAAAGATAACAGCTGATCTTTCAATAGAAATTTTTCAAGCCAGGAGGGAATGGCAAACATACTTAAAGTGATGAAAGAAAATAACCTAGAGCCCAGATTACTGTACCCAGCAAGGATCTCATTCAAATATGAAGGAGGGATCAAAAGCTTTACTGACAAGCAAAAGCTGAGAGAACTGAGCACCACCAAATCAGCTATGCAACAAATGCTAAAAGATCTTCTCTAGACAGGAAACACAAAAAGGGTGTATAAACTCGAACCCAAAACAATAAAGTAAAAGGCAACTATACTTAGATCATACTTATCAATAATTACCTTAAATGTAAATGGGTTGAATGCCCAAACCAAAAGATAAAGACTGGCTGAATGGATACAAAAACAAGACCCAATGAGTCAACTATTAGCATGAGGTGGACAAAGTATTGGAGTTTCAGCCTTAGCATCAGTCCTTCAAATGAACACCCAGGACTGATCTTCTTTAGGATTGACTGGTTGGATATCCTTGCAGTCCAAGGGACTCTCAAGAGTCTTCTCCAACACCACAGTTCAAAAGCATCAATTCTTCAGCACTCAGCTTTCTTCACAATACAACTCTCACATACATACATGACCACCAGAAAAACCATAGCCTTGTCTAAACAGAACTGTGTTGGCCAGGTAATTTCTCTGCTTTTGAATATGCTATCTAGGTTGGTCATAACTTTCCTTCCAAGGAGTAAGTGTCTTTTAATTTCATGGCTGCAATCACCATCTGCAGTGATTTTGGAGCCCCCCAAAATAAAGTCTGACACTGTTTCCACTGTTTCCCCATCTTTTCCCCATGAAGTGACAGGACCACATGGCATGATCTTAGTTTTCTGAATGTTGAGCTTTAAGCCAACTTTTCCATTCTCCTCTTGCACTTTCATCAGGAGGCTTTTTAGTTCCACCTCAATTTTTGCCATAAGGGTGGTGTCATCTGCATATCTGAGGTTATTGGTGTTTTCCCAGCAGTCTTGATTCCAGCTTGTGCTTCTTCCAGCCCAGCATTTCTCATGATGTACTCTGCATAGAAGTTAAATAAGCAGGGTGACAATATACAGTCTTGACATACTCCTTTTCCTATTTGGAACATGTCTGTTGTTCCATGTCCAATTCTAACTGTTGCTTCCTGACCTGCATACAGGTTTCTCAAGAGGCAGGTCAGGTGATCTGGTATTCCCATCTCTCTCAGAATTATCCACAGTTTATAGTGATCCACAAAGTCAAAGGCTTTGGTATAGTCAATAAAGCAGAAATAGATGTTTTTCTGGAACCCTCTTGCTTTTTTCAATGATCCAGCAGATGTTGGCAATTTGATCTCTGGTTCCTCTGCGTTTTCTAAAACCAACTTGAAAGTCTTGAAATTCATGGTTCACATGTTGCTGAAGCCTGGCTTGGAGAATTTTGAGCATTACTTTACTAGCGTGTGAGATGAGTGCAATTGTGTGGTAGTTTGAGCATTCTTTGGCATTACCTTTCTTTGGGATTGGAATGTAAACTGACCTTTTCCAGTCCTGTGGCCCCTGTTGAGTTTTCCAAATTTGCTGACATATTGAATGCAGCACTTTCACAGCATCATCTTTCAGGGTTTAAAATAGCTCAACTGGAATTCCATCACCTCCACTAGCTTCATAGTGATGCTGTGAAGTTCATAGTGATGCTTTCGAAGGCCCACTTGACTTCACATTCCAGGAAGTCTGGCTCTAGGTGAGTGATCACATCATCGTGATTATCTGGGTCATGAAGATCTGTTTTGTCCAGTTCTTCTGTGTATTCTTGCCCAGTTGTGGATGTGACTGGTCATAGAAACAAGGTCCAACTCTGTAAAAAGCAATATTGCATAGCAACCTGGAATGTTAGCTCCATGAATCAACGCAAATTGGAAGTGCTCAAACAGGAGATGGGAAGAGTGAACATCAACAGTCTAGGAATCAGCGAACTAAAATGGACTGTAATGGGTGAATTTAACTCAGATGACCATTATATCTCCTACTGTGGGCAGGATTCCCTTAGAAGAAATGGAGTAGCCATCCTGGTCAACAAAAGAGTCCAAAATGTGGTACTTGGATTCAATCTCAAAAACGACAGAATGATCTCTGTTTGTTTTGAAGGCAAACCATTCAATATCACAGTGATCCAAGCCTATGCCCCAACCAGTAACACTGAAGAAGCTGAAGTTGAATGGTTCTATGAAGACCTACAAGACCTTTTAGAACTAACACCGAAAAAAGATGTCCTTTCATTATAGGAGACTGGAATGCAAAAGTAGGAAGTCAAGAAACACCTGGAGTAACAGGCAAATTTGGCCTTGGAATATGGAATGAAGCAGGGCAAAGGCTAACAGAGTTTTGCCAAGAAAATGCACTGGTCAAAGCAAACACCCTCTGCCAACAGCACAAGAGAAGACTCTACGGTGGACATTACCAGATGGTCAACATGCAAATCAGATTGATTATATTCTTTGCAGCCAAAGATGGAGAAGCTCTATACAGTCAGCAAAAACAAGACTGGGAACTGACTGTGGCTCAGATCATGAACTCCTTATTGCCAAATTCAGACTTTAATTCAATAAAGCAGGAAAAACCATTAGACCATTCAGGTATGACCTAAATCAAATCCCTTATGATTATACATTGGAAGTGAGAAATGGGTTTAAGGGACTAGATCCGATAGACAAAGTACCTGATGAAGTATGGAAAGAGGTTTGTGACATTGTACAGGAGACAGGGATCAAGACTATCCCATGGGAAAGAAATGCAAAACAGCAAAATGGCTGTCTGAGGAGGCCTTACAAATAGCCGTGAAAGAAGAGAAGTGGAAAGCAAAAGAGAAAAGGAAAGATATTCCCATTTCAAGAATTACTCAACAGTAAATTTGTTTTTTCTGCCTTTTTTTTTTTTTTTTTGGAACTCTTTGATGATCCAAACATTGTTTTCTCGTTAAATCTAAAACTTTCAGGTCAGTTTTACTTCTAAAGCTAATTCTGTGGGTTTTTTCCCCTAACTGCAGGCTCTGAGTTATAATGTGTGTTCTAATCAGAGCTGAAGACCCTCTTTTATCTGTGAATTAACACTATGGGTCAATATGTGAATCCCAAATTAAGGATATGGATCTTCAGTGTCCTAATAACCATAAATTTATCTTCCTGTCAATATACCCAGAATCATATCCTAGCTCAACTTTTAGCAAACTCTTCAGCACTCACAGTGGAAATTTGTATAATCAAAATGAACTTGGATTGGCTATTCTCTCTTACTCTCTACTTCTCCTGGTTTCCTCTTTTTCTTCCTTTTGCCCAATAAGTTCATAAAATACAAAAATTAATAAAACATGGACAATGCCTAATCAAAAAGTCTACTTCAAAACACTTGGTTGCTAAAGTTAAGTCATGGATTTCCTTTGTGACTCATATGCTAAAGAATCTGCCTGCAATGCAGGAGACCTAGGTTCAATCCCTGGGTTGGGAAGATCCCCTGGAGAAGGAAATGACTATTCACTCCAATATTCTTGCCTGGAGGGGTTAATACTGGGGTCACAAAGAGTTGGACATGAGACTGACTAACACACATGTTTGTAATTAACCTGTTGGGGCTTAACTGGTAGCTCAACTTGTAAATAACCTGCCTGCTAATGCAGGTGATGCAAGAGACATGTGTTCTTTTTTTTTAATTTTTAATTTTTAATTTTTATTTTTTTTAATTTATTTTTTATTTTACTTTACAATTCTGTATTGGTTTTGCCATACATTGACATGAATCCACCACGGGTGTACATGCATTCCCAAACATGAACCCCCCTCCCACCCCTCTCCCCACAACATCTCTCTGGGTCATCCCCGTGTACCAGCCCCAAGCGTGCCATATCCTGCATCAGACATAGACTGGCAATTCGATTCTTACATGATATTATACATGTTTCAATGCCATTCTCCCAAATCATCTCACCCTCTCCCTCTCCCACTGAGTCCAAAAGTCCACTATACACATCTGTGTCTTTTTTGCTGTCCTGCATACAGGGTCATCATTGCCATCTTTCTAAATTCCATATATATGTGTTAGTATACTGTATTGGTGTTTTTCTTTCTGGCTTACTTCACTCTGTATAATCGGCTCCAGTTTCATCCATCTCATCAGAACAGATTCAAATGTATTCTTTTTAACGGCTGAGTAATACTCCATTGTGTGTTCTATCCCTGGGTTGGGGAATCTCCTGGAGAAGGACATGGCAACCTGTTCCAATATTCTTGCTGGAAAATTCCATGGACAGAGAAGCCCCACAGGCTCCTGTCCATGGGGGGGTCTCAAAAAGTCAGACACAACTGAGCATATATACACAAACAAAGTTAAGTCAGTATCTGATTTAAGACATCTCAAGCACAGAACAATTCAGTATCTTGCTTAAATCAGTAGACCAGAGTCAGGATTCAGATAGGATTGCTGAAGTTAGATGCTGAACTCTTAGTCATTGCACTTGCCTGCTTCTCATTGAGTGCATGGAAAATTAGTGCTGTTAAAGCTGAGTCAGAAGCACTTTTAAGGAAGAATAGACTGCTGATTGAGAAGAGCTTCTCAATAGTTTCTCTTATGTAGGACTGCCTTGTTTTAAGTATTATGACTCTCCTCTCTGTTTTTAGAGTTTGAGCTTCCTTACTAGAGAGATCAGCAAAGAATTTGATATTTAACCTCATCTGCTACTTGTTGGTTATACCTTTTATAAACATTAATTTATCTTTAAAATAATAGTCAAGTGTTTAAAACCTACTTTATGGTAGAAAAACATTTTTAGAAACATTTCCAGAAATATATAAGCTTTTTTGCGTGTCAAAGTTGAGAATTATTAAGTAGTATTCATTAAAGCATTATTATACATTAGTCTGAGGTGACAAAATGGGGAGATAAAATTCTTCATTTTTACGTTATGATATCTATATCCGATCATAAAACTATCTATTTGTATATATATTTGCAATCTTAAGGAATAAAGTAATAAAACTATTGTGAAGTGCATGGCATACAAAAAAAGTAACAAAATGTTCAAATGCAGGGACTTACTGAAAGTCCAGTGGTTAAGACTACCCCTTCCAAAGTAGAGGATGAGTTTGATCCCTGGTCAGGCAGCTAAGAGCCCTCATGCTTCCACACCAAAAACAAAACACATGACAAAAGCAACATTGTAACAAATTAAATAAAGACTTTAGAAATGGTCCACATCAAAAATCTTTTTAAAAAATGTTCAAATGTATAAATGTAAAGTGAAAGTTGCTCAGCCATGTCTCACGCTTTGCAACCCAAAGAATTCTCCAGGCCAGAATACTGGAGTGGGTAGCCTTTCCCTTCTTCAGAGGTTCTTCCCAATCCAGGGATTTAACCCAGGTTTTCCACATTGCAGGCAGATTCTTTTCTAGCTGAACCACAAGGAAAACCCAAAAATACTGGAGTGGGGACTCTATCCCTTCTCTAGTGGATCTTCCAGACCCAGGAATTGAACCAGGGACTTCTGCACTGCAAGCAGATTCTTTTCTAACTGAACTATCAGAGAAGCCCCTGATAAATACAAGTATAAAAGTAAACTAAATTAAATTTGGTGTTTAGCTCAAGTATGTTCTGAAATAATTTATATGTTTTAGAGTATTTTGAACCTAAGTTTTTAAATTATTACTCCTAGCTCTAATAAATATATAAGCTTCACATAACTTAATCAGTCTCATTAGATACTTTTATGTAAATCTTACTTCTACTTTTATTCTCACATTAAAGTACTGAAAACTCAAAGCATTTATTTAAAATTTATCTTCTTTGACATAAAATCTTCTCTGATATTCTTGTCTTTTGAAAATTTATTGTAATTTATTATTGTTGTACCATCAATAGATAACAATCTAAAAGTCTACATTAACAAAGCAATATGTTAGCAGTTCAGAGAAGGCAATGGCACCCCACTCCAGTTCTCTTGCCTGGAAAATCCCATGGATGGAGGAGCCTGGTGGGCTGCAGTCAATGGGGTCGCTAAGAGTTGGACACGACTGAGAGACTTCACTTTCACTTTTCACTTTCATGCACTGGAGAAGGAAATGGCAACCCACTTCAGTGTCCTTGCCTGGAGAATCCCAGGGATGGGGGAGCCTGGTGGGCTGCTGTCTATGGGGTCGCACAGAGTTGAACACGACTGAAGTGATTTAGCAGCAGCAGCAGCAGCAGCAGCAAGCTAGCAGTTGACTCTGACCCATTTGAAAACCTTTATTTTTTTTAAAGGAATATAAAACTATTTATTGACCACTGTTCACCAGTATTTACAATAAAGTAAACAATATACAGTTGAATAACATTCTGATCACTACAAAGTTATTGTTTTTAATAGGCATTTTCAAAGCTGACTTTGGCCACCTCATGCAAAGAGTTGACTCATTGGAAAAGACTTTGATGCTGGGAGGGATTGGGGGCAGGAGGAGAAGGGGACGACTGAGGATGAGATGGCTGTATGGCATCACTGACTCGATGGACATGAGTCTGAGTGAACTCCGGGAGTTGGTGATGGACAGGGAGGCCTGGCGTGCTGCGATTCATGGGATCACAAAGAGTCGGACACGACTGAGCAACTGAACGGAACTGAAAGCTGACTGACCTGTCATGAAAATTGAACTTCAAGTCACAGTGCATGACCTGTATCTTTAATGTAACATATGTTCAATCTATATGGCAATGGCAACAGATTGATGTCTTGTTTTGAGTCAGTCATAATTAATTTATTTTGGTTTCCTATCACCATGTCTTTAGAGTTTTAGACTTAGACTTTTCTAAGATTACTTTGAACTCTAAAGATAAAACAATGGTTAATGAACTCCCTTGAACTCATGTTAAATGTTTGTAAACTTTTCTATGCACTTGTACTCTTATTATATACATTTTTTTAAGTTGATGTTGAAAACTATTAAAAACACAAAAAAGAAAAAAAAAACTTGTCTAGATTTAATTGATTAGAATCTCTTGTGATGAAATGTGTTTGCTAATTTCTTTTCTGTAATCACAAGCCTTTTCTGCTATGATGAGCTATTATGATGGCTTTATAAATATGTTTGTGTATAATCTTACAGAGTACAGCATAGATTCATATACAATATATTGTTGAGCTACAAAGCAAACCTGTAAAACAGGAACTGTATTGCTAAATGCACATAATCAGCAGTTGCCTAGAAATCCTCAGTTTTATCACTAGAATTTATATTCAGTTTTATTGAAGTGAAAATTATCTAAATTCACATATCACTTGTGGAAAATTCCACATGCTGTCTACCTCAGTATCTCTCAGAATACTGAAAGCTTATAGGTTTCCTAGTTACTTCTCTCTCAAATTAATAACACCTATTGAATGCTTGATTTTACTAAGCTCTCATCTTATGGTTGGTTACTGCTCTGCCATAACTAAAGACTAAAAACAAGCTCATATTTTACTGACTTATTGGAACTTTTAAGACAATGGTTATAAAACAATATCTTACAGGAGAAACTTAAATTCTTGTTTGTAAAAACCCCGTGGCCATTTCTGTTCCCCTTACTGAATTTCATTTTTTCCCATGTTATTTTGTCACCTCGTCATTATTTATCCTTTTCACATTTTTCTATCTCATTTATCACCTTTTTCTTAAGATAATATCTTGGGGATTCAATTTCATGTTCTTATAAAAAAATGTAACCAGCTTCTTGACTCCTGGTCACTCTCCACATATCTAATGATTAATTATCAAACTCAAGCAAACCAACATCCATCTACTCTGGATCTAACTGCTCAGCATACATAAGATCTGGCAAGGCTTTGAATAATCGTCTTCTTCACTCCCTGAAGTAAGTGTAATGAAGCAACATAGAACTGAGTTTCTCACTGATCTAAGTTATCCCATTTCTTTTAGCAAGTATTTTTATTAATAAATGCAGTATTTTTTATTAACAGCAGTATTTCACTTTCAACTCTATTTCATTTTAAAGAAATGACCTCTAAAATGATGGGACTATTTTACTGGAAAGATACTAAAGGGGTGTATCTAGACATAAATCTTAGTTCCTTCCCTGGGTTCTTTCTTCTTTTTTAAGTCTTTTAATTGATTTCTAGTGATACTGATAGACACACTTATTTAGGACCTTTAGAAATATAATATACATGAATATAACTTCAGTATGTCTGAGAAAGCTCACAGTTATGCATAAATGCTCAAAAGTTACATGAGATATATTTGAAATAGTTAAAAAACAGTTTTTGGTCATTTAAAAAGTAATTGCTGTCAGCTTCAATCAGGAAGACACAGCAAGTGCCTACTTACTGAAATAGAAGGAAGTAAACAGTTTTCATTAAGTGTGAAATTGACCTATACTGCTGAAATAGAAGGGTCTCATATAAGGTTAAAGAAGTCTCCTCTTCATCTCCTAAAGCATTATAAATAAGGGAATCTGGGAGATATACCAGAGAGGATAGGAAGATGTAGTTCCCCTTCTGTTCCATGTCTTTTACTCAAGAAATGTTAAACAAAAAGCTATCATGAGAGGAGTGGGTGGTAAAGCATCTTATTGGAAGATTATCTTCCTTTTCACTGAATTTTAGAAAGCAGAACACAGTAGAGAAACATTCATCTTATCCTAATCCATCTATTCTCAGCTAAGAGGCACATCTAAGGCTCAGGTAGTGAATTATGGGATTTGCTATGAGGTGGGGCCCAGAAAGCAACAGGCAAGATCAGCAGTGAATTTAGAACAAGTTCCCAAGGCTGCCTGCAGCAGTCTACATTGTGGCATTTGAGGGCAAGAGATAATGCAATGTTTCTCAAAGAGTATCCCAAGGTCATTGGCAGCAAAAGACATAGTAGATTTTCAAAGTGCACTTTTATTGCTCATAACAAACTTCTTAAGCCAGCATCTCTGTAGATAAGAAATGTGTGATTTTAGTGTGATTCGTAAACACTAAAATGTGAGAATAGCTGCTGCACATGAATGCTTCAGTGCCTACAGTAGAGCATAGCTCGAAAAACAAGAGAGCTAGTCCTAAGTTCACAGAGAAGCATAAGGGTATTTGAAAATAATGGAGACCCTTAGATTCTAACATAATCTAGTAACCAGGAAGCAGGTCTAGTAGATTAAAATTTAGAATTTCCAAGCATGAGAAAACAGATTTCCCAGGCAAAAATCAGTTCAGTTCAGTTGCTCAGTTGTGTCTGACTCTTTGAAACCCCATGGACTGTAGCACACCAGGCTTCCCTGACTGTCACCAACTCTCAGAGCTTGCTCAAACTCATGTCCCTCTTGTCAGTGATGCTTTCCAATCATCTCATTCTCTGTCGTCCCATTCTCCTCCTGCCTTCAATCTTCCCCAGCATCAAGATCTTTTCCAAGGAGTCAGTTCTTCCCATCAGGTGGCCATAGTACTGTAGTTTCAGCTTCAGCCTCAGTCCTTCCAAAGAATATTCAGGACTGGTCTCCTTTAGGATGGACTGGTTGGATCTCCTTGCAGTCCAAGGGACTCTCAAGAGTCTTCTCCAACACCACAGTTCAAAAGCATAAATGCTTCAGCACAGGAATACTGGAGTGTGTTACCATTTCCTTCTCCAGGGAATTAGAAAGCTATGTGCCTGCAAACATGATTAAATAAAATAAAAACTTGTAGTAGGAGTAAAAACTTGAAGTTAGATAAGGAGAAGCAAGTCAAAATTTCTAGTAGCTATAGGTTTCTAACATTCTTGCTTCAATTTGTATTTCATTTTCTATAAAATTTATATAGATACAATATACATTTCTATAGTCTTTCAGTGAAGAACTTGGTTTAAATCTAAAAAAAGAATACAAAAATTACATGAAGGACAAGTCTCTCTGATCTCAATTTTCATTTCAGAAATAGATTAAATTTCCAAGTCTCTACCAGAATGCATGACCTAGTGGTATTACTATGTGTGTGCTCAGTCGCTTCAGTAGTGTCCAACTCTTTACGACCCTATGGACTGTAGCCCATCAGACTCCTTTGTCCATAGGTTTCTCCAGGCAAAAACATTGGAATGGGTTGCCGTGCCCTCCTCCAGGGGATTTTCCAAACCCAGGGATTGAATCTGTGTCTCCTGCATTGTGGGCAGATTCTTTATCATCTGAGCCACTGGGGAAGGCCAGTGACAATATTACCCAATATAAATTCTAATTAATGCAATGTCATTACTGAAGTTGAGAGAAACACATTCTAGTAATAACTAATAGAAAAATATGGGCATCCCAAACTAAAATCCATATCAAAAATAACTAGTATTAAATGTATCTTATATCTCTTTAAGTTTTCTCTTAGAATTGAAATAGAGTTGATGTATTTGTTAGTTTCAGGTGTGCAGCAGATTGATTGGATATTTAAATACATTTAAAAAGTTATTACCACAGTAATCTAGGTACTATTTATCCTCATACATAGTTATTTTTCTATTGAGCATATTCCTTATGCTTTATAATACATCCCCATGATTATTCATTTTATAACTAGAAGTCTATACATCTTAATTCTCTTCACTGTATATTAATTTTGTATCCCATCAATTTACTAGATTCATTAATTTAAAAGTTTTTATATTTTTTTGGTAGAGTCATAAGAATTTTCTACATATGGTATCATTACATCAGCAAACAGTGACAATTTTACTTCCTCCTTTACAAATTAGACTCCTTTTTTTGGTCTCAGTTGATTGTTGTGATTAGAATAAAGTTGAATAAAAGTATCAGAGTGGTGATCCTTGTCTTTTTCCTGATCTTAGAGAAAATGATTTCAACTTTTCATCATTGAGAATGACATTACCTGTGAGCTTAACATATAAGGACTCTATTCTTTTGAAGTTTGATAGAATGTGTGGTAGAATTCATCTGTGAATCCATTTGGTCCTGAAATTTGTTGGGAGTCTTAAAACTTTGATTCAATTTTGGTAATAATCAGCCTGTTTATATTTTCTATTTTTTCCTAATAGGGTTTAAGGAGGTTGAATACTTCTAAGATTTTATCCATTTCTTCTAAGTTTTCCAGTTTATTGCTATATAAATGTTCAGAGTCATGTCTTTTATTTGTTTACATTTCTGAAGTGTTGGGTGTAACTTCTCTTCTTTAAATTCTGATTTATCTTTTAGGTTTGGTCTCTTTTTCTTTCAAGGAATCTAACTGTTATTGTTGTTCTGTCACTCAGTGAACTGCAGCAAGCCAGGCTTCTCTGTCCTTCACCATCTCCAGGAGTTTACTCAAACTGCCAGCTTTTTCTCTCTCTTCTTTCCCCTTCATCAAGAGGCCTTTAGCTCTTCTTCAATTTTGCCATAAGGGTGGTGTTATCTGCGTATCTAACTAAGTTTATCAATTTTGCTTATCTTTTCAAAGAACCGGCTTTGAAACCAGTGGTTTCATTGATCTTTATATTTTTATTTTTTTTAGTGTTTCTTTCATTTATACATACTCCAATATGTATTATTTCCTTTCTTCTAATAACTTGGATTTTCTTTTTAAAATTAATTCCTTTAGGTATAGTTTAGATTGTTTATTTGAGATTTTCATTTTTTCTAAGGTAGGTCTGGTCCCAGGACCCTGCTTCAGACAGGAGGAGACATCAGGAGACCCTCCCTGCTTCAGATAGAAGGAGGCGTCCAGGAGACTGGAAAAGATCAGTTTTCATTCCAATCCCAAAGAAAGGCAATGCCAAAGAATGCTCAAACTACCACATAATTGCATTCATCTCACACGCTAGTAAAGTAATGCTCAAAATTCTCCAAGCCAGGCTTCAGCAACATGTGAACCATGAATTTCAAGACTTTCAAGTTGGTTTTAGAAAACGCAGAGGAACCAGAGATCAAATTGCCAACATCTGCTGGATCATCAAAAAAGCAAGAGGGTTCCAGAAAAACATCTATTTCTGCTTTATTGACTGTGCCAAAGCCTTTGAGTGTGTGGATCACAATAAACTGTGGAAAATTCTGAGAGAGATGGGAATACCAGATCACCTGACCTGCCTCTTGAGAAACCTGTATGCAGGTCAGGAAGCAACAGTTAGAATTCGACATGGAAAAACAGACGGGTTCCAAATAGGAAAAGGAGTATGTCAAGACTATATTGTCACCCTGCTTATTTAACTTCTATGCAGAGTACATCATGAGAAATGCTGGGCTGGAAGAAGCACAAGCTGGAATCAAGATTGCTGGGAGAAATATCAATAACCTCAGATATACAGATGAAACGACCCTTATGGCAGAAAGTGAAGAGGAACTAAAGAGCCTCTTGATGAAAGTGAAAGAGGAGAGTGGAAAAATTGGCTTAAAGCTCAACATTCAGAAAACGAAGATCATGGCATCTGGTCCCATCCCTTCATGGGAAATAGATGGGGAAACAGTGGAAATAGTGTCAGACTTTATTTTGGGGGGCTCCAAAATCACTGCAGATGGTGACTGCACCCATGAAATTAAAAGATGGCTACTCCTTGGAAGGAAAGTTATGACCAACCTAGATAGTATATTCAAAATCAGAGACATTACTTTGCCAACTAAGGTCCATCTAGTCAAGGCCATGGTTTCTCCAGTAGTCATGGATGGATGTGAGAGTTGGACTGTAAAGAAAGCTGAGCACCGAAAATTTGATGTTTTGAACTGTGGTGTTGGGGAAGACTCTTGAGAGTCCCTTGGACTGCAAGGAGATCCAACCAGTCCATTCTGAAGGAGATCAACCCTGGGATTTCTTTGGAACGAATGATGCTAAAGCTGAAGCTCCAGTACTTTGGCCACTTCATGCGAAGGGTTGACTCATTAGAAAATACTCTGATGCTGGGAGGGATTAGGGGCAGGAGGAGAAGGAGACAACAGAGGATGAGATGGCTGGATGGCATCACCGACTCAATGGACATGAGTTTGAGTGAACTCCGGGAGTTGGGGGGAGACCTGGGGTGCTGCAGTTCATGGGGCCACAAAGAGTTGGACATGACTGAGCGACTGAACTCAACTGAACTGAAGGTATGTCTGAATTTCTGTAAACTTCCCTTGTTGAACTGGATTTGATGTTTCACACTCATTTAAAAATGTTGTCTTTTAATTTTCATTTGTTTCTGGGTGTTTGCTAATCTCCTCCTTGATTTTTTAACAACCCTTCTGTTGTTTACTGCCATAGTTGCATATCATTTAAACTCCAGAAGTTTTAAGTTTTTTTCCAGTGTTTCCCCCTACAGTTAATTTTTAGTCTTACAACATTATCATTGGACAAAATGCTTAATATCCTTTATTCTTATTTAATTTACTAACATTTGTTTTATGCCCTAGAATGTGCCCCATCTTTCAGAAAATTTCATGTATATTTAAAAAGAATATGTATATTAATGAAATGTTTTCTATATATTTCTTGAGTCAACTGACATGTCACATAAAGCCAATCTTTCTTTATTGATTTTACTCTCTGTATGATCTTTCCATTAATGTAAGTGGGGTGTTAAAGTTCCTTAATATTATTTTATTACTGTCAATGTCTCCCTTTAAATCTGTTAATATTTGCTTTATGTATTTAGGTGCTCTTATTTTGGGTGCACATGTATTTATAAATATATCTTATTCTTGGATTGATCCCATTGTCATTTTGTAACATCTTTTTGTGTCTTGTTACTTGAGTGAAAATTGCTCAATGGTGTCAGACTCTTTGTGACCCCATGGACTATACAGTCCATAGAATTCTCTAGGCCAGAATACTTGAATAGGTACCTTTCCATTTTCCAGGGGATCCTCCCAACCCTGGGATCAAACCCAGGTCTTCCACATTGCAAAAAGATTCTTTAACAGCTAAGGCACCTTGGAAGACCTCTCTTGTCACAGTCCTTGTTTTAAAGTCTATTTTATCTAATATAAGTATTGCTATCCTAGCCTTTTAATTTTTTGTTGCATTTACATAGAATGCCTTTTTCATTTTCCTCACTTTCAGCCTGTATATGTCTTCAGATCTGATGTGAGTCTCTTGTTGGCAGAACACATATAAGTCTTGGTTTTTCTTCCATTCAGCAGCTCTGTGTGTTAAATAGAGCTTTTAATTCATTTACATTTAACATAATTATTGATAGACATACTTATGGATCACATGTTGATTGCTTTCTGGTTGTTTTGTCATTCTTTGTTTCTGTATTTTTCCCTTGGTCTCCTGCCTTGTGATATGATAACAATTTTTAAGTGCTATATTTGGATTATTTTCTCTCTATTTTTGTGTATCTATTATATGCTTTTGGTTTGTGGTTACCAAATGTTTATTGTTAAATCCTTTAAATTTTTGGTACATGTTTTAAATTGATGAGCTCTTAAACTCAAGTTTAAGATTAAGCTTAAATTTAAGATTAAGATTAAAATCAGTATTAAACTGCCCTACACTTTTAATTTTCCCCAAACATTTTATGTTTTTGATGTGATAGTTCATGATTTTTATGTTTTAGTGTCTCAAATATTGACTGTGTCTATAGACAGTTTTACTACTTTTCTTTCAACCTTCCTACTACATTTACAAGTAGCTTATCTACTACTTTTACTCCATGTTTGCCCTTACCAATGAATTTTTTCCCTTTCATATTTTTCATATGTCTTGTTATCTTTTATTTTCTGCTTGTAAAAATCCTTACAGCATTTCTTGTAAAGTTGGTTTAGTGGTATTAATCTCTTTTATGTTTTTATGTCTGTAGTACCCTTTATTATTCCTTCAAATATAAATGAAATCCTTGGTGGATACAGCATTCTTGGTTGTAATTACTTCCCTTTCTTTACTTTAAATATATCATACCACTCCTTTCTGACCTGCAGGGTTTATGATAAAAGTCAGATGATGTAGCCTTATAGGATTTCCATTGTACATGACTAGTTGTTTTCCCTTGCTGTTTTTAGTATTTTGTTTATCTTTAATTTTTTCCATTTAATTGCAATTTATCTTGGTGTGATCCTTTTGGGGATGATCCTGTTTGGTACTCTCTGTGCTTAATAGATCTGGATGTATTTTTTTTTTTCTTTCCCAGATGTAAGGATGGTTTCAACTATTATTTATTCAAATGAGTTACCTGCCTATTTCTATTCTTCTTCTTCTGTGATCCCTATAGTATTAGTACATGTGATATTGTCTCAGATGTCCTTAAACTATCCTCATTAAAATTTTTTTCCCCTTTTTAGCTTGGTTAATTTCTACTACTTTTTCTTTCAGATAGATGGTCTGTTCTTCTGTAACATCAAAGCTAGTATTGATTTCCTCTAGTATAATTTAAATTTCAGTTATTGTACTCTTCTCTCTTTATTGATTCTTTTTCATGTTTTATAGCTCTTTGTTGAAGTTCTCACTGTGTTTTCTTTCTTTCTGAAATCCTTGGGCATCTTTATAATTATTATCTTAAACTTTTTATCTGGTAGATTGTTTTTTCTCTAACCATGTTTAGGTCTTTTTCTGAGATTTTTGTCTTGTTCCTTCATTCAGAGCATCTTTCTCTGTCTCATTTTGTCTAATTCTCTGTATTTATTTGTAAGTATTAGGTAGGTTTGTTACCTTTTGATATGGGAGGAATGGCCTTATGTAAAGATTTCCAATGCACCTATTAGCATAATTTCCTCTGGCTACCACAGCTAAATAATCTAGGTGTGTCTCCTATGTGGGCTGCAGGACCCATCTGTTGTGTTGGGGCCAAATACAATAGAAGCACTGGTAGTGAAGGTTGGCTCCAGGCGTAGTTGACTGAGATGCCCTGTCTCATGTGGCTTCCTTGGACTCTCTGGTGGGTGGGGCAGTCTCCCCACACTCGTGGCTATGCATCCTCAGGTATGGCTGCTGCAGGCCTCTAATAGGCTAGAGGAATGACTAATAGGCTTGCTGGTCCTGGTGTCAACATGGTAAAACAAGATACCAAATGACTGATACCATCCTCTCAGTCCCCAGCAGAAATTCTGCCTCTATGGGAGGCTCACCAAAATCAGGGATCTGATCCTAGTACTTTTCAAACTCATGGTCTTTACTGGGTCTCAGAGCATGAATTTCTGAGCATGCTCTTTATTTAAAAAAAATTAATATAAATTTATTTATTTTAATTGGAGGTTAATTACTTTACAATATTGTATTGGTTTTGCCATACATCAACATGAATCCACCACAACATGAATCCATACACATGTTCCCCATTCTGAACCCCCCACCCTCCTCCCTCCCTTACCATCCCTCTGGGTCATCTCAGTGCACCAGCCCCAAGCATCCAGTATTATGCATCAAACCTGGCCTGGTGATTTGTTTCATATATGATATTATACATGTTTCAATGCCATTCTCTTTCCAATAATGCTCTGGTTCTCCTGATTGAAGCCCCATTGTTTTTCAACCTCAGCTTTCTGGGGACTGGTCTTTCTGTGGCTAGGACCCCTCACTTAATGAGGAGAAACTCTGTGGTTGTGATATTCCTCCTGCTTCTGCTCGTGTGTATGGGTCTTGTCTAGGCTGCCTCTTTGTCCCTCTGACCCACTGACTGTGTCTCCTTTATATCTTCAAATGTGGAAAACCTTTTCTATAAGCCTTTAGATTATTTCCATTTCTATGTGAGTAGTTGTAATTTTGTTGTGCTTTTAGGAGGAGTTGAGTTCGGAGTCTTCCTACTTCATCATCTTGATTTATGTGAGTCATAAATTAAATTATTTTTTCTTGACTAAATACAAGAATAAAGAAGAGTAGAATTTATTGTTCTCCCTTAATATATAAAGAGAAAATAATAAAAATATAATTATTTAAATAACATCATGAATACCTTTACTTTTTAATAGTCAAGTTGTTCAGTTCCTCAATCATATCCGACTCTTTGTGACCCAATGGACTGCAGCACACCAAGCTTCCTTGTTCTTCAACATCTCTCAGAGCTTGCTCAAACTCATGCCTATTGAGTTGGTGATGCCATCCAACCATCTCATCCTCTGACTTCCCTTTTAATAGGCATAGATATTTGTAACTAATTCAGTGAACTTAAATAATAAACTTTAAAAATATAAAAGCATCAATAGACTGTTAGTACATCATCACAGGTTTGGGGATCAGCTAGATTTAAGTAATAAACATGTTACAAACTGGGCTTCCCAGGTCACACTAGTCATAAAGAATCTGCCTTACAATGCATAATACTTAAGAGATGTGGGGTCAGTCACTCGGTTGGGAAGATTCCCCTGAAGGAGGGCATGGCAACCCACTCCAGTATTCTTTCCTGGAGAATTGCATGGACCGAGAAGCCTGGTGGGCTATAGTCCAGGGGTCGCACAGAATAAGACACGACTGAACTGACTTAGTGTGCGTGCAAACACACACGTTACCAACTAACAGTAAATGCTTGGTTCAGTACCAGTTATTCAAACTTCCTAAACTGGGCAATCTTTATCTTTCAAACAAGACTAATACTATTACTACAGGGTTATTGTGAGGATAAGAAGAGTATATGTTTTCTGGTCAATAAACATAACTATTAACATTATTTTTTGTTGTTGTTGTCTTTGAGATACAAGTTAACTTATGTTTTTGTTGTTATTATCTCTGCTGGATGTATTTCAGTTCAGTTCAGTTCAGTCGCTCAGTCGTGTCCGACTCTTTGCGACCCCATGAATCACAGCACGCCAGGCCTCCCTGTTCATCACCAACTGCCTGAGTTCACTCAGACTCATGTCCATCGAGTCCGTGATGCCATCCAGCCATCTCATCCTCGGTCGTCCCTTTCTCCTCCTGCCCCTAATCCCTCCCAGCATCAGAGTCTTTTTCAATGAGTCAACTCTTCGCATGAGGTGGCCGAAGTACTGGAGTTTCAGCTTCAGTGTCATTCCTTCCAAAGAAATCCCAGGGTTGATCTCCTTCAGAATGGACTGGTTGGATCTCCTTGCAGTCCAAGGGATCTCAAGAGTCTTCTCCAACACCACAGTTTTTTAATATTTTATTTTGGGAGGAGAATGATCTTATATGTAAAATTTGAACACGATCTTGTATAGAGGAAATATTCTAAGAAATTCCTTAACCAGAGAAAATAAAACCTTGCTTCCTAGATTACTTCAGTTGGACCCATTCAGTCATTACATTATGAAGATGTACATAGAGCAGGTATAGAAAAAATTGGATATTTGCCTTGTTTTAGCTAGTTTTCAACTTGGGAAGTAGACAAAACTAATATATACAAAAAGGGTACTGGCAAAATAGGCAAGAAGTTGTTTTATTATTAGCAGATAATCTCTAATAAACTATTTTGGTACCTGAGGAATTTTACTTTTTTTATTCTAAGTAAGTGTTCTTAACTTCAGACAGAAGTAGATTATAAATTTGATTGGCCCCATATCCCTCACCTTTGACCCTATAACTTTGATACTAAGTGTGAATCATTCAATTCAAATAGTAGCCTGGATAGGCCATCATTTTCAAATTTTAAACATTCAAAACCTAGTAAGCCAAATATTTACATATGGACCTACAGTGCTTGTGCATGCACACACATGCACTTACTAACATACATATTCACACACACTTCAGTTCAGTTCAGTCACTCTGTCATGACCGACTCTTTGCAACCACATGGACCACAGCATGCCAGGCCTCCCTGTCCATCACCAACACCCAGAGTTTACCCAAACTCAAGTCCATTGAGTTGGTGATGCCACCCAACGATCCCATCCTCTGTTGTCCCCTTCTCTTACTGCATTCAATCTTTCCCAGCATCAGGGGCTTTTCAAATGAGTCACATCTTCAAGTCAGTCAGATCTTCGCATCAGGTGGCCAAAGTATTCGGGTTTCAGCTTCAAAATCAGTCCTTTCAATAAATATTCAGGACTGATTTCTTTGAGGATAGACTGGTTGGATCTCCTTTCAGTCAAAGGGACTCTCAAGAGTTTTCTCCAACAGACTTCAAAAGCATCAATTATTTGGTGCTCAGCTTTCTTTATAATCCAACTCTAACATCCATACAAGACTACTGGAAAAACCATAGCCTGACTAGATGGACCTTTTTTGGCAAAGTAATGTCTCTGCTTTTTAATATGCTGTCTAAGATAATAAAAACTTTTCTTCTAAGGAGCAAGATCTTTTAAATTCATGGCTGCAGTAGTTATCTGCAGTGATTTTGGAGCCCCACAAAATAGTGACATCCACCGTTTCCACTATTTCCCCATCTATTTGCCATGAAGTGATTGGGCTGGATGTCTTGAGCCTTGTTTTCTGAATGTTGAGCTTTAAGCCAACTTTTTCACTCTCATCAAGAGGCTCTTTAGATCTTTACTTTCTTCCATAAAGGTGGTGTCATCTGCATATCAGAGGCTATTATTATTTCTCCTGGCAATATTGATTCTAGCTTGTGCTTCATCCAGCCCAGCATTTCTCATGATGTACCCTGCATATAAGTTAAATATGCAGGGTGACAATATACAGCCTTGATGTACTCGTTTTCCTATTTGGAACAAGTCTGTTGTTCCATTTCCAGCTCTAACTGTTGTTTCCTGACCTGCATACAGATTTCTCCTGATGAAGGTCAGGTGGTCTGGTATCCCCATCTCTTTCAGAACTTTCCACAGTTTGTTTTGATTCACACAGTCAAAGGTTTTGGTATAGTCAATGAAGCAGAAATCGATGTTTTTCTGGAACTCTCTTGCTTTTTCAATGATCCAGTGGATGTTGGCAATTTGATGTCTGGTTCCTCTGCCTTTTCTAAAACCAGCTTGGACATCTGGAATTTCACAGATCATGTACTGCTGAAGCCTTGTTTGGAGAATTTTGAGCATTACTTTACTCGTGTGTGAGATGAGTGCCATTGTGCAACAGTTTGAGCATTATTTGGCATTGCCTTTCTTTGGGATTGGACTGAAAATTGCCCTTTTCCAGTCCTGTGGCCACTGCTGAGTTTTCCAAATTTGCTGGCATATTGAGTGCAGCACTTTCACAGCATCATCTTTCAGGATTTGAAACAGCTCAACTGGAATTCCATCACCTCCACTAGCTTTGTTGATAATGATGCTTCCTAAGGCCCACTTGACTTCACATTCTAGGATTTCTGGCTCTAGGTGAGTGATCATAAAATTGTTATTATCTAGGTCGTGAAGACCTTTTTTGAACAGTTCTTCTGTGTATTCTTGTCACCTCTTCTTAATATCTTCTGCTTCTGTTAGTTCCATACCATTTCTGTCCTTTATTGAGCCCATCTTTGCATGAAATGTACACTTGGTATTTCTGATTTTCTTGAAGAGATCTCTAGTCTTTCCCTTTCTATTATTTTCCTCTATTTTTTGCACTGATCACTGAGGAAGGCTTTCTTATCTCTCCTTGCTAGTCTTTGGAACTTTGCATTTAAATGTGTATATCTTTCTCTTTCTCCTTTTCTTTTCACTTCTCTTCTTTTCACAGCTATTTGTAAGGCCTTCTCAGACATCCATTTTGCTTTTTTTCATTTCTTTTTCTTGCAGATGGTCTTGATCCCTGTCTCCTATACAATGTCACAAACCTCCATCAATAGTTCATCAGGCACTCAATCTATCAGATCTAGTCCCTTAAATCTATTTGTCACTTTCACTGTATAATCATAAGGGATTTTATTTAGGTCATACTTGAATGGCTTAGTGGTTTCCCCTACTTTCTTCAGTTTAACTCTGAATTTGCCAATAAGGAGTTCATGATCTGAGCCACAGTCAGTTCCCAGTCTTGCTTTTGCTGACTGTATAAAGCTTCTCCATCTTCAGCTACAAAGAATATAATCAATCTGATTTTGGTATTGGCCATCTGTAGAGTCCATTTGATGTCCATGTGTAGAGTCTTCTCTTGTATTGTTGGTAGAGGGTGTTTGCTATGACCAGTGTGTTCTTTTGGGGAAATTCTATTAGCCTTTGCCCTGCTTCATTCTGTACTCCAATGCCAAATTTGCCTATTACTCCAGGTGTTTCTTAACTTCCTAGTTTTGCATTCCAGTCCCCTATAATGAAAAGGACATCTTTTTTGGGGGTGTTAGTTCTAAAAGGTCTTGTAGGTCTTCATAGAACCATTCAACTTCAGCTCCTTCAGCATTACTGTTCGGGGCATAGACTTGGAGTACTGTGATATTGAATTGTTTGCCTTGGAAATGAACAGAGATCATTCTGTCATTTTGATGATTGCATCCAAGTACTGCATTTTGGACTGTTTTGTTGACTATGACAGCTACTCCATTTCTTCTAAAGGATTCTTGCCCACAGTAGTAGATATAATGATCATTTGAGTTAAATTCACCCATTCCAGACACACTTAGTCGAATAAAAAGTTTCACAAATGGTACATAAACTTAATAAATGTGAAAGAACTTGATATTTTCTGCACGTAATTATTTTTTTTTAAATTTCCAATTTATAGTGCTGTGTCCATCCCAGTTTGGAATCTAAGTCATGAATCAAAGATAGGAGCAAGGATATTATTATTTCCTGTTTTTGTTGTCCAAAATAAGATGGACAACCTAGTTATGAGACCAAATACAACACAAATAAAAGCTGCAGAAACTACTCTATTAGTTACAGATGGTACTGGTGTGAATAACTTTTATTATATTCTAGAACCCTTATAAATAAATTCCCCATTACTTTTGGCATTTTCAGCTAAAGCTTTGATTAACACGTGGTAGGATGAGGATTTATGCAATATATAATATGCAAAGCATTTTACTATGTAGGAAAACAAGCACAGTCTAGTTAGGAGAAACTAACTCTAAATCACGCATACCTTAATGATGTCTGCAAGTGAAATCTATGCTCTGCAAAGTCAATATTGGAGCAGTTGCTCATTATATTACTTAATGTTCCTTATTAAAAAAATCTGTGTGGTCTAAATATGCTGCAGTTGGCGTCTAAGAAAAGAATATCCTTTCAAAAATAACTAGTTTGCTTTTTTGTTTAAACAATGATAACAATATATAATTCTGTTTCCTTTTCTGTTTTATTTAACAGGACTAAAGTGTTAACCAAAATATTGATAGTTTATATTTATTTCCTTTCATTGCAAATAATTGAATATCTTATTTTTACTTATATTTAATAATTATTTCAACATTATAAATAATCAAATTTTATGTACTTAAATGTAAATTATTTTATTTTAAACAAGTAATAATTGAATCTTTTTTTAAGTACATGCAGTTGAGGTGTCATTTATATTTTGATTAATTATAATTTATATATGGCTTTTGAAGGAAACAGTCATTTTTTTCTTATTGGAACATTGTGCTTCATGATGAAGATTAGTTAATCTGAGTGTTGGCTCAGAGATGTTTCAATCAAATTAAAAAAAAAAAAAAGAGTAGTGATCACCAGTGATAACTCAGAACAAATTTCATTTGGTTAGGACAATGAAATTTAGTGTGGTAGTAGGAGGCAGGCTCCCTATTAATATCTGCATTTGAATCTAGCTCCAATAATTATGTGTGTATGTGTGTTTTACTTAATATCTTTAACCCTCAGTTTCTCTGCAGTAATGTAATAATAGCATCTGCCACTAAAGGCTGCTGTGAAGGTAAGTATAAATGTATGCATGACTGAGTCTAGCATGTTTTTTCAGAAGGTCTTACAAATTTACCAGAGAGAATACCTAAGTGAGGTCTCAGTGTAACCTCAAATTTTATTTAAATATATTATACAATGAAATTTATTCTCAAAATTGAACATTTTGTGTGCAGAATTAATAACTTTCTCCATTATAAAATGTACATTTCAATACATAAAATAAGAAAAAAATAGCAAAAAGCTGTAATTAAAAATAATTATTTTCACCATCACAGATAATCAGTTAATATTGGCTAGTTTGCTTTTAGTCTTCTTATACAAATTAAAATATGAAATCATATAATTGAAAGCATATAAATAAATGACATAACGTATGCCAGCCACTTTTAGAGTAGGAAACGGCAACTCACTCCAGTAATCTTGCCTAGAAAACTCCATGGACAGAGGAGCCTGGTGGGCTACTCTCCATGGGGTTGCAAAGAGTTGTATTTCACTGAGCACAAACATGCACACATGTGCCAGCCATTGGATATTGATAAAGTGATGAAAATGATAGACAGGGTCCTTGATTTCATTCTGCTTGATAATTCTGTGGCCTATTGAAGAAAATACTTACAAATCATATAGCTGACAAGGGGTTATTGTTTGGAATTTGATTAGGACTCCTACAAATCAAAGACAACAACAAAAACACCTGACTAAAAAATGGGAGAAGTAATTGAAACCAGTAATTTATTTTATTACATGCTCATATATGTTTACATGGCAATTAATATTCCTGCTGCTGCTGCTGCCAAGTCACTTCAGTTGTGTCCAACTCTGCGACCCCATAGACAGCAGCCCACCAGGCTCCCCCATTCCTGGGATTTTACTTAAATACAAATTTAACAACTTTTCTCACTACTTGATCATAAGAAAGCAGAATGCCCCATTGTCTACTGAGTGGGTAGAAGACTTAAACAGATGTTTCTCCAAAGACACACAGTTGGCTAATAAATAAATAAAAAGATGTTCAAAATTGTTCATTGTTCAGTTCAGTTCAGTCGCTCAGTCATGTCCAAAACTTTGCAACTCCATGAATTGCAGCACCCCAGGCCTCCCTGTCCATCACCAGCTCCCGGAATTCAACCAAACTAATGTCCATCAAGTCGGTGATGCCATCCAGCCATCTCATCCTCTGTGGTCCCCTTCTCTTCCTGCCCCCAATTCCTCCCAACATCAGAGTCTTTTGCAATGAGTCAACTCTTCGCATGAGGTGGCCGAAGTACTGGAGTTTCAGCTTTAGCATCATTCCTTCCAAAGAAATCCCAGGGCTGATCTTCCTTAGAATGGACTGGTTGGATCTCTGTGCAGTCCAAGGGAATCTCAAGAGTCTTCCCCAACACCACAGTTCAAAAGCATCAATTCTTTGGCGGTCACCTTTCTTCAAGTCCAATTCTCACATCCATACATGACTACTGGAAAAATCATAGCCCTGACTAGACGGACCTTTGTTGGCAAAGTAATGTCTCTGCTTTTCAATATGCTATCTAGGTTGGTCATAACTTTCCTTCCAAGGAGTAAGCGTCTTTTAATTTCATGGATGCAATCACCATCTGCAGTGATTTGGGAGCCAAAAATAAAGTCTGACACTGTTCCACTGTTTCCCCATCTATTTCCCATGAAGTGATGGGACCAGATGCCATGATCTTTGTTTTCTGAATGTTGACCTTTAAGCCAACTTATTCACTCTCTGCTTTCACTTCCATCAAGAGACTTTTTAGTTCCTCTTCACTTTCTGCAATAAGCATGGTGTCATCTGCATATCTAAGGTTATTGATATTTCTCCTGGCAATCTTGATTCCAGCTTGTGCTTCATCCAATCCAGCATTTCTCATGATGTACTCTGCATATAAGTTAAATAAACAGGGTGACAATATACAGCCTTGACGTCCTCCTTTTCCTATTTGGAACCAGTCTGTTGCTCCATGTTCAGTTCTTTTTTTTTTTTTTTTTTTTAATGTTGCTTCCTGAGCTGCATACAGCTTTCTCAAGAGGCAGGTCAGGTAGTCTGGTATTCCCATCTTTTTCAGAATTTTCCACAGTTTATTGAGATCCACACAGTCAAAGGATTTGGCATAGTCAATAAAGCAGGAATAGATGTTTTTCTGGAACTCTCTTACTTTTTCCATGATCCAGCAGATGTTGGCAATTTGATCTCTGCTTCCTCTGCCTTTTCTAAAACCAACTTGAACATCTGAAAGTTCATGGTTCAGGTATTACTGAAGCTTGGCTTGGAGAATTTTGAGCATTACTTTACTAGCATGTGAGATGAGTGAAATTGTGCAGTAGTTTGAGCATTCTTTGGCATTGCCTTTCTTTGGGATTGGAATGTAAACTGAACTTTTCCAGTCCTGTGGCCACTGCTGAGTTTTCCAAATTTGCTGACATATTGAGTTCAGCATTTTCACAGCATCATCTTTCAGGATATGAAATAGCTCAACTGGAATTCCATCTCCTCCACTAGCTTTGTTCATAGTGATGCTTTCTAAGGCCCACTTGACTTCACATTCCAGGATGTCTGGCTCTAAGTGAGTGATCCCACCATCGTGATTATCTTGGTCTTGAAGATCTTTTTTTGTACAGTTCTTCTGTTTATTCTTGCCACCTCTTCTTAATATCTTCTGCTTCTGTTAGGTCCATACCATTTCTGTCCTTTATTGAGCCCATCTTTGCATGAAATATTCCCTTGGTATCTCTAATTTTCTTGAAGAGATCTCTCGTCTTTCCCATTCTGTTCTTTTCCTCTATTTGTTTTCAGTGATCATTGAGGAAGGCTTTCTTATCTCTCCTTGCTATTCTCTGGAACTCTGCATTCAGATGTGTATATCTTTCCTTTTCTCCTTTGCTTTTTACTTCTCTTCTTTTCACAGCTATTTGTAAGGCCTCCCCAGACAGCCATTTTGCTTTGTTGCATTTCTTTTCCATGGGGATGGTCTTGATCCCTGTCTCCTGTACAGTATCACGAACCTCAGTCCATAGTTCATCAGGCACTCTATCTATCACATCTAATCCCTTAAATTTATTTCTCACTTCCACTGTATAATCATAAGGGATTTGATTTAGGTCATACCTGAATGGTCTAGTGGTTTTCCCTACTTTTTTCAATTTAAGTCTGAATTTGCCAATAAGAAGATCATGATCTGAGCCACATTTACCTCCCAGACTTGTTTTTGCTGACTGTATAGAGCTTCTCCATCTTTGGCTGCAAAGAATATAATCAGTATGACTTCGATATTGACCATCTGGTGATGTCCATGTGTAGAGTCTTCTCTTGTGTTGTTGGAAGAAGTTGTTTGCTATGACCAGTGCATTATCTTGGCAAAACTCTATTAGCCTTTGCCGTGCTTCATTCGGTACTCCAAGGCCAAATTTACCTGTTACTCCAGGTGTTTCTTGACTTCCTACTTTTGTATTCCAGTCCCCTATAGTGAGGAGAAGGCAATGATACCCCACTCCAGTACTCTTGCCTGCAAATCCCATGGACGGAGGAGCCTGGTAGGCTGCAGTTCATGGAGTCTCTAAGAGTTGACATGACTGAGCGACTTCATTTTCACTTTCCACTTTTCACCTTTCACTTTTCACATTCATGCATTGGAGAAAGAAATGGCAACCCACTCCAGTGTTCTTGCCTGGAGAATCCCAGGGATGGGGGAGTCTGGTGGGCTGCCGTTTATGGGGTCACACAGAGTCAGACACAACTGAAGCAACTTAGCAGCAGCAGCAGCAGCAGCAGTCCCTATAATGAAAAGGCCATCACAGTGCAAATCAAAACCACAATGAGGTGTCAACTCACACCACTCAGAATGGCCATTATTAAACAAAAAAATATCTGCTAATAATAAATGCTGGAGAGAGTGCAGAGAAAAGGGAACCCTCTTACACAACTGGTGCAAATGTAAATTGACACAGCCACTATGGAGAATAATATGGAGATTCCTTAAAACACTAGGTATAAAACTACTATATGACCCAAAATCCCACTACTGGGCAAATACCCTGAGGAAATCATAATTGGAAAAGGCACAGGTACTCCAGTGTTTATTGCAGCACTGTTTACAATAGCTAGAATTGGAAGAAATCTAGATGTCTATCGACCAATGAGGGATGAAGAAGTTGTGGTACCTGTATATAGTGGTATGTTATTCAGCATTTAAAAGGAGCACATATGAGTTAGTTCTAATGAGGTGAATAAACCTAGGGCCTATTATACAGAATGAAGCAAGCCAGAAAAAGAAAAACAAATATAGTATATTAACACATATATATGAAATTTAGAATGATGGTACTGATGAACTTATTTGCAGGGCAGCAATGGAGATGCAGACATAGTGAACAGAATTTTGGACACAGTTGGGGAAGGAGATAGTGGGACAAATTGAGAGAATAGCTTTGAAACATGTGCATTACCATTTGTAAAATGGATAGCCAGTGGGAATTTGCTGTGAAACATAGGGAGTGCAGGGCTTCCCAGGTCGTGCTAGTGGTCAAAGAACTCTCCTGTCAATGCAGGGGCTGTAAGAGACACAAGTCTGAGCCCTAGGCCAGGAAGATACCTTGCAGGAAGGCATGGCAACCCACCCCAGTATTCTTGCCTGAGGAATCCTGTAGATGGAGGAGCCTGGCTGGCTACAGTCCATGGACATAACTGAAGTGATTTAGCATGCATACATGCAGAGAGCTCAAACTCAGTGCTCTGTGACAATAAAGAGAATTGGGATGGTGGGAGGGGTCAGATAGGTTGGGAGGTGGGAGGTAGACTGAAGAGGGAGGGGACATATATATGTCCCCTATATATACCTATATACCTATAACTGATTCGGGTTGATGTATGGCAGAAATTAACACAATATTGTAAAGTAATTATCCTCCAATTAAAAATAAATATATTTATTTTTATAAATAAAACATATTTATATTTATAATAAATAAAGTTATAAATTAAATTTTATTTATAAATAAAATATATTTGAGGCAATGATCAAAAATCTCCCAAAATCAAAAGCCCAGGACCAGGTGGCTTCACAGGAAAATTCTATCAACATTTAGAGACGAGCTCATGCCTATCATTCTAAACATGTTCCAAAAATTGCAGAGGAAGGAACTCTTCCAAACTCATTCTACAAGGCCACCATCATCCTGATACCAAACCAAGACAAAGACAACACAAAAACAGTATTGTAAAGTAAAAAAATAAAATTAAAAAATATATTAAAAAAACTCAAAAAAAAAAAAAAGAAAAAAAAGGAAACTACAGGCCAATATCACTGTTGAACATGGATGCAACAATCCTCAACAAAATTTTGGCAAACCGAATTCAGCAACATGTCAAAAAGTCATACACCATGATCAAGTTGGATTTATTCTAGGGATGCAAGTATTCTTCAATATATGCAAATCAATCAATGTGATACACTATATTAACAAATTGAAATATAAAAATCATATGATAATCTCAATAGATGCAGAAGAAAAACCTTTGATACAATTCAGAACCCATTTATTATTAAAACTCTTCAAAAATGGGCATAGGAGGAATGTACCTCAACATGGTAAAGGCCATATGTGATAAGCCTACAGAAAATATTGTTCTCAGTGGTGAAAAACTGAAAGCATTCCCCCTAAGATCAGGAACAAGACAAGCTTGTCCACTTCCACCACTATTATTCAACATAGTTCTGGAAATCCTAGCTATAGCAATCAGAGAAGAAAAAGAAATAAAAGGAATCCATATCAGAAAAGAAAATGTAAAGCTCTCATTGTTTGTAAATGACATGATACTGTACATAGAAAACCCTAAAGATAGTATCAGAAAATTACTAGAGCTAATCAGTGAATTTAGCAAAATTGAAGGACACAAAATCAATACACAGAAATAACTTGCATATCTATTACTAACAATGAAAAATCAGAAAGAGAAATTAAGGAATCAATCAGATTCACCACTGCAACAAAAAGAATTAAATATCTAGGAATAAACTTACCTGAGAAGACAAAAGAACTGTACACAGAAAATTATAAGACATCAATGAAAGAAATCAAAGATGCCATAAACAGATGGAGAGATATACCGTGTTCCTGGGTAGGAGAATTAACATTGTTAAAATGACTATACTACCAAATGCAATCAACTGATTCAGTGTGATCCCTATCAAATTACCAATGGCATTTTTCACAGAACTAGAACAAAAAAATTCGCAATTAATATGGAAGCACAAAAGATCCCGAATAGCCTAAGCAGTCTTGAGAAAGAAGAATGGAGCTGGAGGAATCAACCTTCCTGACTTTGGATTATACTCCAAAGATACAGTCATCAAGATAGTACGGTACTGGCACAAAAACAGAAATATAGACTAATGGAACAAGATAGACAGCCCAGAAATAAACCCATGTACCTAAGGGTCCCTTATTTTTGACAAAGGATGCAAGAATATACAATGGGGCAAAGACAGCCTCTTCAATAAATGGTGCTGGGAAAACTGGACAGCTACATGTAAAATAATGAAATTAGAACACTTCCTAACACCATACACAAAGATAATCTCAAAATGGATTAAAGATCTAAATATAAGACAGAAACTTTAAAACTCTTAGAAGAAAACATAGGCAGAACACTCAAAGACACAAATCAATGCAAGATCCTCTATAACCCAGCTCCTCGAGTAATGGAAATAAAAATCAAAGTAAGTAAGTGGGACCTGATTAAACTTAAAAACTTTTGTACAGCAAAGGAAACTATAAGCAAGGTGAAAAGGCAACCCTCAAAATGGGAGAAAATAATAACAAATGAAACAACTGACAAAGGATTAATTTCAAAAATATACAAGCAGCTCATACAACTCAATACCAGAAAAACAAACAACTCAATCTAAAAGTGGGAAAAAGATCTAAACAGATATTTCTCCAAAGAAGACATACAGATGGCTAACAAACACATGAAAAGATGCTCAATACCGCTCATTATTAGAGAAATGTAAATCAAACCTGCAATGAGATATAACCTCACACCAGTCAGAATGGCCATCATCAAAAAGTCTACAAACAGTAAGGGCTGCAGAGGGTGTGGAGAAAAGGGAACACTCTTACATTGTTGGTGGGAATGTAAATTTATACAGCCACTATGGAAGATGGTATGGAGATTCCTTAAAAAATTAGGAATAAAACCACCATATGATCCAGTAATCCCACTCCTAGGCAAATACTCTGAGGAAACTAAAATTGAAAAAGACACATGTATCCCATTGTTCATTGCAGCACTATTTACAATAGCTAGAACATGGAAGCAACCTAGACATCCTTTGACATATGAATTCATAAGAAGTTGTGGTACATATACACAATATAATATTACTCAGAAGTAAGTCAGAAAGAGAAAGATAAATATCGTATTCTAATACATATAAACAGAATCTAGAGAAATGGCACTGGAGTTTATTTACAGGGCAGCAATGGAGAAACAGACAGACATAAAGAATAGACTTGTGGACATGGGGAGAGGGGAGGAGAGGGTGAGATGCATGGAAAGAGTAACATGGAAACTTACACTACCATATGTAAAATAGATAGCCAACGGGAATTTGCTGTATGGCTCAGGAAACTCAAGCAGGGGGGTCTGTATATATATGGGTGGGATGGGGAGGGAGATGGGGGGAGCCTCACAAAGGAGAGGATATATGTATACCTATGGCTGATTCATGTGAGGTGTGACAGAAAACAACAAAATTCTATAAAGCAATTATCCTTCAATTAAAAAAATATATAAAAAGATATATAAGCCAGACCATGATCCAGGTTTATCCAAAGTATTTGTTTGCTCCCTTTTGAAACTTTATTTTTTTCAATCGCCTTGAAAGATGTGTGGTTACACTCAAACATCTCTTCTGGGTATTAATCTTCTCAGGAGTATTATAATACTTCATTGTTCCAAGGAATCTTAAGAAGACTATTGAGCTAATAATGCCAGTGCAAAAATTATTCTCTTCCATAAGATCGATAAACTGTTCATTCAGTGATATAATTGTGATATTTGTGGATAAAAAAATGTAATTTTAAGAAAGTTTAGAAGACTTTAAGTATGAAAAGAATTTTGGAAGTATTTCAGTTAGCAGAATTCTGTTAACATCTAAGCTTATGGTCCTCCTCATAGTTTTAAAAGAGGACAGCTTAAGCTTCTTGCATCTTATATCTTATCTGGTAAAATGCCAAAATTTCCACAGATCTGATGACAGTAATTCTACATGGAAAATACAATAGATAGCTAGTATATCTGTATCTCACCCTTTTTACTCTATTACTAAAGCTCAAATTCATTGCTTTCATTGACAAACATGAAGTATTACATAGAAGTCAAGTTTAAATGCCAATAGCATTTATTTTTACAGTCAATATTGTTATTTGCAAAGCTAAAAAGTTATTTTCCAAACTAGAACTGGAAACTTCAATTTATAATTTCCTTAACTAAACCTGCATTCTAATAAATTTCTTCCTGTTACTGAATGCTTCCAGCCTTTTACTTTGAACAGCGCTTGTATTTGTTTTTGACAAATGTTGGCCTTATTATAAAACCATTCATTTATATCAACTTCACATAACAATTGACAACTGAACCAATATCCTTTCCTTTAAAACTTTGGAATGAAATGCAAGTCCTGCATGATTTTACCACCTGACTTTAATTTCTTCCACATGAAGGGGTTATAGGCACTTTAAACCTGATATCTACCACGTTGTGTACCATATAAGTCACTGCAAGTTATTGCTTTGAATATCAGAGATCAATGGCATAATTTATTAAAAAAATAACACATTCTCACTATGTCCAAAATAGTTTATGATATCTAGAATTGTTTACATCAAGGTACATAGAATGAAACATAAATCTTGGAAAACTCTTCTTTCTCCTTCAAAAACACAGCAGTGCATGCTGATTCAACATGTTCACCATTTCTTAAAATATGTCTACAATCCTTATTACCTTCCTTCTCATGGCCATTTTCACTGTAGTTCACTGTAGTATACCATCATGCTATGTCACCTGGACTATTGGAACAGGCTCCAATCTAGTATATGTGCTGCAAATTCTTGCCTCATCCATTTGGTTCTATACAGCAATATCTCTGTAAAGAATCAGACTGAAATGGGTTGCCATTCTCTTCTCCAGGGATTAGGGAATGACAACCCATTCCAGTCTTCTTGCCAGGAGAAATCCATGAACAGAGGAGTCTGGTGGGCTACAGTCCATGGACAAGACTTAGTGATAAACACAAACACAGTAATATAAAAAAATGATTTTCTAAGGGTAAAATAGGCCTCCCAAAGACCCAGGATCTTCATATGACATTAAATATGCTGTTTGTTCTGAAACATGTCATTCACTTCACTTTTAACACACCTTGCTGAAGTTTTCAGTTTAACTATATAAAATAAGAGTAATAAATTTACTACTACTACTAATAATAATAAAATATAATGAAAATAATATAATATAAATGAAACTAATATAATATTTGCTGTTCAGCCACTAAGTCATGTCTGACTTTCTGAGATCCAAAGGACAGCAACACACCAGGCTTCCCTGTCCTTCGCCATCTCCAAGAGTTGCATAAACTCTTGTCCATTGAGTCCGTGATGCCATCCAATAATCTCATCCTCTGTCGTGCCTTTCTCCTCCTGCCTTTAGTCTCTCCAAGCATTAGGGTCTTTTCCAATGAGTCAGCTCTTTGCATCAGGTGGCCAAAGTATTGGAACTTCAGCTTCAGCATCATTTTTGCCAATAAATATTCAGGAGTGATGTTTGCATTTTATTTTCTTGAGGATGGTTTTGATCACCACTTCCTGTACAATGTTATGACCCTCCTACTGTAGTTCTTCAGGCCTTCTGTCTATCAGATCTAGTCCCTTGAATCTATTTGTCACTTCCACTGTAAAAAGATAATAGTAATGAAAAAAATAATAAAAAGAGCTATTAACAATATTTATTTAGTACTTAATATATAGCAGATATGCTAAGCTTTTAAAGAGAATTTTCTTAAGTTATCACAATTCTCTAAGAATTCAGTATTTTAAATTCTATTTCATAGACCAAGAAAGATATGTTTAATATATCTAATTACTTGCTCAAAGTTACAGAGCAGAGGCAGTATTTAACCTGATTCTTAGCACAAAGACAATGAAAATGACTATACTACACAATTTAGATTTTTTACCTTTGCTTCATCCTCTATTGTTTTTCATAATTCAGGATTCAGTTTGTGAATAGCCTATTTCATGGAATTTCCCTAAAATATATCTATACTGACTTTATCAAATAAGCTAACCACACTTTTGTAAAATATAATCTCACTGTATTTTAAGCTTTTTTTGGTTTCTGAAACCTCAGTTTATGAGCTGTGCTTTCTAATTTCATTTTAAAATTATATTGTAAAAAAGAATGAATAAAATCAATGATGGAGTATAAATTATGTTGCTAAATTGGAAATATTTTATCACAGCAAAGATCCTTTGCTAGAGGAAATATTGGTCCTCCTTTTGAGATATCAAAATTTTGTTTCATATAAAATGGGAGTACACTTTTAAATATCCTCTAAAAATAAAAGCAGTATGAGCCCTCTATTTAGGATGTTAATAAATTATGAAATCTCATAATCTTGTCTTACGGGACCCTATATTTATTTATGTACAGGTTTTCTTATATACTATAAAAACTCTTGAAGGATTAGTCATTTTCTATTTAACTTCACATTATTGGGGCCATTACACTTTCTGCCTGTAGCACAGGCTTAATATTGCTTTTGAATGTAGAGATATATCTGTGAAGGTTTCTTTCTAAATCCAAATTTTCTGTAACATGCTGTCAGTCCAAAATTTATCCCTTAGTTCTTGCTGTCAACACTACTGCTATTATTGCTACAATTACAAACCTTCTCTCTTACATTACCATTTAAATATTTCATGTGTATTTTCCCCCACCCTTTTTTTCATAAACACATGTTGCAGTGGATGGGGCACATTCAATTATTTTAATATAGTAGGAGAAGAAATTAAAGCTCAGAGAGATAAAATGTTTGGTAACAATTCTTCAATTATTAAGTTATAGAGTTGGAATCAGAACCTGATTCTTTTGTCAGCCTAGTGAACACAGCACATGTCATATTCAGGTTCTTCTATTTCAAACTAGTTTATAAGCCCCACATTGTTAAGGATTATTTTGAATATTTTCTCACAGAGGTAGTACTAGTGCCCTATATATGAAGATGGACAGGGACGCCTGGTGTGCTGCGATTCATGGGGTCACAAAGAGTCAGACAAGACTGAGCAACTGAACTGAACTGAACTGAAAAAGTAATAATAATGTTTTATACGTAGTATCAATCAACAGGGTAAATTGATACTGTGTGAAAAATAGATAACTAATGAGAAACTACTGTATAGCTCAGCGGACTCTACTCAATGCTCTATGGTGACCTAAGTGGGAAAGAAATCCAAAAAAGAGAGGGTATATGTACACGTGTAGCTGATTCACTATACCATACAGTAGAAACTGACACAACAGTGTGAAGCAACTATACTCTAATAAAATTTAATATAACACAATCAAAGAGAGTCAGTTAAAGAAGTCTGTAGTTAATATTTCAGTTCAGTTCAGTTCAGTTCAATTGCTCAGTCAGGTCCGACGCTTTGTGACCCCATGAACTGCAGCATGCCAGGCCTCCCTGTCCATCATCAACTCCCGGAGTCCACCCAGACTCATGTCCATCGAGTCAGTGATGCCATCCAGCCACCTCATCTTCTGTCATCCCCTTCTCCTCCTGCACCCAATCCCTCCCAGCATCAGAGTCTTTCCAATGAGTCAACACTTCGCATGAGGTGGCCAAAGTACTGGAGTTTCAGCTTCAGCATCATTCCTTCCAAAGAAATCCCAGGGCTGATCTCCATCAGAATGGACTGGTTGGATCTCCTTGCAGTCCAAGGAACTCTCAAGAGTCTTCTCCAACACCACAGTTCAAAAGCATCAATTCTTCAGCACTCAGCTTTCTTCACAGTCCAACTCACATCCATACATGACCACTGGAAAAACCATAGCCTTGACTAGATGGACCTTTGTTGGCAAAGTAATGTCTCTGCTTTTGAATATGCTATCTAGGTTGGTCATAACTTTTCTCCAAGGAGTAAGCATCTTTCAATTTCATGGCTGCAGTCACCATCTGCAGTGATTTTGGAGCCCCAAAATATAAAGTCTGACACTGTTTCCACTCTTTCCGCATCTATTTTCCATGAAGTGATGGGACCAGATGCCATGATCTTTGTTTTCTGAATGTTGAGCTTTGAGCCCAATTTTTCACTGTCCACTTTCACTTTCATCAAGAAACTTTTTAGTTCCTCTTCACTTTCTGCCATAAGGGTGGTGCCATCTGCATATCTGAGGTTATTGATATTTCTCCCAGCCATCTTGATTCCAGCTTGTGCTTCTTCCCGCCTGGCGTTTCTCATGATGTATTCTGCATAAGTTAAATAAGCAGGGTGACAATATACAGCCTTGACATCCTCCTTTTACTATTTGGAACCAGTCTGTTTTTCCATGTCCAGTTCTAACTGTTGCTTCATGACCTGCATATAGATTTCTCAAGAGGCAGGTCAGGTGATCTGGTATTCCCATCTCTTTCAGAATTTTCCACAGTTTATTGTGATCCACACAGTTAAAGGCTTTGGCATAGTCAATAAAGCAGAAATAGAAGTTTTTCTGGAACTCTCTTGCTTTTTTGAGGATCCAGTGGATGTTGGCAATTTGATCTCTGGTTCCTCTGCCTTTTCTAAAACCAGCTTGAACATCAGGGAGTTCACAGTTCACATATTGCTGAAGCCTGGGTTGGAGAATTTTGAGCATTACTTTACTAATATTTGGAGAGTCCTAAATCAGGATGGGGCTTCCCTGGTGGCTCAGTGGTAAAGAATATGTTTACCATTGCAGGAGACCTGTGTTCGATCCCTGGGTTGGGAATATACCCTAGAGAAGGAAATGGCAATCCACTCTAGTATTCCTGCCTGGAAAATCCCATGAACATAAGAGCCTGGCAGGCTACAGTCCATGGCTGCAAAAGAGCCAGACTTGACTAAACAACAGCAATCAAATCAGAATACTCTTTCAGACTTGTCAAATAAATTACTTTGGTCAATATTATATCAAATAACTATAATAATTTGATTTAGGTATACAATTTTCAAGCTATCTTTCATCATTCATTTCAGTTCAGTTCAGTTCAGTCTCACAGTCGTGCCCGACTCTTTGTGACCCCATGAATTGCAGCATGCCCCATGCTTAATGCATGAACATGCTGAGTGGTTTCAGGTGTCTTAATCACCTTTCTTTTTAGAGCTAATTTAAGATCAACTAAGAAGAATAGAAAAATGATTGGCCATACTTTGTTCTGCTACAGGAAGTCATGGATCTCGCTTAAAATCCAAAGGCATTCTCTGAATGCTGATTGAAAGTACAATGTCAAGAAAATCAGAGAAGAGTATACTTTTGTGTAAATTGGAGACTGAACCTTAAAATAATTTTTAAAATAAAGACTTGATTTTTTAGAGCTGTTTAAGTTTCACAGCAAAATTGAGGGAAACATGCAGAGGTAGCCAATATACCCCCTGTTCCCACTCATTTATAGCCTCAACTCACCTGTGAAAGCCTGCCAGGCTCCTCTGTTCATGGAATTCTTCACTCAAGAATACTGGAGTCAGTAGCCATTCCCTTCTGGGGTTCTTCCAACCCAGGAATTGAAGACTAGTCTACTGAAGGTTGCTTTCAAATTTTGGCAATTGTAAGTAAAGCTTCTATGAACATCCATGTACAGATTTTTGAGTGGACATAAATTTTCAACTCCTTTGTGTGAATAAAGCATGTTTTGTTTTGTAAAAAGCTGTCAAACTGTCTTCTGAAGTGGCTGCACCATTTTGCATCCCCACCAGCACTGAATGAGGGTTGCTGTTGTTCTAAATCCTTGTCAGCATTTGGTGATGTCAGTATTCCAGATTTTCTAATAGATGTTTAGTGGTATCTCACTATTGTTTTAATTTGCTGTTCTGTGATGACATATGATATTGAGCATCTTTTCATATGTGTATCTGTCATTTGTATATTGTCTTAGATGAGGTATGTATTAAAATCTTTTGCTCATTTTATTTTTTTTTAAATTTTTTTAAATTTATTTTTTTTTACTTTACAATTCTGTATTGGTTTTGGCATACATTGACATGAATCCACCATAGGTGTACATGCGTTCCCAAACATGAACCCCCCTCCCACCCCTCTCCCCACAACATCTCTCTGGGTCATCCCCGCATACCAGCCCCAAGTGTGCCATATCCTGCATCGGACATAGACTGGCAATTCGATTCTTACATGATATACATGTTTCAATGCCATTCCCCCAAATCATCTCACCATCTCCCTCTCCCACTGAGTCCAAAAGTCCGCTATACACATCTGTGTCTTTTTTGCTGTCCTGCATACACGGTCATCATTGCCATCTTTCTAAATTCCATATATATGTGTTAGTATACTGTATTGGTGTTTTTCTTTCTGGCTTACTTCACTCTGTATAATCGGCTCCAGTTTCATCCATCTCATCAGAACTGATTCAAATGTATTCTTTTTAACGGCTGAGTAATACTCCATTGTGTATATGTACCACTGCTTTCTTATCCATTCATCTGCTGATGGACATCTAGGTTGTTTCCATGTCCTGGCTATTATAAACAGTGCTGCAATGAACATTGGGGTACATGTGTCTCTTTCAATTCTGGTTTCCTCCGTGTGTATGCCCAGCAGTGGGATTGCTGGGTCATAAGGCAGTTCTATTTGCAATTTTTTTAAGGAATCTCCACACTGTTCTCCATAGTGGCTGTACTAGTTTGCATTCCCACCAACAGTGTAGGAGGGTTCCCTTCTCTCCA
>NW_024070201.1:10160921-10274164 GCF_014754425.2 Oryx dammah
TGGAGAGAAGGGAACCCTCCTACACTGTTGGTGGGAATGCAAACTAGTACAGCCACTATGGAGAACAGTGTGGAGATTCCTTAAAAAATTGCAAATAGAACTGCCTTATGACCCAGCAATCCCACTGCTGGGCATACACACGGAGGAAACCAGAATTGAAAGAGACACATGTACCCCAATGTTCATCGCAGCACTATTTATAACAGCCAGGACATGGAAACAACCTAGATGTCCATCAGCAGATGAATGGATAAGAAAGCAGTGGTACATATACACAATGGAGTATTACTCAGCCATTAAAAAGAATACATTTGAATCAGTTCTGATGAGATGGATGAAACTAGAGCCGATTATACAGAGTGAAGTAAGCCAGAAAGAAAAACACCAATACAGTATACTAACACATATATATGGAATTTAGAAAGATGGCAATGATGACCATGTATGCAGGATAGCAAAAAAGACACAGATGTGTATAGCGGACTTTTGGACTCAGTGGGAGAGGGAGAGGGTGAGATGATTAGGGAGAATGGCATTGAAACATGTATAATATCATGTAAGAATCGAATTGCCAGTCTATGTCCGATGCAGGATATGGCACGTTTGGGGCTGGTATGCGGGGATGACCCAGAGAGATGTTGTGGGGAGGGGGGTGGGAGGGGGGTTCATGTTTGGGAACGCATGTACACCTATGGTGGATTCATGTCAATGTATGCCAAAACCAATACAGAATTGTAAAGTAAAAATTAAAAAAAAGAGAAAGTATTGCATAAAATGAAGCTATTTCATTATTTTTCTAAAAAAAAAAAGAAGTATCTAATAAAGGACTGTTATCCAAAATATACAAATAACTCTGAAAATTGATAAATTAAGAAAATTAATTGATTAAAGAATGAGCAAAAAACTGAACAAGGAATATACACAGGTGACAAACAAGCATATGAATGCATGTTCAATATCAATTTGTGTCACATGAGAAATATAACCTAAATCTACAATACAATAACACTTTTATAATACTGATGAGATGACCAGAAGCTGGAACACTGACAACATCAAATGCTGACAAGGATGTGATGCACCAAATCAATTTGAAATTTGTATCTACATAGAAACCTGAACTCTGATAATATTTATGCTTTATTTATAATGGCCAAAAAGTTTTTAACAATAAAGTTTTTCTTCAGTAAGTAAATGGGTAAATAAACTGAGATACATTCAGACAATGGCATTTTTTTCGTTCTAGAAATAATGAGGTTAACAACCATACAAAGATATGGAGGAAATTTAAGTACATATTGCCAAATGAAATAAATTGATCTTTAAAGCCTACACACCATCTAATTTTATCTATCTTAAATTCTGAAAAAGTGAAAACTATAGAGCAGTAGAATGATGAGTGGTTGCAGGTATTCAAGGGGAGGGAGAGATGAATAGGTAGAGCACAGAAAAATTTTAACCAAGTGAATTCTACATATATAGCATATTGTCCTCTCTAAATCAAACACTGATAATTATGGATAAAGAGATACTTAATGTGTATTAACTTTAAATTTTGTATTACTCAAATAAAGACAAAAAGTTGTAAAATAGTAAACTAAACCTAATTATGTCTATAATTCAGTTCAGTTCAGTTCAGTTGCTCAGTCGTGTCCAGATCTTTGTGACCCCATGGACTGCAGCACGCCAGGATTCCCTGTTCATCACCAACTCCCAGACCTGACTCAAACTAAAGCCCATCGAGTCAGTGATGCCATCCAACCATCTCATCCTCTGTCATATCCTTCTCCTCTTGCTTCAATCTTTCCCAACATCAGGGTCTTTTCAAATGAGTCAGCTCTTTATATCAGGTGGCCAAAGTATTGGAATTTCAGCTTCAACATCAGTCCTTCCAGTGAACACCCAGGACTGATCTCCTTTAGGATGGACTGATTGGATCTCCTTGCACTCCAAGAGACTCAAGAGTCTTCTACAACACCACAGTTCAAAAGCATCCATTCTTCAGCCCTCGGCTTTCTTTACAGTCCAACTCTCACATCCATACATGATTACTGGAAAAACCATAGCCTTGAATAGATGGAACTTTGTTGAAAGTAATGTCTCTGCTTTGTAATATGCTGTCTAGGTTGGTCATAACTTTCCTTCCAAGGAACAAGCATCTTTTAATTTCATGGTTTCAGTCACCATCTGCAGTGATTTTGGAGCCCAGAAAAATAAAGTCTGCCACTGTTTCCACTGTTTATCCATCTATTTGCCATGAAGTGATGGGACCGGATGCCATGATCTTAGTTTTCTGAATGTTGAGCTTTAAGCCAACTTTTTCACTCTCCTTTTCACTTTCATCAAGAGGCTCTTTAGTTCTTCTTCACTTTCTGTCATAAGGGTGGTGTCGTCTGCATATCTGAGGTTATTGATATTTCTCCCATTAATCTTGATTCCAGCTTCAATGTCTGTAATTGTATGTAATTTTACAATTACATTTATAATAATAAGCATTGCCCTTAAAAATTGTTCATAATTGATTATTTTTTATTATTAACAACTTCTAAGGGCAATGCTTGTTAGCTTGGTACCACCATATGCTATGTAAGCAAGAGGCAGTTTAGATATAAATGCACAGGTAAGTTGAAAGTAGGAAGATGAGATAACATATCCTAGGCAAATAATAAGATTATTATTTCTAGTGTGGTTTAATATTAAACAAATTTATCTTCAAGTAAAAAATTATTATAAGAACTAAGGTAAGTCATCTCATAGTGATAGGAGAATTAATTCAGTAGGAAGACAATGATCATAAAAACAGATCATAAATTGACCAAAATGAAGAAGTTAATAGACAAATCTAAAACATAGTATGAAAATATATCACTGAGTTTCAAGAATTAATGAAGATGTTAAAGACAGAAGTCATAAAGATATAGATCTGAACAACATTATCAAAAATCTTGACTGTAACTTATAAGGTAAGTACACCTAGAAACTGCAAAATACTCTTTCTTTAGGGTGCTATTCACCAAAAAGTACTTATTATTGGAGCATAAAAAAGCGTTAATAATTTACAAAGATTGTAGTATTATAGATATTTGCTATTAACTTACCAAAGAAGAATTGTTATAATATAAAGCAATAATATATCTTTAAAATGCTCACATCTTAGAAATTTTTAAAAAAACACAATTTTAATATACGTATGAGTAAAAAATGTCAAAATTTACAATTGCATTCTATTTCAACCTGAGAGATGAAGAAAGTATAACGTATCAAATGTTGGTGGATGCATGTAAAGCGGTACTTACAGGAAAACGTTTAGCTTTAATTGTTTACATTTTAGACTTGAAGAAAGTTCTACCTCTATGATCAATGAAATGATTTTTATTTACTTTAAAATAAACTTAGTTTTTTTAAAAGTTCTTGATTTAAAGAGAAGTTGCATAGATAATACAGAGTTTTCATAAATGTTTCACCAAGTTTTCCTTGTTGACATTTTATATTGCTATGAAATCAACAGTGGTTCTTTAGTACAAATAAAAAGAAATATTAGGTAGAAAAATATCAGCAAATTTTACACAAAGTGTAGAGGAGTAAAAACATAAAATAGATGAAAAAAGCTTAAAAATATATTTAATTTGCTAGTTTGTTTTTTACAGATATCAATAAAGTAAATAAAATCTTATCAATACTGAACAAGAAAAAGAATATATACATATATATGTATGTTAATCACTTTACTATATACTTGAAACCAACATGACATTGTTGATCTACACCAATAAAAAAAATAAAAAATAAAGTCATTGTTAACAGTCACACACAAAAAAGAGAAATAATAGAAACACAATCCACCATCACAGAAAAGTGGAAATAATTCCATGCAATTTATAGGCATTTTTAAAATTAGAGAAATATTATGAATAATTATATGCCAAGAAATTTGCTATACATTTTAGTCACATTTAGCTTCCTATAAGTAAACTTTCAGGATCAAAAGATTTTATTGGTAAATTATTTTGGTCATTTAAGGAAGCTATACAGCACACTTAAATGAAAATTTTTAAAGGATGAAGAGAAAACAATTTGAAATCTCTTGTGAGGCCATATAATCCTGATACTAAAATTGACAAAAACACTAAAATAAAAATCACCTCCATAAGTATAGATGCAAATTTTTTAACAAAGTATTATCAGCAAAATTCAGGACTATGTGTAAAGTAAAATATGATAAAGAACACACAAATGTTGCACAAAGTACATTGAGTACCAAAGAGATTTATCCCAGACATGTGAAGTTGGTTTACTAGACTTATCATGGTGATCAATTCATAATGTACATAGACATCGAAAGTATGTTGTATACCTGAAATGTATATAATATTGTAGGTCAATTATACTTCAATTTTTTTTAAAAAAAGGAATTTGAGTTTTAAAAATAAAAGAGAAAAATAAAGATGTTCCCAGACATTTAAAAAAAAATCAGTGAAAGTAATTCACAACATCAAAAGGAAAACATACATGTATGTACACACACAAAAATATTACAAAAGATAATGAAAAAACATTTGCTAATTGTCAGAAATTTTTACAATGAAAACTCAGAAAACTTTGAATGGAAGGAAAGTTGTTAAATACAACTGATAATGTCTATGAAAAAAAAAAAAAAACACAAAGATACATTTAGCATGCCCTACTTAATACATGCTCATTATAACAGGAATAAGGGAAAGATACTTTTTCACAACCTGATTTAATGCTATAATTGATGATCAGTCCAATAAAATGTAGACAAATTAAGGTTATAGATTCAAGAGTTAGAACCATTTGCAAATAGCATGACTGTTTATTAAGAAAATCTTCATGAATCTAAAATTAACTGCTGAAACTAAGTATGAAATTTACCAAGGTGATAGAATACAATGTCATTACACAAAATTTTAATCTATTTTGCTGTGTTTGGATCAAACTACTAGAAAGTGAACCAAAAACCATGTATTTTTAATAGCAAAAGAAAATAAAATATCAAGGAGTAGATCCACCAAAAGATGTGCAAGAGTTTTGTACTCTTGATCTGAAATTTACACTGACAGAGATATTTCTCTAGCAAAGATGGGCTTATTTGGGATTAGCAGAGAATTACAAATTGAGTTTTGCAACCATGAAGTGCATGTGTGCTCAGTCGCTTCAGTCATGTCTGACTCTTTGAGACCCTACGGACTGTAGCAGTCCAGGCTCCCCTATCCATGGGATTCTCCAGACATGAATACTGGAGTGGGTTGCCATTTCCTTCTCCAGGGGATCTTCCCGACCCAAGGATCGAAACCAGGTCTCTTTTATCTCCTTCTTTGGCAGGCGGGTTCTTTACCACCAGAGCCACCAGCAAAGCCCCCAGATGAACCATATTTAAAGTCTCACTTGGCAAAAGAAGGAGAACACTTTGGTAAAAAGGAAAAGGAAGATGGGAGGGCAATATGGAACAGAGACCATGACTTTTCATTGGCTAAGTTCTTGCTAGAAATGAAGAAGATTTTTTTTTTTTTTTCCTGTTTGGCTCTGTTGTTGCAGGGCATGAGAATTCCCCATTCTGGACTCCCAATTCTATTCAATTGAGATTTGTGTTTATTAAATTTTACAATATTAAAGCTTATATAAATATAGAATTCATGGATGCATGTCATATACATGATTGTCAAGAAGCTAATTTGCCTTAAATTTATACATAAATTTGATATAATGCAATAAAAATATGAATAATTATTTTGATAAAAATTGGCAACTAATCATAAAACTTACATAGAATTGCAAAATATTGTAATTAACCTCCAATTAAAATAAATTTATATTTAAAAAAAGATTCAAATGACAAGAATAATTTTAAGAGGGAAAATTTGGAAGACTTACTCCACATGACTTCATAATATCAGGAGAGTGCGGAGAAGGCAATGGCAACCCACTCCAGTATTCTTGCCTGGAAAATCCAATGGACGGAGGAGCCTGATAGGCTGGAGTCCATGGGGTTGTGAAGAGTTGGACACGACTGAGTGACTTCACTTTCACTTTTCACTTTCATGCATTGGAGAAAGAAATTGCAACCCATTCCAGTGTTCTTGCCTGGAGAATCCCAGGGAGGGTGGAGCCTGGTGGGCTGCCATCTATGGGGTCTCACAGAGTTGGACATGACTGAAGTGACTTAGCAGCAGCAGCATCAGAAGAGTGCAGTATATAAGCATTGAGACACAATACTGTCAATGTAACATAAATATGTAAGAAATATAACAACACCAAATTGAAGAAATTTAAAAGATGGAGAGAAAAACTTTTCAACAAAAATCTGGATTTCAGTGCAGAAAGTACATAGCTATTTTCTATTATACGTAACTTAGAAAAACTATTTTGAATAAAGCATAAAAGTTGTATTTACTGCCTTGGTGTAGCTCAGTCATGTCAGACTCTTAGTGACCCCATGAACTGTAGCCTGCCAGGCTCCTCTGCCCATGGAATTTTTCAGGCCAGAATACTGGAGTCGGTAGCTGTTCCCTTCTCCAGGGGATCTTCCCAACCCAGGGACTGAATCCAGGTATCCCACATTACAGGTGAATTCTTTACCGTCTGAGCTCAGGGAAGCCTAGAGGAGACATACAAGACTCAAAATATAAAATTTAAAAATTGATATATTATACTCCATCAATATGATAAACCATCAAAAGTCACATTTTGTTTTTTTATTTTTATTTTTTAGGATACTGTTTGCTTCTTTATTCAGTTTTAGAACATATAAAGAAAAGCCACAGACTGTGAGCAAATATTTGATATATGTATTTCTTACTCAGGACTTGTATTTAGAACATATAAATAACTCCCCCACGTAAATTATGAAAAAATCCATATAAATGGGAATATTTGTCTGTGTTTTCCAGAGACAAAAAAATGAATATCTGTCTCTATATTTAGATGTAAATAGAGTCAGAGAGAGAGGAAAGAGAGACAGAGACAGACAGAGAGAAAAATAGAGAAAGAGACATTATGTGATAGTGTTTTCACTTTAGAAACACACACACACACACACACACTACACCATTCTCAGAGATAAGGATGATTCAAGTTTGGTTAGAAACACAAAGGATCTATTCATCATCCTTGAGTAAGAGAGAGGGGACACAATATATAACACAAATGTTAGTTTCCTAGTGAGAAAAAAGGAAATCTGGTGCTTCTCTTTTAAAAACTGAATGTGAGATTTTCATTATGATACCCTGTCCCAACTATTATAAAACCGCCACCAAGAAAGCTCTTACTAATATGGCAGAGATTGAGCTAAACTCTAAAGTTCCAAAGATAAATAAAATTTCTTTCCTTCTGTATTTTGTGATCACTATTTCTTAAGTGATTAAATTCTAACAATAAATTATGCCCCCTCTTCCTCCCTGCCCACCAAAATTCATATACTGAAGTCCTACCACCACATCAGATTGTGATTGTGTTTGGAGTTTGAGTAATTTACAGTGGAAATTAAAGTAAAATGAAGTCATTAAGGTAAACCCTAACCCAATATTACCCATGTTCTCATAAGAAGAGATTCACATAAAGACACAGAAGAAAGCTAATATGTAGGCACAAGAAGATATTCATCTGCAAGCCTAGGAGAGAGGCTTGGACAGATCCTTCTTTCACGGCCTTCAGAAGGAAACAACACTGCTGACGCTGGCCTCAGGCTTTTGCCTCCAGAACCATGAGAAAACTCATTTCTGTTGTTTAAGCCACCCAGTCTGTAGTACTTTGTTACAGCAGCCTTAGCAAACAAATACAAAATACATTTAAACAGTAATTTATTTTTCTGCTTTATATTCTGTTTTAAAATAGGCTTACCATTTAACAGTTTAAATGCTAAACCAGTAATTATACACAAATGCATACTCATATATTTCCCAAACTATACAGAAATAAAAATGAAAATTAGATTTTCTTTCTTTTCATTAGAGTTGCATAAAAAAGCAATACTGACATTTCCATGTGTAAATCCTTCTAGAGAAGGATTCCTTTAAATAAGTAGAATCATAATAATGATAAAGATGATGATGGTGATGGTGATGACAATGATGACTTATTTATAAAGTCACAGACAGTGTTCTAAATGTGTACACATACTATTAATAACATAGTCAATCTTCAAAATGAACCATGAAGTAAATGTTATTATTTTCATTTTACAGTATATTAAATCTTACCTTTTTATTACAAATGGGGATCACTTTCCCCAAACCATGAAGGTATTATTTAAATAAAGGAATTCATTATTTCACAGGCTAGATGCTGTTCCTTCTTTGTATTGATGTATGTGTGCACATACATACACACATGGGCTTCCCGGGTGACACAATGGGTAAAGAATCCACCTGCAGTGCAGGAGATGCAGGAGAGGAGGGTTTGATCCCTGGGTTGGGAAGATCCCCTGGAGGAGGTCATGGCAACCCACTTTAGTATTCTTGCCTGGAGACTCCCATTGACAGAGGAACCTAGAGGGCTATGGTCCATAGGGTAGCAAGAGACAGACCTCTCTGAAGTAACTGAGCATACATGTATACACACATATATACATGTATACATATATATACTATATTTACATATATAATACATTAGCATTTTAAAGTATATGTACACCCTACACTTAAAATACGTATGACTACATTATACAGAATTATATTGTGTTAATTTTGACACATAATAAAGATATATCTACACCAAAACATTGAGTTTTACCTTAATTCTAAAATTATTGCATAGGATTTGATAGTCTATATGTATCGTTTTTTACTTAAATTTCTCCAAATTCATGGTCATTTAGGTTGACCTTAGCTTTTCCCCTATATTGCAATCAATGCTGTAATGAACAGCATGGCTTATACCAATTTATTTTCATTCTTTATTTCTCTGTGGGAAATATTAATAGAGAAATACTGTTATTTCACTAAGTAGTGGAGAAATTGCTAGGTTAAGATATGTAAATAAAATATTTGTATCAGTTCAGTCGCTCAGTCATGTCCGACTCTTCGCGACCCCATGAATCCCAGCACGCCAGGCCTCCCTGTCCATCACCAACTCCCAGAGTTCACTCAGACTCACGTCTATCGAGTCAGTGATGCCATCCAGCCATCTCATCCTCTGTCGTCCCCTTCTCCTCCTGCCTTCAATCCCTCCCAGGATCAGAGTCTTTTCCAATGAGTCAACTCTTCAAATGAGGTGACCAAACTCTTTATGGAGTTTCAGCTTTAACATCATTCCTTCCAAAGAAATCCCAGGGCTGATAGTCACTGCCAAATCTCTTTTCAAAATCTTGAAACAATTTAAAATCCCTCCACACTGTATGACAATGTCTTTTCTTAAGGTGAAGACTTTTAAATATTAAGGTTATTTTATTTATACCACAGAGAACAGATTTAAATGATTTACTGATATTCCATATAAAAGACAATTTTTGAGATGTGCACTAAATCACACAGAACATCAAGGGTCTTGTTGATTACTTATAGCAACCCTGTTATCAGAGATATGTTGTAATAATAATCTTAATTGCTTTTCTTCCTTTCTTGTTTGTCTTAAGAAAAAGGTATCCCTCATCCTCTTTCTGCTTATGGCAAGTTAGCTGCATTATAAACTATAATTAAATCAAATTCATAGTCTTGTCTTCTTTCTAGTATTATTAGATCTCTTTGTATGGGTAATTTTAATATGGATACAGATCTTCATTTTATCCTGGCAATATATCTTGGCAGCATATTCTAATGTCTTGACCTATCATGCATTTATACTTTGATTTAACCTCTTTGTATTCATAACTTTGATCCCAATTACTTTTTCCAAGATTCCTTATTATTGCCAAGGCACACTTTGATCCAATTAGCATAATATTTCTTCCTTTGGGAAACTCAAGTCATTTTGTTTGGATGTGCATACTTGTGTATATGAATCTAATGGTATTTTCTCAGGCACTATAGAATTATCATGAAAATGAAACAAACACAGCTATAAATGCAAAACTGTAAGACTGACAATCTGCACTTCAACTGCCCATTCAAATGAGATGACAAAAATATTGATAGCTACACTTCTGAAGAAATGGTCTAGGTTAATAACTATCATTCAATACTCAATGCAATAAAAATTAAGAATACACCACAGTTCTATGTGATCACTTTGTATTATTTCCAGATGACTGAAGATCACAGTCAGCAGAGCTGTGAATAACTAGCCCTACTTATTTCAGTGAATATTTTTTGAATACCTATCTTGGGGAAGCCCCTTTGCAAAATTTTGTGAATAGATCTACACCAGGATTCATGGTTTTTCTGTCTTCCTTCCAGCAAGGCTCTTAACAACCAGATTATACATATAATAAAGAAGTTTATTTGTATTTATATACTAGACTTCAAGTGCATCAATCAAATCTGAGGGGAAACACACATACAAAAAAGGGAAATATCAAATAACCAAGAGTAAGATTTTTGTATGTTATGGACTATTTTTTGAAACATTCTTTTCTTTCAGAAATGACATCCTCAGTTTGGTCCAATTCAGTCCCTATTCAGAAAGCAGGGGAACAAGCCAGTAGTCCATTGCATACATATTTATTAAAAATTTCCTCTATAAACCCACAGAAAGCACAGTTCTTAGGCTAGAAATTCAATGGTAAACAAAAATCTTGTTCTCTCATGATGATGTTGGAGAGATAAACAATGAAGCAACAAAAATAAATAAAATGACAACTGATGACATATTCTATGGAGAAAAGTATTTCTAGGTACTGTTAGAGAGGATGGGGGTTTCTGCCTTCTATTGGTGGTTAGGGGTGTTCTTCATGATAAGATTATATTTGAGGACAGACATAAATGCTGTACACTTGGTATTCATCTGGATTTATTTCCTCAGAAAGAGATTTTCCACCAGCAAAAAGGAGAGCATTAAAACCCTAAATTGTCAGCTTCCATTGTGATAAAAAGAACAAGGACGTAAATCTTTCCGGAATACAGTGGGGAAAAAAGAATGATAGCGGATGAATTGGAGAAGCAGTGAGTGAGAGATCATGTAGAGTCTCGTGGACAGACACTATGGTGGCCTCCATAGTCATGTCCTGTAAAATGCCTTTTCCCTGAGGATAGGTAGGACTTGTCATAACTTTTCACTCTTAGAAGATGACAAAGGTGATGGATATTACTCCCATGACTCCACAAGATACTTGCACCCCAATGTTCATTGTAACATTGTTTACAGTAGCCAGGACATGGAAACAATGAAAATGTCCATCAACAGAGGAATGGATAAAGAATATGTGTTGTGTATACATATGGAGAAAGAAATGATAACCCACTCCAGTATTCTTGTCTGAGACATCCCATGGACAGAGGAACCTGGTGGGCTATGGTCCATGGGATCTCAAAGAATAAGACATGCCTGAGACTGAGCACACATATTCATATGTGTATACACACACACAGTGGAATATTGCTCAGCAATAAAAAGGAACTAAATTGTGCCATTTTCAGAGATATGGATGGATCTAGAGATTGTCATACAGAGTGAAGTAAGAAAGAGAAATATCATATATTAGCACATTTGTGTGAAATCTAGAAAAATGGTACAGCTGAACCTATTTGCAAAGCAGAAATAGAGACATAGACATAGAGAACAAATATATGAACACTAAGCAGGGAAAGTGAGGGTGAGATGAATTAGGAGATTGGGACTGACATGTATCCACTACTATATATAAAATAGATGACTAATGAGAACCTACTGTATAGCACAGGGAAGTCTACTCAGTGCTCTATAGTGACCTAGCTGGGAAGGAAATCCAAAAAAGATGGGAAAAATGTATACTTATAACTGATTCACTTTGCTGTACAACAGAATCTAACATAACATTATAAAACAACTGTATGTGTGCATGCTTGGTCACTCAGTCATGTCTACTCTTTGTGCCTTCACGGAATATACTCCAATAAAATTTTTAGAAAATGCAGTATGATTTTACACACACACACACACACACACACACACGAGATTCTCTTTCTCTATGTTGGTTTTGAAAAAACAAATTATTGTGTTCTGATAGAGTCTATGGACAGGGTCACATGACAAGGAATATAGGTGACCTCTAGCAATGAGTGACCTGTGCATGGCAGCCAAAAAGAAAAAAAAAATAAACCTCCGTCTTACAACCAATCACAAACTAGAAGTGGATTCTGCGAACAAACTGAGGAAGCTTGGAAGCACAGCCAACCCCTGATGAGACTATAACCCTGTCAGCATTAGGATTTCAGCCTGGTGAGACCTGAAACAAAAATCCTGGATAAGTTGTATCCAGACACAGTCCAGAGAAATTGTGTGATAATAAATATGTGTGATTTTAAATCTTCTAAATTTATGGAGCAGTATGATACAGATACAAGATTTGTTAAGGTATTGTAAGGAATTTGTATGTCACTGCCTTAAAGATGGAAATGTTGAAAGATTTTGAACATATAAGTGTCATGATCTGACCTACATTTAAAAGGATGGCCTGGCTGCTGTGATGGAAAAAACAGACAAACAAATAAAAAACAGGAAAGTACAAGGGTGGAGATGTGAGACTGTTTAGAAGACATTGCAATAATCTAAAAAGGAGATTTTTCTGTCAGACTTGAGTGGTATGATGTGATTTGATTATAAGTTGGGTTTGAAAATAGAAATGTTAGAGATGAGCCAGGAATACCAAGTTTTCTGACCCGAACAAATGAAAGACTCAGTTGTCATTGGATATGACAGATAATCCTGAAAGTTGTACTAATTATCTGCTCTTCAAAGTAGACCTTTGCTGACAAATGTCCCTATAGTGAAAGCAATGGTTTTTCCAGTAGTCATATATGGATGTGAGAGTTGGACCATAAAGAAGGCTGAGCACTGAATAATCGATGCTTTTGAACTGTGGTGTTGGAGAAGACACTTGAGAGTCCTTTGGACTGCAAGAGATGAAACCAATCCTAAAAGCTGTCAGCTTTGAATATTCATTGGAAGGACTGATGCTGAAGATGAAGCTCTGATACTTTGGCCACCTGATGCGAAGTGCCAACTCATTAAAAAAATACCCTGATGCTGGGAAAGATTGAAGGCAGGAGGAGAAGGGGACGACAGAGGAAGAGATGGTTGGACTTGATGGACACAGGTTTGAGAAAGCTCTGGGAGATGGTGAAGAACAGGGAAGCCTGGAGTGCTGCAGTCCATGGGGTTGCAAACAGTTGAACGTGACTGAGTGACTGAACAACAGATTCCCAAAAGTAAGTAGTATGAAGCCTATGAATAAACAACTGAGGATTTCATTAGTTTTCCAATCCTTTTATAGGAGAACATATTGTGGTCATCAGGGCAACAATAGTTCAATGTGCTATGGAAGTGTTCCAGTTCAAGTTAGCCTCACTTGTTATTGTTTACCTAATACTCCCTATCTGCAAACTGTATCATAAGTCTTAATAGCTAGGGCTTCTCATCTAGCTATATCTAGTCATGTCCACACTGCCAAATAAAACTGGTAGACATCAAAACTGTTGCTCAGTTTTTATCGAGATTATTTTATGCTTAACACTTTTCTGTTTTATACTCTTCATAAAACCGTATATTAAAGAATTAATATTCATTAACAAAATGAGGTATGAAATTACCAAAGGTGGTCAGACCTTAAAGAATCCACTTGCCAAGTAGGAGATGCAGGTTCGATTCCTGGATGGGGGAGATCTCCTGGAAAAGGAAATGACAACCCAATCCAGTATTCAGAGAGGCCTGGTGGACTATAGTCTGTGAGATTGCAGAGTTGGACAAGACTGAGTGACTAACACTTTAATAATCAATGTGGTAAAATTTATGCACATAGAGTGCCTTGGTATTAGTATTTTGTAGATGCTTGTAATAGAACACAGCAATAAACAGACCAAAGATCCAAATCATTATTTATGTATTTTTGATGTGAAAAAATCATTTTTGCTACTGAAACTATCTAAAACTCCTGTATGAATTCACGTACCTTCCCATAAGTACCTCTGTAAAGATCAAGTTAGTGTCGTTTTTGCACTTGTCTGTAAATATTACAATTTAATGATGTTTATTAGATTTTATTCATACAAGATCCAAACTTAAAAGAAACAATGAGGAAAATTGCTTTCAAACTTTGTAAGAAAAATGTCTAAGTATAACCAACAAGAAGTATATCTGATAAATTGAGGGCAATTTCCTTTCGAGTGTAAAAGTTGCCATAATATTTTAAATGTATTATTTTACTCTTCTCATCCAACTTCAATTTCTACCCAAAGTAAAATCTTTTACATATTCAGGTATTTTTTCTTGGAATATAGATAATCTGGTTTTTAAGGATAATGAAAGATTTTGTAAAAAGTTTCATTATTAAAAACAACAACAACAACAATTCTTTCCCATCAACAAATTCATTATAGATGTGATACAAATATAAATTCTGGGTTCACAATAGGTCAAGAAAAATTAAGTTTTATGGGCTCATATTAATGCAAATCCATTATAGTTTTATTAAATCCTATGCTCATGTGTGATATCATCATTGAGTCAGAACTACATGCATGAAAATAGTATGTTCAGTCAGTTCAGTTCAGTTCAGTCGCTCAGTCGTGTCCTACTCTTTGCGACCCCATGAATTGCAGCACGCCAGGCCTCCCTGTCCATCACCATCTCCCGGAGTTCACTCAGACTCACGTCCATCGAGTCCGTGATGCCATCCAGCCATCTCATCCTCAGTCGTCTCCTTCTCCTCCTGCCCTCAATCCCTCCCAGCATCAAAGTCTTCTCCAATGAGTCAACTCTTCACATGAGGTAGCCAAAATACTGGAGTTTCAGCTTTAGCATCATTCCTTCCAAAGAAATCCCAGGGCTGATCTCCTTCAGAATGGACTGTTTGGATCTCCTTGCAGTCCAAGGGACTCTCAAGAGTCTTCTCCAACACCACACTTCAAAAGCATCAATTCTTCAGCGCTAAGCCTTCTTCACAGTCCAACTCTCACATCCACACATGACCACAGGAAAAACCATAGCCTTGACTAGACAGACCTTAGTCGGCAAGGTAATGTCTCTGCTTTTGAATATACTATATAGGTTGGTCATAACTTTTCTTCCAAGGAGTAAGCGTCTTTTAATTTCATGGCTGCAGTCACCATCTGCAGTGATTTTGGAGCCCAGAAAAATAAAGTCTGACACTGTTTCCACTCTTTCCCAATCTATTTCCCATGAAGTGATGGGACTGGATGCCATGATCTTCGTTTTCTGAATGTTGAGCTTTAAGCCAACTTTTTCACTCTCCTCTTTCAATTTCATCAAGGGGCTTTTGGGTTCCTCTTCACTTTCTGCCATAAGGGTGGTGTCATCTGCATATCTGAGGTTATTGATATTTCTCCCGGCAATCTTGATTCCAGCTTGTGTTTCTTCCATCCCGCATTTCTCATGATGTACTCTGCACAGACGTTAAATAAGCAGGGTGGCAATATACAGCCTTGACGTACTCCTTTTCCTATTTGGAATCCGTCTGTTGTTCCATGTCCAGTTCTAACTGTTGCTTCCTGACCTGCATACAGATTCCTCAAGAGGCAGGTCAGGTGGTGTGGTATTCCTATCTCTTTCAGAATTTTCCAGTTTATTGTGATTCACACAGTCAAAGGCTTTGGCATAGTCAATAAAGCATAAACAGATGTTTTTTCTGGAACTCTCTTGCTTTTTTGATGATCCAGTGGATGTTAGCAATTTAATCTCTGGTTCCTCTGCCTTTTCTAAAACCAGCTTGAACATGAGGAAGTTCACGGTTCACTTATTGCTGAAGCCTGGCTTGGAGAATTTTGAGCATTGCTTTACTAGCATGTAAGATGAGTGCAATTGTGCATTACCAGTTCTTAATGAAACAGTTTTCCAATTTGAAATATCATCAAAAGTTTCTGAAACAAATATATTTGATTTTCTTCAATATTACAGATTTACAAGAAGGAAATACAGATTTCATTTTAATACCTGCCTCTTTGGCAGCGCAGCTACTCTTGGATATACTAGCAAGAAATAGAGGATTCATTGCCAGTTAAAAGTGAAAGTGAAGTCACTCAGTTGTGTCCGACTCTCTGCGACCCCATGGAGTATAGCCTACCAGGGTCCTAAGTCCATGAGAGTTTCCAGGCAAGAATACTGGAGTGGGTTCCCATTTCCTTCTCCAAAGGATCTTCGCGACCCAGGGATCCAACCCGGGTCTCCAGCATTGTAGTCAGACGCTTTACTGTCTGAGCTGCCAGGGAAGCCATTCTCAGTTTGGACTCCTATAGCGCTAAAAAGCGGAGAAGGCAGTGGCACCTCACTCCAGTACTCCTGCCTGGAAAATCCTATGGATGGAGCGGCCTGGTGGGCTGCAGTCCATGGGGTCGCTAAGAGTCCGACACGACTGAGCGACTTCATTTTCACTTTTCACTTTCATGCATTGGAAAAGGAAATGGCAACCCACTCCAGTATTCTTGCCTGGAGAATCCCAGGGACGGGGGAGCCTGGTGGGCTGCTATCTATGGAGTCGCAGAGTCGGACGTGACTGAAGCGACTTAGCAGCAGCAGCAGCAGCAGCAAAGCTAAAAAAAAAAAACAAAAAAACACTACAGAGATGATGTGGTATCTACTTAGAAGAACATTTTGTCTACTGAAGAAATGGGCAAATAAACAGAATTGTCAGCCTGCTAAGGAATATATATATAATGTATTTGGGGCAAAGCCATGGGTGCAATTAAATATTGGAGAAGGAATTAGATGGGGTGTTAGTTGTAAAATTAAGGATACAACATGTGGAGAGATAAGAAAAGGCTAAAGAGATGGGCAAAGGTCCTATCATAAAGGATCTTATTTGCTAGTATAAGAATTTGGGTTTCTGAAATGAAAGAAAGACTGAAATATTTTAAGCAAGAATAATAGGTTTTTATTTTAGTTAGAAGACAGCTTTTATAGAGTTAAATGTATAGAAGTGAAAACTAATGATAAACAGACCAGGACAAAGATATTATCATTTAAGAGACACACTTTTATTTCTGTAAAATCTGTTGGAAGTGATATGAAGCAAGGAGGCATGTTTGGGAATATTAATTAAGGAATCATCTGCTGACAGGAGGTAAGTGGAATGAAGAAGGTCACGAATCATCTTAGGAAAATATACACAAGAGCAGGAAGGTGATAAAAAAAAAGTCTTGAGCAATATCAGTATTTGAGGGACAGGAAGAAGAATTAATATGAGCAAGAAGGAGCTAGAACAAGGGATAGAGAGGTAAATGACTCTATGAGACCCCATGGACTGTAGCCCACCAGGCTCCTCTGTCCATGGAATTCTCCAGGTAAGAATACTATAGTGGATAGCCATTCCCTTCTCCAGGGGATCTTCCCAACCAAGAGATGGAGGCTGGGCCTCCAGCATTGCAGAGAGATTCTGTACCATCTGAACCACCAGGGAAGCCCAAAGGAATTTACGTAATGTGAAACTATAGCCTCAAGAGAGCAGAGGTCTATGAAGGAGGGAATGGAATAGGGTGTCAAATGGAGAGGAATCTGGCAAGGTCAAGACTGAAGTGTTTTTCACTGGCAAATATAAATCTTTGATGAATTTAGTGAGCCTAGTTCCATACCAGTTAAGGCAGGACCTTAAGTACAGTGGTTTATGGAATGTATTGAATGAGTAGAATGAGAATCAAATTTACCATCCAAATCAGAACACTTTAAGAATAGCAGTGAGAGTTAGTAACAATTTCAGCATGTAAACAGATACAACTAGAACTATTGTACCCAAGTCAGGGCATACATTTACTCTAGAGATGTGTATGCTACATTGTCAAAAATGGTGGATGATATAAAAAGACTAAATAGTATTTAGACAGAAATGCAGAGAATCAGGGAGTTATTTTATACAATGAGAGCAACTGAACATGTAATGGCATCTAGAAATTGAAAAAGAAATATAACATTTTTGAGTTAAATGACATGGTCACAGAAATGTCTATGAAGGCAGAAGTGTGAGGAACTTCAGTCGGGCTGATAGTAAACGGAGATAAGGTTATATTGGCAGCAGATAACAGAATTGATCTCTATATACATGAATCATGAACAAGACTGTAGCATTCAGGAGCTGAACAAAGCATAGAATCTGTATAGATAGGTAACTTTCTACTAAACAGAAGATTGTATTCCCATATTATGCTGGATATGAGGCAGTTTTACTTATTTAATTTTTTTCCATGTTGAGAAAGAGGGAGGTGAGAGGGGGGTTCAGGATGGGGAACACATGTATACCCGTGGGGTGGATTCATGTTGATGCATGACAAAACCAATACAATATTGTAAAGTAATTAGCCTCCAATTAAAATAAATAAATTTATAATAATAAAAAAGTACATACTTCAAATCAGTCTCAAGCAGTATATAACAGGCAGAAATCAGTTACCAAAACTGCTATAAGGACCCAGGGTACAGAATAGGCAGAAACCAAGTTAATGGAATGGTGATATGTTACAATGGGGCAATTCACACAGTAGGCTTTATTGGAGACACAATGTGTTGGATGTATGTGAAAGTTGCTCAGTCATGTCTGACTCTTTGAAACACCATTGACTATAGTCCATGGAATTCTCCAGGCCAGAACACTGGAATGGGTAACCTTTCCCTTCTCCAGGGGATCTTCCCAATCCAGGGATCGAACCCAGGTCTCCTGCATTGCAGGCAGATTCTTTGCAAGCTGAGCCACAGGGGAAGGCCAGGAATACTGGAGTGGGTAGCCTATCCCTTCTCCAGCATATCTTCCAACCCAGGAACCAAACTGGGTCTTCTGCATTGCAGGTGGATTCTTTACCAAATCAAGGATGTATACATCATGGGATTTTATAAGCATCTAATAGTGCATAACGTAATTAGCATTTGTTATCAGCATATATCAGTATCAAGAAATTCCAGTTATTCAGTGTGGAGGACTGTACCACAATAGTATATAGGCATAAGGTTTAATTTTTACAGACGTGTGTTTTTATGATTTTGGGGAACAAACATATTTAACCTATTTGACTTAGTTATTTTTTGATTTTTTGAATATGCAAATAAGATTGTATAAAATAATACTTATAATCATAAACTTGCATTCTAGATATGTAGTCTCAATGTATTTTAGACTTGTGTGTCTGCATGTGTGTGTGTGTAATGAGTGTATAGAAGGTATTATGCATATTACTAATTCTCCTATAATTTTACAAAAAGACATTCCTTGTTATGCTTGCTCAGGTATTTTTACATGGAAAGATCTCTCACATATCTTATCTAGAAAGAAAAAAAATAAGAAATGCAAACTTTTGTGTTTTGTAGCATTACAAAAATAATTATTTTAACCAGCATTTCAATGCCTTAGTAGTAGAATGAGAACTTATATTGTTTTCATGACTACACAGCATCTGAGATCTTGCAATGTCTCCATATGAAAGGGAAAAACCTTGCTAGATTAAGATATTTTTAGTGTCTCTCATTTGGTAGTCCAAGTGAATGATAATTTATGATTAATTTATGCTTAATACCACTACATATTTTATTATTGGAGATTTTTTTTCAGTTTGTATAATCACTTTCTAGTAAAAAGTTCTTACAAGTGTAGTAACAATTTAAATATTGACTAAGTTTATGTTTAAAAAGCAAACATCCTTCTAAGTTTATTTTTAATAGTGATATTAACAATGATAACAACCTAATGGTACTAACAACTGACATGTGTTTAACACCTCTCTGTGCATGTATGCTCAGTTGCTCTGTCATGTCCGACTCTTAGCAACCCCATGGACTGTAGTTTGAAAGGCTTCTCTGTCCATGGGATTATCTCAGCAGGAAGATTTGAATGGATTGCCATCTCCAAAGCTCCAGGGAATCTTCTTGACCCAAGGGATCGAACCTGCATCTCCCTTGGCTCCTGCATTGGCAGGTAGATTCTTCACTGCTGATTCACCTGGGAAGCCCACTTTCACATTTATTGTTCACCATATGTTGGACTCAGCAAATTATGAGTCGTGTTATCAGCCACTTCAAAACACTCTGACAAATGATTCATTTAATTCACCAATGAAGAAACAGAGGTTAACAGTATGGCTAAGTTGTCCAAGGTCACAGATGTGGTTAATTGCATCAGATAGGGTTTCAGCTTCTGTTCATCTTCAAAGTCTGGGCTCTTAAGCATTATCATTGACGTCCTGGTTTTCACTTTGAAAAGTAGTTAATGTTTGATGATTTATATTTTTAACTTTATCTTCATCAGCTGCCTTTTCTTTGTCCATAACTCTGATCCAAAGTTCTCTCTTCTGGCATTGCCTAACTCCAAATATGAATGCTGCTGAAGTGCTTTCTGTATGTAGCCAATTTTTGGTATATGTAATAAAACTAAGTCATGATGGAGTGGCTGGCTGTTCCTAAGTGGGAGCTAGCCAGGATGATTTCCCCCCTCAAACACAGAATGACAGCCCAGAGAGAAGACTAAAGGTTAAAATGAGAGAGAAAAACGAAAAAGATACTTTACAATTTTCTAAGTAAAGGAGACAAAATTTGTGTGGAGGGTCAGCAAAGTTCATTTCTTTTCTTCTTTTTTCTCCTCTGTAGTCTGTTCCACAGACCATACACTTCGTGATTTAAAAGAAAATAATGTACAATAGCCCCTTTTCTTTTCAGAAATCTTTCAAATTGGCAAACAGCCATTTGGAATGCTAGGCACATTCTGGTCTTTCTGTATTGACGTGAGTTTGGTACTTGTCCAAGAAAGAAATAGTCTTTATTTTCTATGTAACCACAGAAACTACACTCCTTTCCAAGAAAATCTATCTTTATAGTCAAATAGTTAACCCTGAAATCTCTAGTTTGACTCACATTCCCAGATTCATGAACATACAATCTGAATGATGTTGGCAATGTTAAAACCATGTCCTTTCAATAGATTAGAAAGATAAATAGATTAATAGCCAGGTGAGTTTTAAAAACTCAATGTTTAATGAACATTGTAACCATTTTTTATACAGATAAAGTAAGCAGGCTCTTCCTTTTATGCTTAATATAGTCATTCAGATAGAAGGCTTAAGGACATGCCTGCCTAGTCCTATGGTGATCCACAGCTCCTGGCATGTGAGCGTGCACACACACACACACACACACACACACACACACACACATGCACATCATTGTTGACTTATTTGGGAAAAAAAAAAAAGTCTTCTATATGCCTTTTGTATATACTAAGTCCATAACCTTGGAAACTTTTTGTATAAATTTGATGCCAATCCTATATAAATATATTGTGCTTTGTCAAGAAAATAGGCCGCCTACCAGCTCTTATATTTCTTTAACTTCCAACATTTAAATTCATATATGTTTGCTGTGTATTTTAAAATTTTCTATAGATTAGGTTAAGGAAATAGAATTTCTGTATCAAAAGTATTGAGATATATATATTTATTATCAAATTGCTTTGAAATACATTATATATGTATAATTTACTAATAAATTGCTTTATAAAATATACAATATACCTATATTTTTAAATTGTATTGAGTATATTATGTAGTATTTTATATATAAAATATTCATAAGTGAAGAGGAACTAAAAAGCCTCTTGATGAAAGTAAAAGAGGAGAGTGAAAAAGTTGGCTTAGAGCTCAACATTCAGAAAACGAAGATCATGGCATCTGGTCCTATCACTTCATGGGAAATAGACGGGGAAACAGTGGAAACAGTGTCAGACTGTATTTTTTGGGGGCTCCAAAATCACTGCAGATGGTGATTGCAGCCATGAAATTAAAAGACGCTTACTCCTTGGAAGAAAAGTTACGACCAATCTAGATAATATATTCAAAAGCAGAGAAATTACTTTGCCGACTAAGGTCCATCTAGTCAAGGCTATGGTTTTTCCAGTAGTCATGTATGGATGTGAGGGTTGGACTGTGAAGAAGGCTGAGCGCCGAAGAATTGATGCTTTTGAACTGTGGTGTTGGAGAAGACTCTTGAGAGTCCCTTGCACTGCGAGGAGATCCAACTCATCCACTCTAAAGGAGATCAGCCCTGGGATTTCTTTGGAAGGAATGATGCTAAAGCTGAAATTCCAGTACTTTGGCTACCTCACGTGAAGAGTTGACTCATTGGAGAAGACTTTGATGGTGGGAGGGATTGGGGGCAGGAGGAGAAGGGGACGACTGAGGATGAGATGGCTGGATGGCATCACTGACTGGATGGATGTGACTCTGAGTGAACTCTGGGAGTTGGTGATGGACAGGGAGGCCTGGCATGCTGCGATTCATGGGGTCACAAAGAGTCAGACATGACTGAGCAACTGAACTGAACTGAACTGATACATCTATTCTCATTATTTTCAATTATAACATTTAGCCAAAATTATTATCAAATATATTTATGTATTAATAGCATATATATAGTATATTGCAATGCATTATATCATTTATTATATCACTGCATACATGCAATATTATATGATATATATGTTATAATTAGCATTTTCATAACTAATATAATAAATATATTTTAATGTGCTTATTTTGTATTTATAGTTTCTATATTAATTGCATAATTGTAAGCTTTGCCAATTTTTTCCCTTGCACTCTTTTTTAATATTAAAACTTTTATATATTTTAAAAATATTTCTTCAAGACTTTCATTTACTTTTTAACTTTGTGATTTCTCTTTATGAGCACATTTTAAAAATTTACTTCATCTAAATGAAATATATTTAACTTTATTCAGTCTGTGAAGCAGAGTGTCTTTGTTTTTTCTAAAATGTATACCATTTGTCCCCAAATTTATTGAAATATCACATTGTCTCCTGTGAGTAAAAGATGATATTTGATGTAAATTAAATCCCAATCTACTATTGGTTCTTTATCTGGGGTTTATTTATTATGTTCCATAGAATAATACGGGGTCGCTGAGGGTCGGACACGACTGAGCGATTTCACTTTCACTTTTCACTTTCATGCACTGGAGAAGGAAATGGCAACCCACTCCAGTGTTCTTGCCCGGAGAATCCCAGGGACAGGGGCACCTGGTTGCTGCCGTCTATAGAACAATATTTAAAATTTTCTATGATAATGACACATGCATTCAATTATTATTCCCTTATATTACATCTGAAACCTGAAAGATCAACTACCTTGTGCTTGGCTGCATCCCACCATACTGCAGTCTTTGCAACTGTCCAGCCTCGAAACTAAAGAAGAACTGAGTCAGAGGGAGAGACATCGATAATTTGTGGAACAGGGAGTCTTACAAGTCAGAGGCCAAGACCCAGGAGTGACACAGTGCCTTGTATGGATAAGGGCAAGCAGGACTCCACAGCCAGCTTTGCTACTCAGGAGAGGAAGAGGCTACCAGTTACAGGGTGAGTGGCATCAGAAGGGCTCTCTGGTTACCAGGGGAACTGTGGAAGGAACGCATTCCCCACAACCCTTCAGGTTAGCAACCATTCAGAGGACTGACATTTCTTGTTGATCCCCCAATAATGGAGCCTCAAATCTGAGAATCAGAACAATTCTTAGCTGGAGGTTAAGGGGTCATGCAGGCAGTTACTGATAAGATTTGGAGGGGGATGCAATCAGGGGCTTCCCAGGTAGTGCTGGTGGTAAAGAACCCACCTGCCAGTGCACGAGACTTAAAAGACTCTAGTTTGATCCCTGGGTTGGAAAGATCCCCTGGAGAAGGAAAAGGCATCCCAATCCTGTATTCTTGCCTGGAGAATCCCATGAACAGTTGGAGAGCTGCAATCCATAGGGTTGCACAGAGTCAGACATGACTGAAGTGACTTAGCACACAGGCACGCAATCATGTAAGATGAAGGTGAAGCAGAACCTGGTAGGGTGTTGTCATCCCGTTCAGTCATTCAGTCGTGTCTGAATCTTTGGCACCCCATGGACTGCAGCACACCAGCCTTCCCTGTCCTTTGCCATCTCCCAGAGCTGCTCAAACTCATGTCCATTGAGTCAGGGATGCCATCCAACAGTCTCATCCTCTGTTGTCCTCTTTTGCTCCTGCCTTCAATCTTTCCCAGCATCAAGGTCTTTTCCAATGAATTGGCTCTTTGCTTCAGGTGGGCAAAGTATTGGAACTTCAGCTTCAGCATCAGTCCTTCCAGTGAATATTCAGGGTTGATTTTCTTCAGGACTGACTGGTTTGATCTCACAGGGAAATTCTACCAAACATAAAACCTACCCTTTTCAAATGAGTCTAAAATTTTGAAGAGTAAGTAACACTCTCAAATTCATTCTACAAGGTCATCATTATGTTGATGTGAAAACCAGACAAAATTTAAAAATAAAATTGCAGGCCAGTATCTCTCATATCATTTGTGTCTCTTTCGTATATAGATACAAAAGTGCCTAACAACATGTTAGCAAACCAAAATAAAAAATAAAAAAGATTATAACAACCAGGAGTTGTGTAGATAGAAAACACAAATCCCCCAGATAGATCACTGTGACTAATGATATGGGAAGAAGGAACTTACTTTACCCAGTTTCTGGACTTAAGTATTTTACTTATTTTGGATTAGGACTTTATAATATTTGATGATTTATCATGTATACTGTTTTGAAGAATGGAACCAAAAGCTGTAGGTTGTTACATCCAAGTTACACATCACATATGCTTTCAATAATTTCTTTTAGGCCAGTAGATTTCATATATGATACCCCATGTAATAGCAGCATATCCAATGTTCTTAAACTCCTAAATACTGGAGCTAACTTATAAGTATATACTCATATTCATTCAAGGGATTCACTTTAGTTTATTTGACAGGACCCCATAGGTGAATTGCAACACAAGCCCTTAGGATTTTGAAGAAAAGCTCTAACATACTTTGCTGACAGCTGTCTCCTTTTTGAGAAACAACTCTCAGACTGCTAGTAAACCTTAGTAGACATTGAATATTTAATCACGGGCCATAATCAAGTTATGCAACCTGAGCTTCCCACAATAAACTGGGTGTCATCTGACCTGCCAATCCATAAATGTAGTCATGGACAATAGCTCTCCATCATCAGAAGGAAGTGGTAAGTATAGGACCAGGCTCAAGCCACTCTTGAAGGCACAAGTAAATTACTTTAACAAGTAGCCCTGGTCTTCACTCATACGTCACATACTCCTCACTCCCAGCCTATGGTCTGCTAGGGAGTTCCCTATGCTCAGTTGACAGGAAAACAAGCTCTGGGTTTTGTCCATATTTGATTCTGTGCACTATGCAGGCACTATTCAAAATTGGACAGCTGTATCATTATACCCTCTTTCTAGGATATTCCTGAAAAATAGTAGTAAAGAGGAATCCTCCCAGTGGGCAGAAATTTGATCAGTGCCCAAGACTGTCCAAATTGTTTGAAATAAGAAATGACCAGATATGCAATTACTGATTCCTGCTTGTGATGAGCTTTTTTTCCCAGACTTGGAACTCATATGATTTAAAAATTGGTGACAAGGAAATTTGTAAAATAGGTATATGGATAGAAGTTTCTGCATGAGCAAAAAAAAACATGAATGTATTTGTGTCCCATGTAAATTATTATCAAAAGGTGACCTCAGTAGAGAAAAAAATATAGTCAAGTGGATAGGATAAAGTTTTCTATGTATACTACTCAGTCACTTTCTCCAATCAACCTCGTAATTCCCCAAAGAAATATGGATAAAGTTGTCAGTCACACAGGGGTGGAGGTTATGCCACCAACGGGCTTATAACATGGCCTTCCACTAACCAAAGGCACCTGACCACAGCCACTGCTGAAAGCCCAATCTGCAAGCAGTAGAAAACAATTCTGAGTCCTGGATATGGCACTCTTCCCCATGGTGATTAGTGAGCTCCCTGGTGTTGGATTAATTATACCAGGGCTGTTTCATCATGAAAGGGCAGCATTTTGTCCCTATTGGAATAGATACTCTGTATATGGATTTGTCTTCATTGCATGTAGTGCTTCTTCCAAAATCACCATGTGGGGATTTACATGTTTCATTCTTTGCCATAGTATTCCACACAACATTGCTTTTTTTTTTTTTTAAGTTTAAATTTATTTATTTTAATTGGAGGCTAATTACTTTACAATATTGTATTGGTTTTGCCATATATCAACATGAATCTGCCACGGATGTACATGTGTTCCCCATCCTGAACCCCCCTCCCACCTCCCTTCCCGTACCATCCCTCTGGGTCATCCCAGTGCAACAGCCTCAAGCATCCTGTATCTTATATCAAACCTGGATTGGCGATTCGTTTCTTATATGATATTATACATGTTTCAATGCCATTTTTCCAAACCATCCCACCCTCTCCCTCTCTCACAGAGTCCAAAAGTCCGTTCTATACATCTGTGTCTCTTTTGCTGTCTTGCATACAGGGTTATCATTACCATCTTTCTAAATTCCATATATATGCATTAGTATACTGTATTGGTGTTTTTTTTTTTTTCTGGCTTACTTCACTCTGTATAATTGGCTCCAGTTTCATCCACCTCATTAGAACTGATTCAAATGTATTCTTTTTAATGGCTGAGTAATACTCCATTGTGTATATGAACCACAACCTTCTTATCCATTCATCTGCTGATGGACATCTAGGTTGTTTCCATGCACTGGCTCTTATAAACAGTGCTGCGATGAACGTTGGGGTACACGTGTCTCATTCAATTCTGGTTTCCTTGGTGTGTATACCCAGCAGTGGGATTGCTGGGTCAAAAGGCAGTTCTATTTCCAGTTTTTTAAGGAATCTCCACACTGTTCTCCATAGTGGCTGTACTAGTTTGCATTCCCACCAACAGTGTAGGAGGGTCCCCTTTTCTCCACACCCTTTCCAGCATTTATTGCTTGTAGACTTTTGGATCACAGCCATTCTGACTGGCATGAAATGGTACCTCATTGTGGTCCTGATTTGCATTTCTCTGATAATGAGTGATGTTGTGCATCTTTTCATGTGCTTGTTAGCCATTTGTATGTCTTCTTTGGAGAAATGTCTATTTAGTTCTTTGGCCCATTTTTTGATTGGGTGGTTTATTTTCCTGGAATTGAGCTGCAAGAGTTGCTTGTATATTTTTTAGATTAGCTGTTTGTCAGTTTCTTCATTTGCTATTATTTTCTTCCATTCTGAAGGCTCTCTTTTCACCTTGTTTATAGTTTTCTTTGTTGTACAGAAGCTTTTAATTTTAACTAGGTCCCATTTGTTTGTTTTTGCTTTTATTTCCAATATTCTGGGAGGTGGGTCATAGAGGATCCTGCTGTGATTTATGTCGGAGAGTGTTTTGCCTATGTTCTCCTCTAGGAGTTTTATAGTTTCTGGTCTTAACGTTTAGATCTTTAATCCATTTTGAGTTTATTTTGGTGTATGGTATATGGTGTTCTAGTTTCATTCTTTTACAAGTGGTTGACCAGTTTTCCCTGGAGAAGGCAATGGCACCCCACTTCAGTACTCTTGCTTTGAAAATCCCATGGATAGAGGAGCCTGGTAGGCTGCGGTCTATGGGGTCGTGAAGAGTTGGACACGACTGAGTGACTTCCCTTTCACTTTTCACTTTCATGCGTTGGAGAAGGAAATGGCGACCCACTCCAATGTACTTGCCTGGAGAATCCCAGGGACGAGGGAGCCTGGTGGCCTGCGGTCTGTGGGGTCACACAGAGTCGGGCACGACTGAAGTGACTTAGCAGCAGAAGCAGCAGACCAGTTTTCCCAGCACCACTTGTAAAAGAGATTGTATTTTCTCCATTGTATATTCTTGCCTCCTTTCTCAAAGATAAGGTGTCTATAGGTGTGTGAATTTATCTCTGGGCTTTCTATTTTGTTCCATTGATCTATATTTCTGTCTTTGTGCCAGTACCATACTGTCTTGATGACTGTGGCTTTGTAGTAAAGCCTGAAATCAGGCAGGTTGATTCCTCCAGTTCCATTCTTCTTTCTCAAGATTGCTTTGACTATTCAAGGTTTCTTGTATTTCCATGCAAATTGTCAAAATATTTGTTCTAGCTCTGTGAAAAATACCGTTGGTAGCTTGATAGGAATTGCATTGAACCTATAGATTGCTTTGGGTAGTATACTCATTTTCACTATATTGATTCTTCCGATCCACGAACATGGTATATTTCTCCATCTATTAGTGTCCTCTTTGACTTCTTTCACCAGTGTTTTATAGTTTTCTATATATAAGTCTTTAGTTTCTTTAGGTAGATATATTCCTAAGTATTTTATTCTTTTTTTTGAAATGGTGAATGGAATTTTTCCCTTAATTTCTCTTTCTATTTTCTCATTATTAGTGTATAGGAATGCAAGGGATTTCTGTGTGTTGATTTTATATCCTGCAACTTTACTATATTCATTAATTAGCTCTAGTAATTTTCTGGTGGAATCTTTAGGGTTTTCTAGGTAGAGGATCATGTCATCTGCCAACAGTGAGAGTTTTACTTCTTCTTTTCCAATTTGGATTCCTTTTATTTCTTTTTCTACTCTGATTGCTGTGGCCAAAACTTCCAGAACTGTGTTGAATAGTAGTGGTGAAAGTGGGCACCCTTGTCTTGTTCCTGACTTTAGGGAAAATGCTTTCAATTTTTCACCATTGAGGATAATGTTAGCTGTGGGTTTGTCATATATAGCTTTTATTATGTTGAGGTATGTTCCTTCTATTCCTGCTCTGGAGAGTTTTTATCATAAATGGATGTTGAATTTTGTCAAAGGCTATTATTGAGATAATCATATGGCTTTTATTTTTCAATTTGTTACTGTGGTGTATTACATTGATTGATTTGAAGAAAACTACAGGCCAATATCACTGATGAACATAGATGCAAAAATCCTTAACAAAATTCTAGCAATCAGAATCCAACAACACATTAAAAAGATCATACACCATGACCAAGTGGGCTTTATCCCAGGGATGCAAGTATTCTACAACATTACTTCTAATGAGTAAAAGTTACTTGACAACAAATGAAGTGCAGCAATGGGCCAGTAATTCACTGGTGTTACCATGTTCTTCACCATTCTGGAGCAGCTAGCATGATAGAGCAGTGGAATGGCCTCTTGATGTTTGTTACCATGCCAGCTATATGGCAATGTTTGGCACGTCTGGGACACATTTCTCCAGGAGACTGTTTATTCTCAGTATACAAATTGTGGCACTGTTTCTTTCTGATCCAATATTGACTGGACTAGGAATCAAGAGATGGAAATTGGAGTAGTACCACTCATTGTTATTCCTAGTTATCCATTAGCCAAAACTTTGCTATCTATTCTCATGATTCTGTGATCTGTTGGCCTAAAGATGTTAGTTTTAGAGAGAAGTTTACTCCTGTCAGAAAACACATTGATTCTATTGAACTGGAAGTTAAGACTGTTGTCCAGTTACTTTGTTTTTCTCACACCTCTGAGTCAACAGATGAAGGATGGAGTTACTGGAGTAACCGATCTTGACTACCAAGGGATAAATTGTACTATTATTCCACAATGGGACTAAAGGAGATCATATTTGGAATAGAGCAGATCCCTTAGGGAATCTCTTAGTATTACCATGTCCTATAACTAAGGTCAATCTTAAACTACAGCAGTCCAGACCAGACAGGAATAATAATGGCTTAGACTATTCACTGTGACCATGAGATGCTTGCTGAAGGTAGAGGGAATATGGAAAAGATAGTGGAAGATGGTAATTATAAATACCAGTTATGACCACTTGGACTTGTGTTGATTAATTTTGTGTATCAACTCATATGGTACATGGAGTACCCAGATAGCTGGTTAAACATTATTTCTGGTTGTGTCTGTGATGGTATTTGCAGAAGAAAATAGTACTTGAATTCATGGACTGAGTGAAGCTGATTACCTTCCCCAATTAGAGTGGATATCATCCAGTCCTTTGAGGGCTTCAGTCAAAAAAAAAAAAAAAAAAAAAGCCAGAGGAAGGTCAGGTTTGCTCTTTGCCTGATTGTTGAAGTGGGACATCAAAATTCTCCTTCCACTGGTTTTGTGAATTTGAGGCCCTCAGAACACATTTCTGGTTTTCCTGGGCCTTCACCTGGCATGCAGAAGATTGCTGAAATTCTCAGCTTCAATAATCACATGAGCCAATATCTCATAATAATTTTTTTTGCACAAATATATGTACATACACTGTGAAAATGATGCACTCAATATGTCAGCAAATATGGAAAACTCAGCAGTGGCCACAGGACTGGAAAAGGTCAGTTTTCATTCCAATCCCAAAGAAAGGCAATGCCAAATAATGCACAAAATATTGCACTCATCTAACATGCTAGTAGGAGAAGGCAATGGCACCCCACTCCAGTACTCTTGCCTGGAAAATCCCATGGACAGAGGAGCCTGGTGGGCTGCAGTCCATGGGGTCACTGAGTCAGACACGACTAAGCAATTTCACTTTCACTTTTCACTTCCGTGCATTGGAGAAGGAAATGGCAACCCACTCCAGTGTTCTTGCCTGGAGAATCCCAGGGACTGGGGAGCCTTGTGGGCTGCCGCCTATGGGGTCACACAGAGTCAGACACGACTGAAGCGACTTAGCAGCAGCAGTAGCAGCAACATACTAGTAAAGTAAAGTTTAAAATTCTCCAAGCCAAGCTTCAGCAATATGTGAACCATGAACTTCCAGATGTTCAAGCTGGTTTTAGAAAAGACAGAGGAACCAGAGATCTAATTGCCAACATCCACTGGATCATCAAAAAAGCAAGAGGGTTCCAGAAAAAACATCTGTTTTTGCTTTATTGACTATGCCAAAGCCTTTGAGTGTGTGGATCACAATAAACTGTGGAAAATTCTGAAAGAAATGAGCATGCCAGACCACTTGACCTGCCTCTTGAGAAACCTGTATGCAGGTAATGAAGCAACAGCTAGAACTGGACATGGAACAACAGACTGGTTCCAAATAGGAAAAGGAGTACGTCAAGGCTGTATATTGTCACCCTGCTTATTTAACTTATATGCAGAGTACATCATGAGAAATTCTGGGCTGAAGGAAGCACAGGCTGGAATCAAGATTGCCAGGAGAAATATCAATAACCTCAGATATGCAGATGACACCAGCCTTATGGCAGAAAATGAAGTGGAACTAAAGAGCCTCTTGATGAAAGGGAAAGAGTAGAGTGAAAAAGTTGGCTTAAAGCTCAACATTTAGAAAACGAAGATCATGGCATCTGGTCCCATCACTTCGTGGTGAATAGATGGGGAAACAGTGGAAAGAGTGGCTGACTTTATTTTTCTGGGCTCCAAAATAACTGCAGAGGGTGATTGCAGCCATGAAATTAAAAGACGCTTTCTCCTTGGAAGGAAAGTTATGACCAACCTAGATAGCATATTGAAAAGCAGAGACATTACTTTGTCAATAAAGATCTGTCTAATCATGGCTATGGTTTTTCCAGTAGTCATGTATGGATGTGAGAGTTGGACTGTAAAGAAAGTTGAGTGTGGAAGATTTGATGCTTTTGAACTGTGGTGTTGGAGAAGACTCTTGAGTCCCTTGGACTGCAAGGAGATTGAACCAGTCTGTCCTAAGGAGATCAGTCCTGGGTGTTCACTGGAGGGAGTGATGCTGAGGGTGAAACTCCAGTACTTTGGCCACCTGATGAAAAGAGCTGACTCATTTGAAAAGACACTGATGCTGAGGAAGATTTAGGGCAGGAGGAGAAGGGGATGCCAGAGGATGAGCTGGCTGGATGGCACCACTGACTCGATGTACGTGGGTTTTGGGTAAACTCCAGGAGTTGGCAATGGACAGGGAGGCCTGACATGCTGTGGGTCATGGGGTCACAAAGAGTCAGACACGACTGAGCAACTGAAATGAACTGATGTACACACTTAGTGAAAATGAATAGGCAATTGCAAGAAACTTGGAGTAATAAGGGCCAAACGAGGACTCAGGTCACACAAGCATGACATTTGATATTACATAACCAGGATAACCCAACCTTCCAGCTGCAGCCTTTATTGTGTATGTCTACAATTTGACTCTCTAATTCCAGTGTGCTAAGTCTTTTGTAGAGCCTGCATAAATGCTGAGATTAAGTCAAACTGTATTACCTTGATATATTGGAGAAACTTGAGGTTTCTGCTACTTACATATAAATTATTTTTCTCCATTTCTTACATGAGAATGTGATTTGCTCAATTACTTCCTTGGTCTCTTCTTTGATATTCTGTCCTTTGGCTTTAAGTCTGTTGTTGAAGGGAGCTATTGTTTTGAAGACTGACTTCTTTTGAAGGTAAAATACTTCTAGTCTTCACTCCATGTGCTGAACTATTATCACTTCTGTACTCCTCTCTATCACTGTATTGCAAATAACACTCATTGAGCTCAAAGAAAGCTGTATCATTGGATGAAGAAAAGCAGAAAGCATCAGGGAAGGAGAATCAAACAGTTATACATACTACCCCCATTTTTCTGTTCTTACTCATCCGGTTATTTCAGTGGAGCAATTTTATACAGTGAACGGCACACATTAAAAATAAATGTGTAGAATTCTCTGGAAATTTTAAGTCTAGTTAAACAATCAAGAAGTTATGCTATTTAGCATCAGTTCATTTAATTAGAAATTTATTTTTCTTTGTATAATTATTTTTATTATGGAAAAATATGGGTAGCTTACTGGTTTAGTTATTTTAAAATGGCATAAGTCTTTTCATGATGTTGCTCAAGGACCATTGTTACTATTATTATTTTAATTGGAGGAGAGTTGCTTTACAGTGTTGTGTTGGTTTCTGCTGTACAACAATGCAAATCATCCATTAGTGTATATGTATGTATATATCCCCTCTGTCTTCAGCCTCCCCCTTACCCACCCCCATTTCACCCCTCTAGGTCATCACAGAGCACTGGACTGGGCTCCCTGTGTATGCAGCAGGTTTCCACTAGCTATATCTATTTTATACATTGTGATGTATATATGTCAGTGCTACTCTTTCAACTCATCCCACCCTTTTCTTCCCTCACTGTGTCCACAAGACTGTCCACTATGTCTGTGTCTCTATTCCTATCCTGCCTATATGTTCATCAATACAGTTTTTCTAGTTTCCATATGTATGCTTTAACAATGTTTGTTTTCCTGAGTTCACTTTGTATAACAGGCTTAGTCTACTTCATTTTAACTGACTCAAATTCATCCCTTAAAAAAAATCACATTTTCATTTATTGACACATTTCAGATCTTTAGATAGCTTTAGTAAAACATATTATTTAATTGAAATATGAAGAAAATTTGGCTGAAAATTTTGAAAGACAATGTTAGGTTAAAATTGTGGTAATTTCTATAGTCAGTGTTTTTCAACTCTAATTATTTAAAAATCTAAGAGTAGTATTTGATATTCTACCATTGCATATATTCAGGGCACTTGAAAAATTTAAAGAATATTCTTTGAAATTGTCTTTTTCAGTTTAAATGCTCAGTCTTTCAGAATGTTTCCTCTTTTCCTCCCTCTTAGAAAATAAAGACATAACAAGAAGGTAAAATTTGAAAAACAAAGAAAGAGGACTGAGAAGAAATCAAATCTACCAACACCTTGATCTTGGACTTCTAGTCTGCAGAACTGTGAGAAAATAAATTCCAATGGTATTTTGTAATGGGAGCCTTAATAAACCTCTTAATTTCAGTTATTTGTTGATACATACCAGTTCAGCTCAGTCGCTCAGTCGCGTCTGACTCTTTGCGACCCCATGAATTGCAGCACACCAGGCCTCCCTGTCCATCACCATCTCCCGGAGTTCACTCAAACTCACGTCCATCGAGTCAGTGAAGCCATCCAGCCATCTCATCCTCGGTCGTCCTCTTTTCCTCCTGCCCCCAATCTCTCCTAGCATCAGAGTCTTTTCCAATGAGTCAACTCTTCACATGAGGTGGCCAAACTACTGCAGTTTCAGCTTTAGCATGATTCCTTCCAAAGAACACCCAGGGCTGATCTCCTTTAGAATGGACTGGTTGGATCTCCTTGCAGTGCAAGGGACTCTCAAGAGTCTTCTCCAACACCACAGTTCAAAAGCATCAATTCTTTGCTGCTCAGCTTTCTTTATAGTCCAGCTTTCACATCCATACATGACCACTGGAAAAACCATAGCCTTGACTAGACGGACCTTTGTTGGCAAAGTAATGTCTCTGCTTTTGAATATGCTATCTAGGTTGGTCATAACTTTTCTTCTAAGGAGTAAGCATCTTTTAATTTCATGGCTGCAGTCACCATCTGCAGTAATTTTGGAGCCCTAAAAGATAAAGTCTGACATTGTTTCCACTGTTTCCCCATCTATTTTCCATGAAGTGATGGGACCGGATGTCATGATCTTCGTTTTCTGAAATTTGAGCTTTAAGCCAACTTTTTCTCTCCTCTTTCACTTTCATCAAGATGCTTTTTAGTTCCTCTTCACTTTCTGCCATAAGGGTGGTGTCATCTGCATATCTGAGGTTAGTGATATTTCTGAATGCAAATTCACACCACAACCAAAGTACATGAATTCATGTTTTTTTTTTTTTTAATATGTCCCCTCAGGCAAGGGAAGCAAAAGCAAAACCACATTGGACTATACCAAAGTAAAAAGCTCTTGCATAATAAAGGAAGCAATAAAATGACAAGACCACCTACTGAATGGGAAAAGATGTTTTCAATTGTTATATATTATAAAGGGTTAATATCCAAAATATACAAAGAACTCATACAACTCAATATCAAAGACAAGCAAACAGCCTAATTTAAAAATGGGCTGAGGATCTGATTGGACATTTTTCTGAGGAAGGTATGCAGATGGCCAATAGACACATGAAGAGATGCTCTATAGCAACAATCTTTAGTGAAATGCAAATTAAAACCACAACGACATATCACCTCACACTTGTCAGAATGGCTATTGTCAAAAACAATAAATAGCAATTATTAGTGAGGATGTGAGAAGAGGTAATCCTTATACACTGTTGCTGGGAGTGTAAACGGATACAGCAAACTACAGAAAACATTATGGAGATTACTCAAAAACTAAAAATTGAACTACTGTATGACCCAGCAACACCACTCTTAGGTTTTTATACAAAGAAAACAAAAACACTGTAAAAAAAGATATATACCCCCTATATTAATTACACCATTATTTATAATAGATAAGATATGAAACCAACTTAAGTGTCCATTAATAGACAATGGAACAAAAAAGGAAAAAAAAATAGTCTTGCTATTTACAACAGAAGAGGGTTTATCATGCTAAGTGACATAGTCAGAGTAAGACAAACATTGTGTGGTTTCACTTACATATGGAATCCAATAAAACAAAATGAACAAACATAACAAGGCATGGTGCTGCTGCTGTTGCTAAGTCGCTTCAGTTGTGTCTTTTTGCGACTCCATAGATGGCAGCCCACCAGGCTCTCCCGTCCCTGGGATTCTCCAGGCAAGAACACTGGAGTGGCTTGCCATTTCCTTCTCCAATGCATGAAAGTGAAATCGTTCAGTTGTGTCCGACTCTTAGCGACCCCATGGACTGCAGCCCACCAGGCTCCTCCATCCATGGGATTTTCCAGGCAAGAGTACTGGAGTGGGGTGCCATTACCTTCTCTGATAACAAGGCATAGACACAGTTAAAAATACTGAGAACATGTGTTTGCCAGACAAAAGGTGAGTAGGTGGAGGAAAACAGTTGCTGAGGAAGATTAAGAGGTACAAACTTACAGTTGCAAAATAAATGAGTCATGGGTATGGGTACAAAATGTACAGTAGGGACATTATATTCAACTATGAAATTTGTGTGGTGACGTATTGTAACTAGGCTTATTGTGGTGATCATGCTGAAATCTATAGAAATATCAAATTACTTTGTTTTGTAACAAGATCTAACATAGTGTTGTAAGCCAATTATACTTCCAAAATAAGCAAACTAATAGAACAAGAGATCAAATTTGTGGTTAGCATTGTTGGAGAGATGGGCAAGTGAGGGACTGGGGGAGGGGGATTTGGATGAAGGTAGTCAAAAGTACAAATTTCCAGTTATAATATTAATAAGTACTAGAGATGTAATGTACAATGTAATAAATATGATTAACATTGCTGCTTGTTATATATGAAATTTGTTAAAAGAGTAAATCCTGAATCCTCATCCCAAGGGAAAAAAGATGTGTCTATTGTTTTCTTTAGTATCTATAGAAGATAGTGGATATTCACAAAATTTGTGATAATCATTTCATAATGTGTGTAACTCCAATCTCTTTGCTGTACACCTTATACAGTGCTATATGTCAGTTCTGTCTCAATAAAACTGGAAGAAAAAATTAAATGGGAATATACGAGACTTAAAATTGTTTGGTCCTGTCCTTGCTTTCTGGAGTCCCTAATTCAAAAACTTTCTTGTTTGTCACCACTATTATAATGTTTATGAGGGGCAGGTTTTTGTTTTTTTTTTTTTTATTCCTCTGTTTTCAAGCAACTATATCACCTGACATTAAAAGAGTATCTGGAACATAGTAGGCTTTTAAGAAACATGTGTTGAATGAATGAATAAATAAACAAACAGATATTTATTAAATACTCAGTAGGTATTGATACTCTAGTGTAATTAAGCCATGAAAAAGCTTAAGTACCTGCACCCTTGAAGCTTACTGTCTATTGTTTACAACAATAAACTTGGAAACAGTATAATACAAGAACATGATAAAAATAAGAAAGAAAATAAAAATCAAGTAATATGATAGTGAATGGCAAGAAACTGACTATCATCTACTTGGGTGGGCAGAAAGGGTCTCTCTGGAAGATTTTACTTGGGCTGATTTTGTTAACGAGGAAGACCAACCATATTAACATGTACAAGAAATGTGTTCTAGGTATATGGTACAAAATGTGCAATGATATGAAATGGGAATAAGGAAGAGATTTTCCAGGTAGTGAAAGAATATAACTGTTGCTGAAGAATTATGGTCATGGAGAAAGGATGAAATCAGCGAAAGTCACTCAGTTGTGTCCAACTCTAATTCTCCAGGTCACAATACTGGAGTGGGTAGCCTTTCCCTTCTCCAGGGGATCTTTGCAACCCAGGGATTGAATCCACGTCTCTCACATTGCAGGCAGATTCTTTACCAGTTGAGCCACAAGAAATCAGGGATGTAGACAAAAAGTTGAGGCTGCATGGCCTCACCTACACAGAAAATTCAGATTTTATTCTAACTTTAACTGGAATAACTGCCATACAACAGCTTTAAAATGGGGGGGAAATAACTGAGAAGAACTATGAAAATATCAGTTTTGTTGTTATTGTTATTTGGTGATTGGATGGTCATGGTGTGTAACGATATTGATTTTATTGTCCACTATTTTATTTACTGAACCACATTTGCATAGTTAAAAAAAAAAAAAACCTCTTTATTTCAGGTAGTTAGATACTGACTGTTGTTTTTTTAAAAAATACCTCTTTATACATTCAATAGCATACTTTTTCTTAGTCAATTTAATTATTTTAAAATTAATTTTATTTTTTTCAACATAATTAAGATTTATACAACTTTCACACAACAGCGGGACACAAATGCTATTTTAGTCCCCATAGACTATAAACCAGGAATCACTGGAACATATCCATATCACTAGAACTACCATTTTATGAAACAAGGTGCAAAACTTTCAAGATCTGGAAGTCTTGAAATCATGCAGAATCTGTTCTCCTACCACTAGGAAATTATGTTAACAATCAATATGAAAAGATATTTGAAAAAATCCACATATTTTCAAGTGCAATGTGACATTTACCAAGAGACATCTTTGACTTAGCCATTGAACGTCTCAATAAATTTAAAAGACTAATAAAACACAGAGGGTGATTACAGAGAAGAAAGCATTTAAATGAGAAATTAATATCAAAATCAGTAGTTAATATCAAAGATCCCGTAAAGACACCATGTATTTGGAAATTAAATGTCCCCTGTTAAATGATGGATGTTAGAAAATATTTGTAACAATGAAAATGAAAACAGAATTTATCAGAATATGTTGCATGCAGTTGAAACTGCTCAATGCAACTACAATGTAGAATCTTAAATAAGATATAAAAACAAATAATGGACTGTAGCATAAAATTTTGTGAAATTTGAACAAAATTTATACCTTAGTTAATAATACTGTATCACATTGATTTCCTGTTTTTTAACAATGTATATTTATTGATAGTCTCAAAATTCAATTAGAAGTTTCAAACCTTATTCAAAATTTTCAGAAAAATAATAAATTTTCTAGACTATATTTTATATATATATATATATATATATATATATATATATATATATGCTGTCAATGGAATTCTCCAGGCAAGAATACTAGAGTTAGTAGGCATTCCTTCTTCAGGGGATCTTCCTGACCCAGAGATTGAACCTGGGTCTTCTGCACTGAAAGCAGATTCTCTACCATCTGAGCAACCAGGGAGGCATAAAATATGCCTTTTAATACAATCTTATCATTATTAGTCAATAGAAAATAATAAAATTTTATTCACTAGAAAGAAAGAAAGTGAAGTCGCTCAGTCGTGTCCGACTCTCTGCAACACCGTGGACTCCTTGTCCTTGGGATTTTCCAGGCAAGCGTATTGGGATGGGTTACCATTTCCCTCTCCAGGGGATCTTTCCCACCCAGGGATTGAACCCAGGCCTCCCGCATTGCAGGCAGATGCTTTACCATCTAAGCCACCAGGAAAGCGATATCACTAGAACTATCATTTAATAGAAATTGAAACATGTATATTATCATATGTGAAACAGATCACCAGTCCAGGTTTGATGCATGAGACAGGGTGCTCAGGGCTGGTGCACTGGGATGACCCAGAGAGATGGGATGGGGAGGGAGGTGGGAGGGGGGTTCAGGATGGGGAACACATGTACACCCATGGCTGATTCATGTCAATATATGGCAAAACCCACTACAATATTGTAATTAGCCTCCAATTAAAATAAATAAATAAATAAATAAAACCCTGTAATCACTTTTTTAAAATCCAGATGTATATTAAAATAATACAGGAACTTATTGAAAAATAGAAAAGGCCAGGTATTGCTTTTTTTTTTTTTCCTCCAAAGCACCAGATGTGATTCTACTGAGTAGACATGTTAAAAAGAACTGGACTATATGATGATCTTTTCTTTTATATAGGTTGTTTCATTTTTTCTATTTCATATTCATTTCATTTAGGGCTCCATTTCATGTATTTTATGTTTTCCAATTTTTCCATCTCTTTTTTGTTTTGTTTTGTTTTTGTTCTTTCTCAAGCATTATCAAGTGTAGTTGAAAAGCTTTTGTTTACATGCCTGCATGCATGCAAAGTCACTTCAGTTTTGTCTGACTTTTTGTGACCCTATGGAGTGTAGCCTGCCAGGCTCCTCTGTCCAAGGGATTCTGCAGGCAAGACTGCCAAAGAGGGTTGCCATGCCCTCCTCCAGAGGATCTTCCCAACCCAGGGATTGAACCTGCGTCTCATGTCTCCTGCATTGGCAGGTGGGTTATTTACCACTAGCACCATCTGGGAAGCCCCATAACTAAATTGGCCCACTTAAATGATTGTTGTTCAGTGCCTAAGGCATATCTGACTCTGTGACCCCATGAACTGCAGCAAGTCAGGCTCCTCTGTCCAGCAAGAGTACTGGAATATGTTGCCATGCCCTCCTCCAGGGGATCTTCTGGACTCAGGGATAATCTCCTGCATTGACAGGCGGGTTCTTTACCAAGAGAGCCACCTGAGAAGCCGTTTATGTGTGGGTATGTATGTGTGTGTGTGTGTTGTATGTATAATATGTTTTCAAAAACATGAATTTTTGCTTCAGTACAGTTCAGTTCAGTTCAGTTCAGTTCAGTCATTCAGTTGTGTCTGACTCTTTGCGACCCCATGGACTGTAGCACACCAGGCCTCCCAGTTCATTGCCAACTCCTGGAGTTTACTCAAATTCATGTCCATTGAGTTGGTGATGCCATCCAACCGTCTCATCCTTTGTCGTCCCCTTCTCTTTCCTTCAATCTTTCCCAGCATTGGGGTCTTTTCAAATGAGTCAGTTTTTTTGGCATTATGATTCCACTTGTTTGACTAAGAATGCTAGATTTCTAATTTATATTCACTCAAAACTTTGGTAAAGTTCAGTTTACTCTGGCATCTAATGTTACTGCTAAAAGTTAATTTAATTCTCTAATGGCTATCATTAATGATTTTTTAAACAACTACATTGTTTATACAACTATTAAAAGTTGAGACTTCAGTGCATATATATTTAGTATATATGTGTGTGGGTTTCCCAGGAGGCTCAGTGAGTAAAGAATCCACCTGCAATACAGGGGACACAGGAGATGTGGGTTCAATCCCTGGGTCAGGAAGATCCCCTGGAGGAGGGCACAGCAACCCACTCCAGTATTCTTGCTGAGAGAATCCCATGGACAAAGGACCCTGGAAGGTTACAGTCCACAGGGTTAAAGAGATTCGAACATATCTGAAGTGGCTTAGCAGCAGCAACAGCATACATGTATGCATGTATACATATATACAAATGTATTTGACTTGCTCTGATCATACATATTTGTACTGTGTGAGTTATCTGTTTCATTGCTGGACCAAGAGATTCTGCATTAGCCAATCCCATTGATCCTGTAGCAAAGTAGGCCCTCATTTGTCATTGGGGAGACTGAATCACTGTTGCTAGGTATAGGAGTGACAGGCTGAGACTTAAAAATTCCTTTCCTTGTGTTGGCAAACTTATTTTTCAGCTAGCTTGTTGTTGTATTCTTTGTATTTCTTTTTTCTCTTTCGAACATAGCTGTTGCTAGTAAATGGAGTTTGTAAGAAGTGAAGAGTTTTACAGTCTCCATTCTAATGTTTCTATAATGCAAAACAAATAGTTTTCAAGCAATTTGTGTACCAAAAATATATTTCAGATGAAAATTAAATGCCAAAAATATTTGGTAAAGGGATGTAGAACTCTCTGCTGCAAGTATTTTCCCCACTCTATCTTTTCATGGGTTCATCCCAATTTTATGATCTTCTGAATTTAATATCTATCAAAATATTTGTAAGTATTCAGTATCCTAAGACAAAAGTAACATCCAGCACTGGAATTGTACTTTCACAGACAATCACACTCACAAAAAATAACATATTTACTTAAAATTACTCCATATAAATATTCCTGTGTTTAAAGCAAAGGAGGATTTATTACATGGTTAAATCAGTGTTGAAATGTATTTGCGAAGCTATATGTTAGATAAATGTAATTCAGCTAATGAAATTCTATAGCATGAACAGTCTGCCTTGACCATATATTATTTAAGGTCTGTGCAAACTGAGTGTTTTAACGCTCATAGTGCTGTTGATCATTATAAGTTTTTGACATCTTAAAAACAGGTTGTGTTTACATCATGGGGATATGAAGATAAACAAACACATTGAAGCCTAAAGTTTCCTCTGTAATACAAGCTTTCATTTTATAAGTGCTTATTATGAACAGCAAGCTTTTCACAAATGGTTAGACTCAGGCTTAAAATGGTATTAAATGACTTTTGTTTGAGTTTAGCATGCTGTTAAAATTGTAGACAGCTTTTTTCACTAAATATAATGACATTCAAGGAGATGACAGGTTGCAGTGTCCCTTTTTATATCTATAAATTCTGTTTCTGTGTATGTGTAAGAGCAAGGAAAATCTGAGAACTGTCACATTATACTCCCGACTTCTTATTCCTTAATGCTTTTGCATGATAGTATACTGGGATCTCATTACCCCATCTATAGTTGACTCATGTCTCTATTTTTTAGTAAAAGTGCTGCTTCTTTTGGGTCCCACCCTCTCAGTTTGGCTCATTTCAAGGTATTGTTTGGCTAGTTATCATGTTCAAGACAAAATGCCAGGCAATGAACACTCAAAAGTGATCAACCCAGGGCTCCTTTTCTTAAGGAACTGTTTGAATATACATGTATGTTCACAAACATTTTCTTTGTAAAAAAGTGAGTGGAAAGAGGTGGCATACATAAAGTGTTATGGTGGTGTGAACAATGCTGAACTTTAGAAGAGATAATCTCATTATTTAAGCAAAGTATAGAAAACTGATTATGAGTTTGTATATTACCCTTCTAATCCATATGTAATCTGAAAACATGAATATTTAAATTATTTACATAAAGAAGCCTGACTCTACATGAGTGATCACATGATTGTGATTATCTGGGTCGTGTAGAACTTTTTTGTACAGTTCTTCTGTGTATTCTTGCCACCTCTCCTTAATAGCTTCTGCTTCTATTAGGTTCCTACCATTTCTGTCCTTTATTGAGCCCATCTTTGGATGAAATGTTCCCTTGGTATATTTAGTTTTCTTGAAGCAATCTCTAGTCTTTCCCATTCTATTGTTTTCCTCCATTTTTTGCATTGATCACTGAGCAAGGCTTATCTCTCCTTGCTATTCTTTGGAAATCTGCATTCAAATGGGTATATCTTTCCTTTTCTCCTTTGCTTTTTGCTTCACTTCTTTTTACAGCTATTTGTAAGGGCTTCTCAGATAGCGATTTTGCTTTTTTGCATTTCTATTTCTTGGGGATGGTCTTGATTCCTGTCTCCTTTACAATGTCACGAACCTCTGTCAATAGTTCATTAGGCACTCCGTTTATCAGATCTAGTCCCTAAAATCTATTTCTCACTTCTACTGTATAGTGCCTTTTGAGAAACCTGTATTCAGGTCAGGAAGCAACGTTAGAACTGGACATGGAACAACAGACTGGTTCCAAATACGAAAAGGAGTACGGCAAGTCTGTATATTGTCACCCTGCTTATTTAACCTATATGTAGAGTACATCATGAGAAACGCTGGGCTGGAGGAAGCACAAGCTGGAATCAAGATTGCCAGGAGAAATATCAATAACCTCAGATATGCAGATGACACCAGCCTTATGGCAGAAAGTGAAGGAGAACTAAAGAGCCTCTTGATGAAAATGAAAAAGGAGAGTGAAAAAATTGGCTTAAAGCTCAACATTCAGAAAACAAAGATCATGGCATCCAATCCCATCACTTCATGACAAATAGATGGGGAAACAGTGGAAACAGTGTCAGACTTTATTTTTTTGGACTCCAAAATCACTGCAGATGGTGACTGCAGCCATCAAATTAAAAGACGCTTGCTCCTTGGAAGGAAGGTTATGACCAACCTAAATGGCATATTAAAAAGCAGAGACATTACTTTGTCAACAAATGTCCGTCTAGTCAAGGCTATGGTTTTTTCAATGGTCATGTATGGATGTGAGAGTTGGACTATAAAGAAAGCTGAGCACAGAAGAATTGATGCTTTTGAACTGTGGTGTTGGAGACGACTCTTGAGAGTCCCTTGGACTGCAAGAAGATCCAACCAGTCCATCCTAAAGGAGATCAGTCCTGTGTGTTCATTGGAAGGACTGATGCTGAAGCTGAAACTCCAATACTTTGGCCTCCTGATGAGAAGAGTTGACTAATTTGAGAAGACCCTGATGCTGGGAAAGACCAAAGGCAGGAAGAGAAGGGGATGACAGAGGATGATATGGTTGGATGGCACCACTGACTCAATGTACATGGATTTGGGTAGACTCTGGGAGTTGGTAATGGACAGGGAGGCTTGGCGGGCAGCAGTCCATGGGATCACAAAGAATCAGTCATGACTGAGTGACTGAACTGAACTGAACATAAAGAAGTAAATAATTTAAGGAAATTAATTTGAGGAACTTCATGGAAAGACTGATATGACATTTTTAATATGAAGTAAAGAGAGAAATTTTTTATGTATATCATATTCCACTAGGCAGGTCATTTGCTATATGTTGCCATAAATAATTACTTTATAGAAAGTTGTTAATTTAGCTTTAATATTGATAGAAATTTCACTCCAGGAACAAGAAAATATGTACTACATAAAATGGACTAGAAAATGAGTGGTTCAGCATTAGAATACATTTTATTACAAAAGAATATCATATTTACTGAATGAGGAAATTTTGATAAAACATTTAACTTGCACAGCAATATGATTTAAGTAATTATAATTATAGCAACATAGCTGTAGTGTATAAAAGTTAACATATGCTAATCTATAAATATTGCAAGTAATATTGCAGATTATTCCTTAGTTGTACAAAGGCTTACATAAAAAGACTCTCACCTTAGGGTAGAACAAATCAAATGAAAATGGTACATAAATTAATGACATATCTATAAAAATTTTCTGAGCCTGTCTTTCATTAGCTTCATCAATAGATACTTTGACTATAGTTAGTTAGAACAAGTGGAGGTACTTCCCTGGTGTCTAATGGTTAAGAGTCTGCCTTCCAATGCAGGGGAGGTGTACTCAATCTCTCTGTGGGACCTAAGATCCCATATGTCTTGGGGTGGCTAAACCTGTGCCTGACAACTGGAGAGAAACCTAACAACGAAGAGCTGGCATGCTGCAACTAAGACCTGACACAACCAATCACTCAAATCAGTCAGTATAAAAAAAAGAACAAGAAATCGGACAGAATTAGTTCATGCATTTCTTACTATTAGTATAATCTTATGATATTGTGATATCATATTAAGATATTAGTATAATCTTATGATATAATCCCCTTTGTTTCTCAGAAGAGGAACAAAGACTGAGGAAATTCAACTACCATATTCAAGGTCCCATAACTAGCAAGCAGTCGAATCAGAATTTAGTGACCAGAAGTCTTACAGATTTTATGGTGTACAGAAAAAGTTTAAAAACATGAAAACAAAACAAAACAAACAAACAAAAACAATGCACAGCCCTTGACTGAAAAAGTCATGGGACCATGTCAAGATGAACAATTTTTTTTTGTTTGTTCATTCTCTAATTTGTGTCCAACACTTTGTGATCCCATGGACTGCAGCATTCCAGGCTTCCCTCTCCTTCAATGTCTCCCAGACTTTGCTTATACTCATGTCCAGAAATGATAGTGAGTATGTTATGCACAGAAACTGGAGAAGGAATTGATACTTCTTCTTTGAATACTTGGAAATATAATATATTTAGGGAAAAAATCAAGAAGCTTCAAGTATAGTGTACCTGAAGTTTTGAAAAGAAAATGCATAGCTGGAATAAAGACCACTCTTAGCTATACTTAGTACATCATGTGAAATCCTATTGTAAAATTAATATAACAAAACAATTGATGTTACTTAGAGTACGTTTAAATGATATTTTTAAAATAGAAAAAAATGATTCCAGGTACATGACATTCCAATACTCATTAAGTTTGCTTCAACCTGACTAAAGACCTCTAACATCACCCTCTTCAATCGAGTGTTATTGTTGCTTTATCTGATAAATATTCTGTTGCTATTGACCTTTGCTATCTAAATTTGAGACCATCTTTCACATTCTGATTTCTTTTAAAGTTTTCTTTTATGAAAAGCATGTTATGTCAAATATTTTGTGATATGTTATTTCCAATATTTAAGCAATCATAGGGAGACAATGTAATTATCATGATAGAGCTCAGAGAGGTAATTCGCCCAGAGGCACATAGAATCCACATATCTGAACTGGGCCTTGAAGATAATTGTAGTCTTTCTATTGTGTCATGCTGTGTTATACTTTTCTTTGCAATCTTGGAAGTAGTTGGGCAGAGGCTTTAATTATTTCAGAGAACTTCCAGAATGAGGAACCATTTACATGTATTCTTTTAGTATATGCTCTAATCTAGAACACTGTCAAAATGAAATTTATACTTAAGTTGAAATTTGTACGTTAAATATCAGCCTTAGAATGTAATGATATTAAAAAAAATAAAAAACATTAGCTGTAATAAGAACTGGATAACAAGTCAAAAATACTGAAATACAGACTAAATAATTATCAATAGGCAAATTGTTGGGTAAGTAGAATTTGATTTGGGTTGTTAATACATGTTAATAATATTAGGCAATTAATACTTGCTTCACACAATGAATGGTTTTAGACATAACAAAATAGATGAAATGATAGAACTGGTACTAACACTAGAAATCATTCAGGTTTGCCTCTTCAGTTTACAAATTAAGGAAAAATGAAGATAGAACTTAAACTATTTGTGTAACTCCAAAATTTCTTTAAAAACATATGGATAATTATTTCCTAAAATTTGCCTTCTGTCCCTTATTTAGAGTTCTTTTCATCATACATCACTGATTGTAGTTTTAGAAAACAACCAGAAAACTAGACTGACAAATACAGAACTTTGTTGAAATAGAAAAGAGAGAAATAACATCAAATACAGAAGGAAATGAAAATCTGTCACAAGTTTACATCAAATATCTGATTGTTTGGAGTAGGTAGACTACCATATGGCACAGTCCTAACAAATGTTAAATTGCTCTAAGAATTTCTACTCTAGGAGCAACAAATAACAATGATTAAAGCAATCTACCACTGACTGATTCAGCCATCCTAAAATTAAAATTATTGGTAGCCTACAATGAGGAAGGGCTGTGCAAGAGTGTGCCAAAATATTATAATTATTAAGGACAGTCATTTGGTAAACAGTTATCAAAATGCTTTGCTCCAATATATTATGGTTTTCTAAAACCATTTTTTGATGTGAAAATTAAGTCCTTGTAGAATGCTTGATATCTCCAGCAATTGGTGTTTTCTTCTTCGTCCCATAGGTTTTCTTGGGATTGGGGGATGTAGCATTGCTAACCCAGTCCCCATGGATTTCTCCAGAGAGGAGGAAGATGTAGAGTTTGAAGCAGCACATCTGACAACAGAACCAAATCATTGGCAAATTGTCTCTGAAAGGAGACAGTACCAAGAAAACTGAAACTGTACAAAAAGGAGGAATGGAGGGATTAGAAGAAGTGGGGTGGATGGGTGCTTTAGGCAGCAAATAGGCCACCAGATGCTGACAAATATTGAAAGAAATCAATTCTGAAAATGACAGAATGAGGAAAAGATACACATTCTAAATGGATAATTTTTCTTCTCCCTAAATGTCTCATTGTTTTCAAAGTTTTACTATAAAATTTTCAAACCTAGAAAAACAAAATTGTAATGAGTGCTAATTTAGCCACTCTAGATATTTTGCCCTTAATATTTTAATATAATTGGTTTCCTCATATGTATCAAACTATTTATCCCTCTATCTATCCATTCATCAATTCATTTCATTTTTGCTGTATTTCAAAGTAACTTGTGAATTTCAGTACTGCTGCTCTTGCTGCTAAGTTGTTTCAGTTGTGTCCAACTCTGTGTGACCCCATAGATGGCAACCCACCAGGCTCCCCCGTCCCTGGGATTCTCCAGGCAAGAACACCGGAGTGTGTTGTCATTTCTTTCTCCAATGCATCAAAGTGAAAAGTGAAAGTGAAGTTGCTCAGTCGTGTCCAACCCTTGGCGACCCCATGGATTGCAGCCTACAGGGCTCCTCTGTCTATGGGGTTTTCCAGGCAAGAGTACTGGAGTGGGGTGCCATCGCCTTCTCATGCCCTTAAATACATCTGTGTATGTCTTTTAAAAGGCCCTCCTGTGGTAAAATCTCCCCTCATTTAAATTTAAAGTGCTTTAAATATTTGAGATTCTGACATTTTCTACAAATATATGGCAAAATATTTGCTATAGGATATAAAACTTGGGAGAATTTCATGAGCACACTGGAAGACTATATTATTTTAGTTAGTCAATATTCTTGGCAGTCTAACAATTGAAGATACACATGGCATTAGAAATTTCCATTCAGTTCAGTTCAATTGCTCAGTTATGCTGGACTCCCTGCGCCCCCATGGACTGCGGAAAGCCAGGCCTCCCTGTCCATCAGCAATGCCTGGAGCCTACTCAAACTCATGTTCAATGCATCGGTGATGCCATCCAACCATCTCATCCTCTGTTGTCCCCTTTTCCTTCCACCTTCAATATTTCCCAGTATCAGGGACTTTTCCAATGAGTCAGCTCTTTGCATCAGGTGGCCAAAGCATTGGAGCTTCAGCTTCAGCATCAGTCCTTCTAATGAATTTTCAGGACTGATTTCTTTTAGGATTGACTGGTTTGATCTCATTGTAGTCCAAGGGCCTCTGAAGAGTCTTCTCCAACACCACAATTCAAAAGCATCAACTCTTCAGTGCTCAGCTTTCTGTATAGTCCAACTCTCACATCCATGCATGACTACTGGAAAAGCCATAGCTTTGACTAGATGGACATTTGTTGGCAGAGCAATGTCTCTGTTTTTTAATGTGCTACCTAGCTTTTTCATAGCTTTTCTTCCAAGGAGCAAGCTTCTTTTAATTTCATGGCTGCAGTCACCATCTGCAGTGATTTTGGAGCCCAGGAAAAGAAACTCTGTCACTGTTTCCATTGTTTCCCATCTATTTGCCATAAAGTGATGAGACTGGAGGCCATGATCGTCATTTTTCAAATGCTGAGTTTTAAGCCAGCTTTTTCACTCTCTTCTTTCACTTTCATAAAGAGGTTCTTTAGTTCCTCTTTGCTTTCTACCATAAGGGTCGTATCATCTGTGTATCTGAGGTTATTGGTATTTCTCCAAGCAATCTTGATCCCAACTTGTGCTTCATCCAGCCTGGCAGTTCACATGATGTACTCTGCATATAAGTTAAGTAAGCAGGGTGAAAATATATAGCCTTGATGTACTCCTTTCTCAATTGGGAAGCTGTCCATTGTTCCATGTCTGAATCGAATTGTTGCTTCTTGACCAGCATACAGATTTCTCAGGAGGTAGGTCAGGTGGTCTGGTATTCCCATCTCTTGAAGAACTTTCTAGAGTTTGTTGTGATCTACATAGTCAAAGGCTTTGGTGTATTCAATAAAATAGAAGTAGATGTTTTTCTGTAATTCTCTTGCTTTTTTGATGATCCAACGAATGTTGCCAATGTTATATTTGGTTCTTCTGCCTTTTCTACATCCTGCTTGAACATCTGGAAATTCTTGATTCACGTGCTGTTGAAGTCTCACTTGGATAATTTTGATCATTATTTTGCTGGCGTGTAACATCAACCCTGGGATTTCTTTGGAAGGAATGATGCTAAAGCTGAAACTCCAGTACTTTGGCCACCTCATGCGAAGAGTTGACTCATTGGAGAAGACTTTGATGCTGGGAGGGATTGGGGGCAGGAGAAGAAGGGGACGACCAAGGATGAGATGGCTGGATGGCATCACTGACTCGATGGACGCGAGTCTGAGTGAAGTCCGGGAGTTGGTGATGGACAGGGAGGCCTGGCGTGCTGTGATTCATGGGGTCGCAAAGAGTAGGACATGACTGAGTGACTGAACTGAACTGAACTGAAGATAAGTGCAATTGTGCTGAAGTTTGAACATACTTTGACATTGCCTTTCTTCAAGATTAGAATGAAAACTGACCTTTTCCAGTCCTGTGGCCACTGCTGTGCTTTCCAAATTTTCTGGCATACTGAGTACAGCACTTTAACAGCATCATCTTTAAGACTTAAAATAGTTCAGGTAAAATTCCATCACCTCTACTACCTTTGTTTGTAGTAACACTTCCTCAGGCCCACTTGATTTCAGACTAAAGGATCTCTGGCTCTAGCTGAGTAATTACACCATCATGGTTATTTGGGTCATGAAGACCTTTTTTGTATAGTTCTTCTGTGTATTCTTGCCACCACTTCTTAATATCTTCTGCTTCTGTTCAGTTCAGTTCAGTTCAGTCATGTCCTACTCTGCGACCCCTTGAATCGCAGCATGCCAGGCCTCGCTGTCCATCACCAACTCCCGGAGTTCACTCAGACTGGCGTCCATTGAGTCAGTGATGCCACCCAGCCACTCATCCTGGGTCGTCCCCATCTTCTCCTGCCCCCAATCCCTCCCAGCATCAAAATCTTTTCCAATGAGTCAACTCTTCGCATGAGGTGGCCAAAGTACTGGAGTTTCAGCTTTAGCATCATTCCTTCCAAAGAAATCCGAGGGCTGATCTCCTTCAGAATGGACTGGTTGAATCTCTTTGCAGTCCAAGAGACTCTCAAGAGTCTTCTCCAACACCACAGTTTAAAAGCATCAATTATTTGGCACTCAGCCTTCTTCACAGTCCAACTCTGACATCCATACATGACCACTGGAAAAAGCATAGCCTTGACTAGATGGATCTTAGTCGGCAAAGTACTGTCTCTGCTTTTGAATATGCTATCTAGATTGGTCATAACTTTTCTTCCAAGGAGTAAGCATCTTTTAATTTCATGGCTGCAATCACCATCTGCAGTGATTTTGGAGCCCCCCAAATTTTTCTCCATCTATTTCCCATGATGTGATGGGACCGGATGCCATGATCTTCGTTTTCTGAATGTTGAGCTTTAAGTCAACTTTTTCGTTCTCCTCTTTTACTTTCATCAAGAGGCTTTTTAGTTCCTCTTCACTTTCTGCCATAAGGCTGATGTCATCTGTATATCTGAAGTTATTGATATTTCTCTTGGCAATCTTGATTCCAGCTTGTGCTTCTTCCAGTCCAGCGTTTCTCATGATGTACTCTGCATAGAAGTTAAATAAGCAGGGTGACAATATACAGCCTTGACATACTCCTTTTCCTATTTGGACCAGTCTGTTGTTTCATGTCCAGTTTTAACTATTGCTTCCTGGCCTGCATACAGATTTCTCAAGAGGCAGGTCAGGTGGTCTGGTATTCCCATCTCTTTCAGAATTTTCCACAGTTTATTGTGATCCACACAGTCAAAGGCTTTGGCATAGTCAAGAAAGCAGAACTAGATGTTTTTCTGGAACCCTCTTGCTTTTTCCATGATCCAGCAGATGTTGGCAATTTGATCTCTGATTCCTCTGCCTTTTCTAAAACCAGCTTGAACATCAGGGAGTTCACGGTTCACGTATTGCTGAAGCCTGGCTTGGAGAATTTTGAGCATTACTTTACTAGCATGTGAGATGAGTGCAATTGTGCAGTAGTTTGAGCATTCTTTGGCAGTGCCTTTCTTTGGAATTGGAATGAAAACTGACCTTTTCCAGTCCTGTGGCCACTGCTGAGTTTTCCAAGTTTGCTGGCATATTGAGTGCAGCACTTTCACAGCATCATCTTTCAGAATTTGAAACAGCTCAACTGGAATTCCATCACCTCCACTAGCTTTGTTCGTAGTGATGCTTTCTAAGACCCACTTCACTTCACATTCCAGGGTGTCTGGCTCTAGATTAGTGATCACATCATCATGATTATTTGGGTCATGAATATCTTTTTTGTACAGTTCTTCTGTGTATTCTTGCCACCTCTTCTTAATATCTTCTGCTTCTCTTAGGTCCATAACCATTTCTGTCCTTTATCATACCCATCTTTGCATGAAATGTTCCCTTGGTATCTCTAATTTTCTTGAAGAGATCTCTAGTCTTTCCCATTCTGTTGTTTTCTTCTATTTCTTTGCATTGATCACTGAGGAAGGCTTTCTTATCTCTCGTTGCTATTCTTTGGAACTCTGCATTCAGATGCTTATATCTTTCCTTTTCTCTTTTCTTTTTGCTTCTCTTCTTTTCACAGCTATTTGTAAGGCCTCCCAGACAGCCATTTTGCTTTTTAGCATTTCTTTTCCATGGGGATAATCCTGATCCCTGTTCCTGTACAATATCGTGAACCTCCATCCATGGTTCATCAGGTACTCTGTCTATCAGATCTAGGCCCTGAAATCAATTTCTCACTTCCACTATATAATCATAAGCGATTTGATTGAGGTCATACCTGAATGGTCTAGTGGTTTTCCCTACTTTCTTCAATTTAAGTCTGAATTTGGCAATTAGGAGTTCATGATCTGAGCCACAGTCAGCTTTCAGTCTTGTTTTTGCTGACTGTATAGAGCTTCCCCATCTTTGGCTGCAAAGAATATAATCAATCTGATTTCAGTGTTGACCATCTGGTGATGTCCATGTTTAGAGTATTCTTTTGTGTTGTTGGAAGACAGTGTTTGTTATGACCAGTGCGTTCTCTTGGCAAACTCTGTTAGCCTTTTCCCTGCTTCATTCTGTATTCCAAGGTCAAATTTGACTGTTATTTCAGGTGTTTTTTGACTTCCTACTTTTGCATTCCAGTCCCCTATAATGAAAAGGACATGTTTTTCAGGTGTTAGTTTTAAAAGGTTTTATATGTCTTCATAGAACCGTTCAACTTCGCTTCTTCAGCATTACTGGTTGGGGCATAGGCTTGGATTACTGTGATATTCAATGGTTTGCTTTGGAAACGAACAGAGATCATTCTGTCGTTTTTGAGATTGCATCCAAGTACTGCATTTAGGACTCTTTTGTTGACCATAATGGCTACTCCATTTCTTCTAAGGGATTCCTGCCCACAGTAGTAGATATAATGGTTATCTGAGTTAATTCCAGTCCATTTTAGTTCGCTGATTCCTAGTATGTCAACATTCACCCTTGCCATCTCTTGTTTGACCACTTCCAATTTGCCTTGATTCATGGACCTAACATTCCAGGTTCCTATGCAATATTGCTCTTTACAGCATTGGACCTTGCTTCTATCACCAATCACATCAAAAAACTGGGTTTTGTTTGTGCTTTGGCTCCATCCCTTCATTCTTTCTGGAGTTATTTCTCCACTGATCTTCAGTAGCATTTTGGGCACCTACTGACCCAGGGAGTTCCCCTTTCTGTATCTTATCACTTTGCCTTTTCATACTGTTCATGGGGTTCTCAAGGCAAGAATACTGAAGTGGTTTGCCATTCCCTTCTCCAGTGGATCACATTCTGTCAGACCTTTCCACCATGACCCTCCTGTCTTGGGTGGCCCCACATGGCATGGCTTAGTTTCATTGAGTTAGACAAGGCTGTGGTCTGTGTGATCAGATTGGCTAGTTTTCTGTAATTATGGTTTCATTGTGTCTGCCCTCTGATGCACTCTTGAAACACCTACTGCCTTACTTGGGTTTCTCTTACCTTGGACTTGGCTTATTTCTTCACGGCTGCTCCAGCAAAGCACAGCTGCTGCTCCTTACCTTGGACGAGGGCTATTAAAAAAAAAAAAAAAAAAAAAAGTTTTACCATCTGTTCCACCAGGGAAGTCTTCAAAGTGTATCTTAGGTTTCAAATTTTTCCCTTTCAGTACTTTGCATATATCATGCCAGTCACCTCTGGGCTACAAAATTTCTGCTGGAAAATCAAGCCTTAAGATGGCTTCCCTTGCTTATAACTCTTGTTTTCCCCCCACCCCCTTTTTGTCTTTACAATTCTTTTTGTTTAACTTTTGTCATATTAATTATCATATGTGTTGGTGTAGGTCTGTTTGGGTTCATCTTTTTGTGATGCTCTATTGTTTCTAATACCTGAATATATGTTGTTTTCTTTAAGTTTGGGAAGTTTTAAGCCATAATTTCATCAAATATATTTTGAATATTCTCTCTTATCCTTTGGGACCTCTACCCCTGACTGTAGGTAGACTTAGCATTATCTCATAGATTCCTTACACTGTTTTTATTTTTTAACTTTTTTTTTTCTGTTCAAATTGGGTGTTTTCCATTATTATATCAAGATCACTTACACATTTTTCTGTATCACCTGGTCTGCTATTAATTCCTTTTATTATGTTTTTCATTTTTATTATTGTATTCTCTAGTTCTGTCTGGTTCTTTTTAATATTTTCCACTTCTTTGTTAAGATTCTCACTGTATTCATCTCTTTCTCCAAATTCAGTTAATTTTCTTTTTTCTAATGGTTTGAATTCTTTATTTGGTAAATTGTTTATTTCTGTTTCATTATTTGTTTTTACACAAGTTTTGTCTTCCTCTTCTTATTAAGATCATTTCCTCTGTCTTCTCATTTTGCTTAACCTTTATGTTTTTATGAACCTCGATGAAATCGTTACCTAATGTGGTCTTGAAGGAGTGTCCTTACGTGAAAGTGTCTCAGTGCAGTTTGTGCCCAGTGGCTTTGCTGGGAGACATGGATTTGCTGTGAACATGCCACATATTTCCTCAGGATATGCTGACTGCTACCTTGCTGGGAGGTTCGGTGAATTCTGAGAGGCTAAGGAAGGAGTCAAGTGTGAGCCAGATCTCTCTGCTCAGGGTCTGTCACTGCCTTAGTAGGTGAGGAGTTTCCCCCCAAGTTTCTAGAGCAGAGATCCTGAATATTTTATATTTATTGGCTCAATTCTTTCCCTCTGCCAGCACCAGCACCCCAGAGTGGAGAGTGCTGGTGCAAGAAGGATCTGTGCCACTTCAAAACATGGGCCATTGTGTTGGCTGTGGCTTCCCAGCTACAGACTGAGATCAGAGCTTTTTTGATGAACTGCCTAAGTAAGTACCAGTAATGGCTTCCCCCACCCTGCTCAGATTTGACACTTCAGGTCTGATCTTCCTTTGTCTCCCACAGCTTATCTTTCCCTTAGCTGCTGCCAACTTCACCCTGTTGTTGATTTGCTACACAGGGTTGTGAGTCCTTTGTGTGTTTTCAGCTGGTGTTCAGGCAACTGGAGTGGTCCAGTTGTAGATAGAGATTAGAGCTTCTTTTGATGCATTGCTTTGTATAAGTACCTGTAATGAATGCTCCTACCTTGCTTTGGTCCCTCTTTGTTGCTGAACCATCTCTTTGTTTGAATCAAACCCTCTTCATAGTTTGGAATTGCATTGTGAAGCAGGCAGTACTGGAGTGTCGGGAGCCACATTAGGCATTACTGACAAAACAGAGGCATGGCCTCAACCCCCTCTCTTCATCTCTCAGGCATGGTCCTGGGATGAAGGAGTTAGGCCTCATGATTCTGACTTGTTCTTTCCTTTCTTCGGTTGAGTTGCCTGGAAAGAATGTTAAGGTGCTTGAGAGAAGCATGAGAAAGCACAAAGCCTTCTGCAGTTGTGCCCAGAAAATTATCTATAAAATAACCATTGACATTTGTTCAAGGATCTTTACAAAGAATGTTCCAGGATAAGAATGTAAGCTGCAGCTTGAGGCTGTGGGAAGGATTATTATCTGAGATCTGTTTGTAAGGGGAATGTTTATGGCAAAAGAGGTTTGCTGAGTTTAGGGTTTAGGAATAATTAAGAATAGCTAGAAGCCTTTTTAGGTATTAGTGATCTTAAGATACTAGGGGCAAACAGGATTTAGAAAGATATGAAATAAACTGAGGAATGTGGCATGAGTTACAATGTAATCACAAGTTAACTATAGGACACCTAAGAGAAAGTAGATAATAGTAAAGCCCATTCACGACCCAGATAATCATGATGGTGTGATCACTCATCTAGAACTAGACATCTTGGAATATGAAGTCAAGTGAGCCTTAGTAAGCATCACTATGAACAAAGCTAGTGGAGGTGATGGAATTCCAGTTGAGCTGTTTCAAATCCTGAAAGATGATGCTGTGAAAGTGCTGCACTCAATATGCCAACAAATTTGGAAAACTCAGCAGTGGCCACAGGACTGGAAAAGGTCAGTTCTCACTCCAATCCCAAAGAAAGGCACTGCCAAAGAATGCTCAAACTATTGCACAATTGCACTCATGTCACACGCTAGTAAAGTAATGCTCAAAATTCTCCAAGCCAGGCTTCAGCAATACGTGAACCGTGAACTCCCTGATGTTCAAGCTGGTTTTAGAAAAGGCAGAGGAACCAGAGATCAAATTGCCAACATCTGCTGGATCATGGAAAAAGCAAGAGGGTTCCAGAAAAATATCTAGTTCTGCTTTCTTGACTATGCCGAAGCCTTTGACTGTGTGGATCACAATAAACTGTGGAAAATTCTGAAAGAGATGGGAATACCAGACCACCTGACCTGCCTCTTGAGAAATCTGTATGCAGGCCAGGAAGCAACAGTTAGAACTGGACATGGAACAACAGACTGGTTCCAAGTAGGAAAAGGAGTACGTCAAGGTTATATATTGTCACCCTGCTTATTTAACTTCTATGCAGAGTACATCATGAGAAACGCTGGACTGGAAGAAACACAAGCTGGAATCAAGATTGCCAGGAGAAATATCAATAACTTCAGATATGCAGATGACATCAGCCTTATGGCAGAAAGTGAAGAGGAACTAAAAAGCCTCTTGATGAAAGTGAAAGAGGAGAGTGAAAAAGTTGACTTAAAGCTCAACATTCAGAAAATGAAGATCATGGCATCTGGTCCCATCTCTCCATGGGAAATAGATGGAGAAACAGTGGAAGCAGTGTCAGATTTTATTTTTTTAGGCTCCAAAGTCACTTCAGATGGTGATTGCAGCCATGAAATTAAAAGACACTTGCTCCTTGGAAGGTAAGTTATGACCAACCTAGATAGCATATTCAAAAGCAGAGACGTTACTTTGCCGACTAAGGTCCAACTAGTCAAGGCTATGGATTTTCCTGTGGTCATGTATGGATGTCAGAGTTGGACTGTGAAGAAGACTGAGCACTGAAGAATTGATGCTTTTGAACTGTGGTGTTGGAGAAGACTCTTGAGAGTCCCTTGGACTGCAAGGAGATCCAACCAGTCCATTCTGAAGAAGATCAACCCTGGGATTTCTTTGGAAGGAATGATACTAAAGCTGAAACTCCAGTACTTTGGCCACCTCATGTGAAGAGTTGCCTCATTGGAAAAGATTCTCATGCTGGGAGGTATTAGGGGCAGGAGAAGAAGGGGACGGCAGAGGATGAGATGGCTGGATGGCATCACTGACTCGATGGACGTGAGTCTGAGTGCAGTCGGGGAGTTGGTGATGAACAGGGAAGCCTGGTGTGCTGCGATTCACGGGGTTGCAAAGAGTCCGACACGACTGAGCAATTGAACTGAACTAAACTGAATTCTGAGAGAATTACTGAAGCAGGAACTCTGTAGGACAACAGTGATTTCTGGAGACAATAAATCTGGGTAGGGAAAACTAAAAATATCGAACCTCTGACTTAATGCTTTTGTCAAAGTATAAAAGAAAATCTGAAGCTTGAAATAAACATGTAGTTCTGTACTATGAGTCAGAGGCTACATCATCGTCCACCGACACCGCATACACCTTCAGGCTGACTCCCTGGCTGCTGGAGCTGGACTCTAATACTGGAGAATTCTCTTGGCTCATGCTGGAACCAGCCACCCCTGCAGTCTCATTCTGCTCTCCTTCCCTTGTTTGGGAGCAAGTAGTTATGCATGCGGGCTTCCCCGGTAGCTCAGCTGGTAAAGAATCCTTCTGCAATGTAGGAGTCCTCAGTTCAATTCCTGGGTCGAGAAGACCCCTTGGAGAAAGGAGAAGCTACCCAGTCCAGTTTTCGTGGCCTTCCCTGGTGTCTCAGATGGTAAAGAATCTACCTGCACTGTGGGAAACATGGGTTCGATCCCTGGCTCAGGAAGATCCCCTGGAGGAGGACATGCAACCTACTCCAGTATTCTTGTCTGGAGAATCTCCATGGACAGAGGAGCTGGCCAGGCTGCAGTCCATGGGGTCACAAAGAGTCACACATGACTGAGCAACAAAACACAGCCCAGTCCAGTTATGCATGTGCTTTTAATGAGTAGAGTTTAGGCTTCCCACAGCCTTCTTGATAGTACCAATGGCCTTCCAATCAGCAAGCAGTTGGTGTTCCCTGTTTGGACCTGAGGGTTGGAGGATCCAATTTGTGGCTTCAACTACTCACTCCCTAGGTAGGCTCTTCATCCATTTATTCCTCCTTTTCCTCTGATATCCCTTCCAGGGTCATAGGTTGCCACTTGGTCACTTACCTTTCCTTCCTATCTGATTCCATATGGATCTTTCTTTCATCCTTAATTGCCTTAATTGTTTTGGAGTCTTTCTGCCAGTTTCCAGTTGGTTTTCTTCTTCTTCTTTTTTTTCAGTTTAGATTTTTTATTTTGTATTGGGGTGTAGCCAATTAACAATGTTGTGATAGCTTCAGGTGGACTGCAAAGGGACTCAGCCATACATATACATGTATCCAATCTTCTTGAAAACCCCCTCTCATCCAGGTTGCCATATACCATTGAGCAGAGTTCCATGTGTTATATAGGAGGTTCTTTTTGGTTATCTATTTTAAATATAGCAGTCTACCCCAAACTCCCTAACTCTCCCTCTAACTGATAATAGGGAAGTAAGTTTGCAAGTATCATTTGTTATCATTTCTTTTTAGATTCCACACATAAGGGATGACATATGATATTTCTCCTTCTATGCCATTTTCAGCAACATGGATGATCCTAGAGATTGTCATACAGAGTGAAGTAAATCCAGTTAGTTTTCAGTGACACTTGTTCCATATGCAAATGAATTTTTAATGTGCACAGGGCGGAGGAGAGTTTCATGCTCTCCTGCTCCACCATATTGGTCTTAGCCCTCTCAAATGGCACTTTTTAAGAAATGTCCAAAGCATGACTTTCATTGAAAATCATAATGGCTCTAGCACACATGTGTTAAAATGGCACCTGGAGTATTTACTAGTTTATATTTATATTTACCACATTCACTTTCAATGGGAATTGAAAGGAAACATTTTTCAAGTTAATGTGCACATATGAACAACCACAAGCTATGCTGGTCTATTTCTGTAAAGATAACACATTAAACATAGTATCCACACTCCATGATTCATCTGGATTTTAAAGGGATTAAATGATGAATTGAATGGATACATTATGTCACCACCTACTTGGCTCCTTTGATCTTGGAGGGTGTTGGTAAACTCTGAAATTACTCTAAGATGCATTTATTGCCACTGAATTTATTGCCTATCCAATAACAGTACAAAATTTGTGTTTGTGTACCTGTGTATACTTATAAACAAATAACAGAATAAATAATATCAGAATTTCATATGACCTTTCTAACACTGATTATTAGCCTTATACTAATTGTTTGTACATCTTCTTTAACCAATTCCCTAATTTTATCAAATCTACTGGTATAGTAATCTGTCTTTTGCCTTATATAAACCATTTTGCTAATCTGATAACCACAAATTCATATTTTGAGCTAATTAAATTAACTAGAACACTATGGTTTTTCCAGTAGTCATGTATGGAGGAGAGAGTTGGACTGTGAAGAAGGCTGAGCACCGAAGAATTGATGCTTTTGAACTGCGGTGTTGGAGAAGACTCTTGAGAGTCCCTTGGACTGCAAAGAGGTCCAACCAGTCCATTCTAAAGGAGATCAGTCCTGGGTGTTCTTTGGAAGGAATGATGCTAAAGCTGAAACTCCAGTACTTTGGCCACCTCATGTGAAGAGTTGACTCATTGAAAAAGACTCTGATGCTTGGAGGGATTGGGGACAGGAGAAGGGGACGACTGAGGAGGAGATGGCTGGATGGCACCACCAACTCGATGAATGTGAGTCTGAGTGAACTCCAGGAGTTGGTGATGGACAGGAAGGCCTGGCGTACTGTGATTCATGGGGTCACAAAGAGCTGGACATGACTGAGCAACTGAACTGAACTGAACACATTTTTTTAAGTCACTAATTTTTGTGATGGTTTATTATACAGTAAGAGCCATCTGATTCAGAATTGAGAACTAGAAGAGAGGTATTGTCATAACAAAAGCTTAAAATATGTGTCTTTGGCATTTGCTGTATAGAGGGGCTGGAGAAGTTTACTAGAAAAATGGCAACCCATATTGTTTTGTCTGATAATTTGTAAAACTGTCACCTGTTGTAACTTGAAATATAGAAAATACACAGTGACCATTTGGAATTGAGAAACAAAACTGTGAAGCACAATTTTGAAAGTCCAGTTAATTTCCATATGATAATGTCCCAATAGAAATATAGCAGCTAAAGAAAAACCTCTCCAATTTGTAAGCAGAATTTGGAAGAAATACTGAGGGGTTGTGTGCTAGTGGCTTTAGCTGTGTCAAACTCTTTGCAACCCCATGGACTGTAGCTCACCAGTCTCCTCTGTCCATGGGATTCTCCAGGCAAGAATACTGATGTAGGTTACCATGACCTCCTTTGGGGAATCTTTCTGACCCAGGGATTGAACTCAAGGCTCTTATGTCTCCTTCATTGGCAGGTAGATTCTTCACCACTAATGCCACCTGGGAAGTCCATGGATGGATTATAACTTAATAAATTGGAAAATGAAACCATTTATGTATCCAACTTTTAAAATTCAACAGTGTTGTAAGAAAAAAATAGATTCAGTCAAAAGTTGAATCGAATATATGGATCTAGATCACATTTATAACACTTATGAAATAATTCATGTTAAATAACCAGTAGGAAAAAAAAAATAACCAGTAGGAACACTTCAAAAACCAAATTCATGCAGGAATCATAAGCCTATTGGACTACAATGTAAATGCACTAGATTATACACACAGTAGCTTGACCGTCTGAAAGAGAAGATGGTTTAAAATAAATTAAGTCCTAAATAAAATTCATGGACAAAGTACACAAAAGTTGAGATTTGTTAAAAGTTCTACCAATCTTACTAAGAGACACTGAAATTGTTCAAAATTCTAAAAAATAAACAAACAACAAAGTTTACTTTGTTTTCCAATTTTCTATAGCCTAAAAGAAGGTTGAAAAAGTTGGTCAAAGGCATATTAGAGTTCCATTTCAAAAGTGGTCAAGGTAGAAACGGGAAAGTTCCAGAAAGGGGAGCTAAGAGCCATGGGAAAATCTCAAAGAATCAGGGCCATAGCCAAAGACTATGTTTTCCTCTGCAGTAATGTACAGGATACTGAAAGTGTCAGTAGTATTTTCCATGTATGATATTTTGTTCTCTGTTGACCTCTACACTTTTTAAAGTTGGAACATTCTTATATCACTTTCCAGACTGATTTCCTCATTTCATAAAATACATTCAAGATTTGAACTCTAATCCCAGAAATTGTCTTTACTCCGAATCTGTTGACATTTTGATTGCTATATGTTGTGACTTACATTCTTCAACAATCTGTGTATTTGTCTGTCTTTCTCTTTTTAACTTCTCAACATTATGACACCACGTATGTGCTTGTACATTCTATAAAGATTTAGAAATATTCATTATGTTGATATATTTATTATGATCAGCAGCAACAAAATAAATATGGATATCCAAGAGGTTCATAGATATTTCTAACATATGCAGTATTAGGAAAGATACAATTTTGAACTGTGGTGTTGAAGAAGACTCTTGAGAGTCCCTTGGACTGAAAGGAGATCCAATATATCCATCCTAAAGGAGATCAGTCCTGGGTGTTCATTGGAAGGACTGATGTTGAAGCTGAAACTCCAATACTTTGGCCACCTGATGTGGAGAGCTGACTCATTTGAAAAGACCTTGATGCTGGGAAAGACTGAGGGCAGGAGGAGAAAGGAACTATGGAGGATGAGATGGTTGGATGGCATGACTGACACAATGGACATGGATTTGGGTGAACTCGGGAGTTGATGACTGACAGGGAGGCCTGGCATGCTGTGGTTCATGAGGTTGCAGAGTCGGACACGACTGAGTGACTGAACTGAACTGAACTGACCTGAACACTAGTGATAAATAGAGACATTAAATTATTTTTTATAACAGCACATGATTAATTTTTTTCTTTTCTAAGAACTTGTAATTTGGGAAACTCACTCCTAGCATATTCTCTGAAGTTAAATGCCAAATCAAAGACATTTAGAGAAATATAGAGGCAATATACTCTTTCTATTAACTTTTTATCCTAGAGTAATTGACTGTGAAGAGACTAACTAGGATGATTTTTTCTTATAAGAACAATTATCCTTGTGTAAATTTGCTTAAATAAAACCAATCAAACTTTGTTACATGTTAGAATTTTCTACTTTTCTTTGCCAAAAGCAACAACATTGACTTCATGACATTTTATCCTGTAGAATAATGAACTCTTTACACTTTATACACTGATTGAAAGGTAGAAAATATTGTTTAATATTGGTTCAATGCAATATTACTGGAAACTTAATGCCTCACTTTCATTAAGTTGAATGATATTCTTGATTTGCTACTTTTTGTGAGAAAATAATGGTATATTTAAAGAGTTGAAGTTGTAACTTTCTCTTAGTTTATCAAATGAGTTATGTTAGTGTTTTATAAAAATAGAAAATAAATTTAAATATGAATTTTAAAATTATTCAATAAATTGCTTGATTCTCTCCAAATATGAAATTAATAAAACAACGAAAATTACTCTATCTATATTCCTATTAAATTTATTATCTCTAGAAATTAGAAAAGACCAAATAATAAAGCCTAATTTTTGATGAATTATTTTATGAGGAAAATTTAAAAATAAATCACAAAAGTTCATGCATATTTTCTTATGAAACATGTACTATTTTGCTACACTCATTATAATACAGTATACCATGAAATAATGCAGGTAATACAAATATTATATCATTATATATAAAAACTGGTGAATGGAGAAACAAGACTGAAAAAGGAAAAAAAATTGAATAATATATTTGAAGAGAATTCAGGAAATTAAAGAGTTATACAGAAGGAAACAAGAGAGATACATAGAGAATATTTGAAAAAGCTACAATTTCAAGTATATTACTTACATATACAAATACTTTTTTAAAATATAGCAAACATTTTAAATATATCACATACTTTCAATTTAAGCTTCAGATGCTGTTACAGAGTTCTTGATTATAGGCATAAACTTGTAATGAGTACTTATATTTTTCCAAATCAGCTTTTTTAAAAATAAGGTTTGCAGAGTTTAGGAGAAAAGGTCAAATATTTGCTGCTAAATATATATACCCTCACAACCATTATTTCAATAAAGATATACAATAATTTTATCTCCATGAAGTGTTTAAGCATTGTACTTAAGCATTGCCTTATTTGGAAAAGCCTATTGCCTGTGATTGGTTATCCTTAAGTTTGATTTCTCAAGTTCAAGTTATTTTAGGCTTAGGCTTTGGTTTGCTTATGTAGGCAACTAATGCATTAAAGTTACCTCAGTTTAATGACCCCCATGTTTAATTTAATCTGTGGGAACTGCTTTTATGTGAAAACAAAGAATTCCATGGAGGCATGTCTATTAAAGTAGTATTTGTATTTGCAAGATTAAAAAAAACAAAAACAAAACCAAAAAAAACAGAATAACTTAAATGTTCTAGAGCAGAATGGAAAATTAAACCTTAAGGCTATACAGCAGTTAAGGGCAAAGACCCAGGAGCCAGACTGCCTGGTTCAAATTCTACATTTTTCATTTGCAGTGTGACTATGGACAATCACTGACCCTGTCTATAAAAAGGAACTAGTAATAGACTTTGCCTGGAGAATCCCAGGGACGAGGGAGCCTGGTGGGCTGCCGTCTATGGGGTCGCATAGAGTCGGACACAACTGAAGCAACTTAGCAGCAGCAGCATTAATAGACTACCTCATAGAAGTGTATTGAGAATTAAAGTAAGTTAAAATGTGTAAAATGGGTTCAAGTAAACATCTTGAATTAATAAAAATCATTTTATAATGCAATGAGTCTCAAGATAATTTTTACAACCCCATTTTACAGATAAGCAAATGACAGTCCAGTGAAGCTTATGTGCCTCAGAGAGGCAATGAGCCCAATATTCAGATGCTTCTACTACAAAGCTCCTTCACCACACCTTCTGTATAATTGCTGAGTAGTATTTTACTGTATAACTTAAATTTTGTATTCATTCTCCTCTTAATAGACATAAGATTTTAAAATATTTTTAGATATAAGAATTCAGGCCTCAGAATTTTATGACTATTTGTAATTTTTACTATACATATATATACATATATATGTGTATTTTAATGAATATATATGTAATGATTTAGAGTCATAAATAGATAGTTGGATCATAAAGAAGGATGAACACAGAAAAAATGATGATTTTGAGCTGTGGTGTTGGAGAAGACTCTTGAGTGTTCCTTGGACTGCAAGGAGATAAAACCAGTCAATCCTAAATAATATCAATCCTGAATATTCATTGGAAGGACTAATGCTGAAGCTGAAACTCCAATATTTTGGACACCTAATGTGACAAGCCGACTACATTAGAGAAGATTGTGATGGAGGGAGAGAAGATAGGTAGAAGGAGAAGGGGGAGACAGAGGACGGGATGGCCGGATGGCATCACCAGCTCAATGGACATGAATTTGACCAAGCTTTGGGAGATGGCGGACAGGGAAGCCTGGTGTGCTGAAGTTCATGGGGTCACAAATAGTTGGATATGACTGTGAGACTGAACAGCAACACCAAATTGATGTCCATAAAATTTCTGTAGTGGAATTGGTGAGTATTATAATGAGGATATAGTTGTCACAGAAAGTTGCAGTTATTTTCTAATGTGGTTATAGTCTTTTATATTCTCACCAGCAATTTATGACCATTCAAATTGTTTCACAGCCTTGCTAACCTGATATTGCCACATTTTTAATTTTAGCTCTTCTAGAGGGTTGATGAGATATTATTTAAGGAAAATATGTTAATTATCTTTTCATACATATTCAGGCAATCATATTATATTTTGAAAAATGTCTTTATTTTTGTTTTCTTTTTATTTGCTGCTTTTTTATTGTGGACATCTAAGTGTTCTTTACATATCTTGAAAACAAGTACTTGTTAAATATATATGTGTTGAGTATTTTATCCCAGTTGTGGTTTGCCTTTTAATATGCTTAATGATAGCATTTGAAGAGCAGAATTATTTACTTTTAAGTCCCATTTATTATTTCACTTTTCATTGTGTTGACATTTTACTATGTTATTTATAGAAGATTTATTATTTTTTAGCTTTTATATTTATATTTATTATCCATCTTAAATTTCTTATTGTACATAGATTTAGAAAATGTTTTAGCTTTTTTTTTTTCCTATAAGGATATCTAAACATTACAGTATCAAATGTTGTAAAGATTTTCCTTTTTCCCATTGTATTACCTGGGTGTCTTTTTCAAAAATCAGTTTTTTATATATACATATACATATATATATACTTCATAATTTTGATTTTTATATTGTTTCATTTATCCATTTTTGTCTGTGTGTATGTAAATGCTATAGATTTTTATTTTTTATTTTTTAATTTATAGTAAGTTTTAAGGTTTGTGAGTCCTCCAAATTAGGCTTTTCCCCCTTCAACATTTTTTGGACATTCTGGGTTTTTGTGGTTTGCAAAACAAGTTTAGAGTCAGTTTTTCAGTTAAAAAATGTTGAATTTTAGAATTAAACTTGCTGGTCAGTTTGGAGGAAATGACATCTTCACCATATTGAGTCTTCCAAATAATGAACAATATCCATTTTTCTATTTATTTATATCATACAAAATTTGTTTCTGTATTTTAATAGAGATCTTACACATTAAGCATTGAATGTTAAGTGTTTTAAATGTTTTGATGTTATTTAAATGGTAGAATAAAATTTGATATTATGTTCAGTTCAGTTCAGTATAGTCGCTCAGTCCTGTCCAACTCTTTGCGACCCCATGAATCGCAGCACGCCAGGCCTCCCTGTCCATCATGAACTCCTGGAGTTCACTCAGACTCACTTCCATCAAGTCCGTGATGCCATCCAGTCATCTCATCTTCTGTCGTCCCCTTCTCCTCCTGACCCCAATCCCTCCAAGCATCAGAGTCTTTTCCAGTGAGTCAACTCTTTGCATGAGGTGGCCAAAGTATTGGAGTTTCAGCTTTAGCATCATTCCTTCCAAAGAACACCCAGGGCTGATCTCCTTTAGAATGGACTGGTTGGATCTTCTTGCAGTGCAAGGGACTCTCAAGAGTCTTCTCCAACACCACAGTGCAAAGGCATCAGTTCTTCGGCACTCAACTTTCTTCACAGTCTAACTTTCACATCCACACATGACCACTGGAAAAACCATAGCCTTGACTAGATGGCCTTTTGTTGGCAAAGTAATGTTTCTGCTTTTCAATATGCTATCTAGGTTGGTCATAACTTTCCTTCCAAGGAGTAAGCATCTTTTAAAATTTCATGGCTGCAATCACCATCTGGAGTGTTTTGGAGCCCCCTAAAATAAAGTGACATTATTTCCACTGTTTCCCCATCTATTTGCTGTGAAGTGTTGGGACCAGATGCCATGATCTTAGTTTTCTGAATGTTGAGCTTTCAGCCAACTTTTTCACTCTCCTCTTTCACTTTCATCAAGAGGCTTTTTATTTCCTCTTCACTTTCTGCCATAAGGGTGGTGTCATCTGCATATCTGAGGTTATTGACATTTCTCCTGGCAACCTTGATTCTAGCTTGTGCTTGGTATCTTTTTTTCCAGTTTTATAAATTTGTGTTTTTCAATACATCTATAATTCCATGTATGTCATATAATTTATTAGCATAAAGCTGTTCATAAAGTTGTCATAATATATTTTAAATACTGTAGTAATATCCCTCAGAGAAGGCAATGGCTACCCACTCCAGTACTCTTGCCTGGGAAATCCCATGGATGGAGGAGCCTGGTAGACTACAGTCTACTGGGTCGTGAACATTTGGATACAACTGAGTGACTTCACTTTCACTTTTCATTTTCATGCACTGGAGGAGGAAATGGCAACCCACTCCAATATTCCTGCTTGGTGAATCCCAGGGACAGGAGCCTGGTGGGCTGTCGTCTATGGGGTCACACAGAGTCAGACACAACTGATGTGACTTAGCAGTAACAGCAGCAGCATTAATAGCTCTGGGCTCCCCTGGTGATTCAGTATTAAAGAATATGCCTGCCAGTGCAGGAGATGTGGGTTTGATACTTGGGTCTGGAAGAACCCCTGGAGAAGTAAGTGGTGCTCCAATACACTTGCCTGGGAAATCCCATGGACAGAGGAGACTAGCAGGCTACAGATCCATGAAGTGCAAAAAGAGTCACACAAGACTTAACAACTAAACAGTATCAGTCAATATCTCTAGTGATGACTCTTGTTTTCTCTTTGGGTTTTTTCAATTTTTTCTGTTGTTGTTTATCCATCTAGCTAGAAATGTAACAAATTTATTTTTTCCCCAATCAGATTTGAGTTTCTTTAAAATTCTTTTTCTTTCTCAATTTATTATTCTATTGATCTCTGCTCTTATTTTTATTGCTTACTTATTTCTTACTTTAAGCTCAATTTACACCTCTTTTTCTTGCAGCATAGGGTAGAAATTTAATTATTGACTTAAATCTTATCTTTTCTAAAGTACATGTTGAAATCTATACATTTCACTCAAAGTACTACTTTAGATGTATGACTATTAACTATTTAACTATTTTTAACTATTATTTAACTATTTATTTATTTATAACTATTTAACTATTATTTATTTTGTAGTGCTGTCTGATTCTTGTAATTTTTAAACTGATTTGTAAGAATTTGGTAAAAGAACTTCTGTTTATGATTTCTGTATGAGGTACCATTTCACACCAGTCAGAATAGCTGTTATCCAAAAGTCTACAAGCAATAAATGCTGGAGAGGGTGTGGAGAAAAGGGAACCCTCTTACACTGTTGGTGGGAGTGCAAACTAGTACAGCCACTATGGAGAACAGTGTGGAGATTCCTTAAAAAACTGGAAATAGAACTGCCATATGACCCAGCAATCCCACAGCTGGGCATACACACTGAGGAAACCAGAATTGAATGAGACACGTGTACCCCAATGTTCATCACAGCACTGTTTATAATAGCCAGTGCATGGAAACAACCTAGATGTCCATCAGCAGATGAATGGATAAGAAAGCTGTGGTACATACACACAATGGAGTATTACTCAGCCATTAAAAATAATACATTTGAATCAGTTCTAATGAGGTGGATGAAACCGGAGCCTATTATACAGAGTGAAGTAAGCCAGAAAGTAAAACAGCAATACAGACTCAGCCATTAAAAAGAATACATGTGAATCAGTTCTAATGAGGTGGATGAAACTGGAGCCTATTATACAGAGTGAAGTAAGCCAGAATGAAAAACACCAATATAGTATACTAACGCATATATATGGAATTTAGAAAGATGGTAACGATAACCCTGTATGCAAAAGAGACAGCAAAAGAGACACAGATGTATAGACAGTTTTTTGGACTCCAACAATGTAGTTTCATTTCTCTATTCCATCTTCTGTGTTCTGTTTCCATAGGTATTATTGCTACTTAAAATTTAAACCTCACAGTGTGTTGCTATCTTAAAGGTCATTTTTAAGTTTCATAATAAACATGATATATGAATAAGTTTAGGAATATACATCATCACTTTTCTCTATTGTGCCTATGTGATTCAAGTACCAGTAACATTGTATGATCTGGGAGAGTGCTATAAATGTAGCATCTCAGTCCCCATCCATATGCACTGAATCAAAACCTTTAGTTTGATAATATCTTCTTGTGATAAATATGCATTTGAAAGATTTACAATCATCATTCTAATTTACTTTGAAAGGCAATTTTTTGAAAAGCTAATAATCAATAAAGACTAATAAAATGAATTTTTTGGTACTATTGAAGCCATGGTGTTTCTGAGAAGGATTTTCTCATTTCTTTTGGTAAATAGTAGTTCTTTCACTTTAATCGTAGACTCTTTTATCAGTTTTTTTCAGAGTATTTTTAGTTTAACTAGATCATACGTCATTATCCCTCCTATAATAACATAACCAGATTTCATTTCCCTAATACTTTTCCAGAGATAATTACTTGGTTTGCTACAAGGGAATTATTAGATTCTTATATAAATTTGTGGCAAAGGAAAAGATCACATTGTTTCCAAATTCTGTATTAAAATGCTTATAAATATCTTAGAGATAAAAGTCAACTGTCAAAAATTTATGTCCTGTGTGGTGACTTTTCATAAAGGAAATTAGCAATCCACAATACTATATAACTGCAATCTAAAGGCTGAGATAGTAGTCGCCTGATGAATCAGGGTAATAGCTGATACTCCCTGAAATATAAATGATAAAAGAAGACACAAGGCCATTTTTCCACTATGTTCTATCTTTGCAGACACAAACTATGAACCTGTCTCTTTGATAACATCCCTTATGATGTTGATATTCTTCTATCTTATGAAAGATATAGAGGTGAACAACATTGCTGAACAGTGTCCTGCCAATTCCTTAACATGTCATTTGACAGTGCTGGTCTTCCTCTATGTGGCTTAAATATTTCAAAGCCAGGGATTGGAGATCCTTTTCAAAAGTTTGACATCTATCTTTATTAAAATCTTATGTGTTTTCTTCGAGTGTTCTGTGAACACTTTGCTAAATGCTTATGTGTCTCTTAGAGTGTTCTGTGATGCTCTTCTATCTGTATGTGTCCTGAAAAGCATGATGCACTATATTTTCTTAGTTCAGTTCAGTTCAGTTCAGTCCCTCAGTCGTGTCGGACTCTTTGCGACCCCATGAATCGCAGCACACCAGGCCTCCCTGTCCATCACCATCTCCCGGAGTTCACTCAGACTCACGTCCATCGAGTCCGTAATGCCATCCAGCCATCTCATCCTCGGTCGTCCCCTTCTCCTCCTGTCCCCAATCCCTCCCAGCATCAGAGTCTTTTCCAATGAGTCAACTCTTCGCATGAGGTGGCCAAAGTACTGGAGTTTCAGACTTAGCATCATTCCATCCAAAGAAATCCCAGGGTTGATCTCCTTCAGAATGGACTGGTTGGATCTCCTTGCAGTCCAACGGACTCTCAAGAGTCTTCTCCAACATCACAGTTCAAAAGCATTGATGCTTAGGCGCTCAGCCTTCTTCACAGTCCAAATCTCACATCCATACATGACCACAGGAAAAACCATAGCCTTGACTAGACGGACCTTAGTCGGCAAAGTAATGTCTCTGCTTTTGAATATACTATCTAGGTTGGTCATAACTTTTCTTCCAAGGAGTAAGCATCTTTTAATTTCATGGCTGCAGTCACCATCTGCAGTGATTTTGGAGCCCAAAAGAATGAATTCTGACACTGTTTCCACTGTTTCCCCATCTATTTCCCATGAAGTGATGGGACCAGATGCCATGAATTTCGTTTTCTGAATGTTGAGCTTTAAGCCAACTTTTTCACTGTCCTCTTTCACTTTCATCAAGAGGCTTTTTAGCTCCTCTTCACTTTCTGCCATAAGGGTGGTGTCATCTGCATATCTGAAGTTATTGATATTTCTCCCAGCAATCTTGATTCCAGCTTGTGTTTCTTCCAACCCAGCATTTCTCATGATGTACTCTGCATAGATGTTAAATAAGCACAATGACAATATACAGCCTTGACATACTCCTTTTCCTATTTGGAACCAGTCTGTTGTTCCATGTCCAGTTCTAGCTGTTGCTTCCTGAACTGCATACAGATTTCTCAAGAGGCAGTTTAGGTGGTCTGGTATTCCCATCTCTTTCAGAATTTTCCACAGTTTATTATGATCCACACAGTCAAAGGCTTTGGCATAGTCAGTAAAGCAGAAATAGATGTTTTTCTGGAACTCTCTTGCTTTTTCCATGATCCAGCAGATGTTGGCAATTTGATCTCTGGTTCCTCTGCCTTTTCTAAAACCAGCTTGAACATCAGGGAGTTCACGGTTCACGTATTGCTGAAGCCTGGCTTGGAGAATTTTGAGCATTACTTTACTAGCATGTGGGATGAGTGCATTTGTGTGGTAGTTTGAGCATTCTTTGGCATTGCCTTTCTTTGGAATTGGAATGAAAACTGACCGTTTCCAGTCCTGTGGCCACTGAAAATATCTCCTGTGTGTGCCATTTTCTCAACTATATAAATGTATTTATGAAGAAAACATATTTGATCTTTTATAGGTATGCCAGGAAATTTGAAAGTTAGGAAAGATATAGACAACTAAACTGGTCCAAATCAAGCAGACCCTGTCCCTAATCTCAGTCATAATAATCAGGTAGGAAGATAAACAAGAAAATAATTGAAAATATAATTAAAAAGTAAAAAGCTATGTATTGAGAAATACTCACGGTTACTCCAATTTGAAGTAAATGAATGTTTCACCAGATCTGAAGAGTATATGCCATTTTTCACACTCAGGAAGCTTTAGGCAAATATATTGCTACTTCTCCATGAGCATGAAAAAACAATAACAAAATATAGCACTGACAAGGCTATAACTTTCCTGGGAATTTACTGAAATATTAAAAATGGAAGGAAAATATAAGATAGAAAATGAAGGTGTTTGATATATGTGACTCATGGCATATTTTCTAGTCATGGTGAGAATCTTATTTCTATATGCCTCCTGACACACAGCAATGGCAAGGCCAATTTATACAAAAGCAATGAAATTTTTTCACACATCTCTGTATCCATGATCCCAAAACAACCCTCAGAGTTCAGAGAAAGAGAAAAATCTTAAGTTTATTTCTTGTTTTGAAATCTCAATTCCATTTCTTACAATTCTTCTTTGTTCATTGATTTGTTGTCTTGCTTTGTGGCCTAAGAATACCTTACAGAACAATTTTTAATAACACATTTTAGAAGTTCTCATACATTTCATACATAAAAAACCAGCATACTAGGTACAATAACAATCTAGCATATACAAGTCAAGTTAGTCCTTCTTTGCTTCATTATTCATTTTAGCCATTTCTCTAGCTCAAGGACAAAAGAGCAGATTGGTCTGTTGTCTCATTTATCTTATTCTACATTCCCTATGATAAATTGCCTTAACAATAAAATACAGGTGCTTACAATACATGACAAACACAAATATAAATCTCTGCAAGAACAGGATTAACACAAAGACAAAAGGATTCTAAAATTCTGTAGTGAAAAATTTTCACTTATAATTTTATAAATATTTATCAATAATTCAGGACTCTGAAACATTTTCACTTTTCTCTTGGAATCTTTCAACCATCCCATCCCCTGAATTGTAACATTCTTGGAATTTACTTTCATATCATAATGATTTTGATTTTTTAAATGTTTTCATTATGTAATAACAAATATATAGAATTAACTCTTATTTAGTTTCTTTATCAATATTGACTATATTTGTTTTATTCTCTTTAGTATATGATCCTCCAACTTTATCTATTTACATAACCATTTTTGCTGTTTGGAGACCCTTGAAATTCCAGATGAATTTTAAGATGAATTTCTATTTCTGCCAAAACTTTAATTAGGATTTTTATAGGGATTCCATTGAATCTATAGATTGTGTTGGTTAGTATTGACATTTGTTGTAACAATAGTAAGTTTTCCAGTCTGTGAACTTGATGTCTTTCCATCATTTTATGTCTTCTTTAATTTTTTCAGCAATTTTTACAATTTTCAGCTTTACAAATTTTCAGTTTTACAAAATTCAGTTTACAAATCTTTACAAATCTTTCAACTCTTTGGCTAGATTAAATTCTAAGTATTTTATTTGATTTGTATTGCAAATTGAATTAATTTACTTTTTTTTTTTTTTTACATTGTTCATTAGCAGTCTATAGACCACAGCTGATATTTGTGCACTGGTCTTGTATTCTGAAAAATTTGCTGATTTTTTTTTTTTAGTTCTAATAGTTTTTTTGTGGCATCCTTAGAGTTTTCTAAATAGAAGCTCTTGTAACTTTATATGGAATAATTTTATTTCTTCGTTTCCAATGTGGAGTGTTTTTATATTATTTTCTTGACTAAATGCCATGGCTAGAATGACCAGAGTTATGGTGATTCAAAACGATGAAAGAGAGAGCACCTTTGTTACATTTCTAATTTTGGAGGAAAAGCATTATCTTTCATGACTGAATACTAAGATGAAAGTTTTTCATAAATGCTATTTGTTTTGTCAAAGTTGTTTCTACTTCATGAAAGGATATTGAATTCTGTCAAATGTTTTTCTGAAACAGTTGAGATGATTATAAATTTTTCCTCAATTCTATTAATGTGATGTTTTACTTTGATGAATTTTTATATGCTGAATCATGCTTAATTTCCAGAGATAAATACCACATGGTCATAGTACATATCCTTTTAACATTGTGCTTCATTTGACATGCTAGTAAGTTGAGGCTTTTTCCTTCAATATTAATCAAGGGTGCTGACCTGTAGTTTTATTTTAGTGTCTTTGTCTTGCTTTGGTGATAGGATAATGCTTGCTTTCCCCTTCATGGATAATAGTCTGATTATGGTGAAGGAGCTTGCATAATTCAATGAAGTAATGAGCTATGCCAGGTAGGGCCATCCACAGCAATGGGTCACAGTGAAGAGTTCTAACCAAATGTGGTCCATTGGAAAAGGAAATGACAACCCACTCCAGTATTCTTGCCTGGAGAACCTCATGGGAAAGTGTTCAGTCGCTAAGTCATGTCCAATACTTTGTGACCCCATGGACTGCAGCATTCAAGGCTTCTCTATCCTCCACTATCTCCCAGAGTTTTTTCAAGTTTCCACGGTCCTTGGGTGTAGTCTCAAAAACAACAGGTTAATCTCAGTTAGTTTCCAAGGCAAACCATTCAGCATCACAGTAATCCAAGTCTATGCCCCAACCACTGATGCTGAAGTGGCTGAAGTTGATCCAAGACCTTCTAGAACTAACATTAAAAAAAAGTGTATTTTTCATCATAGAGGACTGGGATGTGAAAGCAGGAAGTCAAGAGATACATGGAGTAACAGGCAAGTTTGGCCTTTGAGTACAAAATACTCTGGACTTCAATAGCTAACAGTTCAGAGGAACAACTACTAACATAGGAATAAGGCTTGAGTAAATTTAAAAGGGAAAATACCACTGAAGAATAAAGAGGAAGAAATTGAAGAAGATGGAGTGAGTCTACACAGTCCAGTGAAGACCTGACACTAATAGAGGATAAAGGGATAGTAGGAAGATTGGGGGAAAAATCAGACAGCAGCACAGTTCTAAGAAAGGTTAAGCCAATTTGATTGAGAGTCCCTTAGCCTATGTGATTTGTTGGAGAAGTCCTGCTTCAGTAACGGGGTGGCAGGAATAGGCCTGAGTGAGTATCCTGCTATGCTCAGATATGGGCTGGAAGTAGTCAGCAGAAAGCAAGTCCTCAGCACGGACGTGCTCATAGACTCACAAAAGCAAGAATACGACTCAGTCAGCAATGCTCCCCACAGAAGGAGATCTGAACAATACATTCTCATGGCTACCATATCTAAGATAATGCTTGTAGTCGCTAGACACAGGATCTTCTTGTTTCTTTGTCAGGGACACTTAACTTGAGGAGCACTGATAAGTTATCAGTTCAACACCCATCTCTCTCAGCTTAGGCTTAGATTTGCAGACTATCATTTTCGTGGTGATTTAGTGTCTAACTCGTGTTGAACTCTTGTTACCCCATGGACAGTAGCCTGCCAGCCTCCTCTGCCCATGGGATTCTCAGGCAAAAATACTGGAGTGGGTTGCCATTTCCTTCTCCAGCCCTCATTTTATTCCTCACCAAATTTCATCTTTTAAGTACTTCTCACATTTTTTAGCCTTTTAATGCCAAAATTCTATGCTTCTGCCTGCTTTTATAGATGTGTTCTTTAGAATTGGTAGGATAATTATTTCTTTCCTTTCAGACAATGAAATTCCAATTGGGTATGGATGGATGCTCATACCAATATTTTAAACTTATGTCAAGGAGTAGCACATGACCATAAATGTTCACTTAAATCTACAAAGATAATTTTATAAATATTCATGACTAAGGTCCAAGATAGATATGACTAAAATATATAAATAAAATCAGAAATTATTTTATACTTTTTCCTGAGTGCATATATAGATTTTGTTATTTAAAAATTGTTAACAGTTGCAAGACAGTAACCACAGAACATTAAATCAAGTATAGGGTCTATTTACTCATGTGACTCTACTACACAGGTCATACACTCATGAAAAGCCAAACCTGTCTGAAATACAAATACATGGATTCACTATCTGAATCCATGATGGATTCACTATCTGAAAGATTATTGTAAGAGAACTCTAACTGCAAAAATAGAATTGTAAAACCGAATACATCCAATTTATGTTACACAGCAATACATCATTTCTGTTTTGAGATTCTTCTATACATCCAAGTCCTCCTCAATAATTTTGAATGAATGTATTTTTACAATTCTGTAACTAAATGGGTCCACTTCAGTTATTTTTGTTGTTGTTGTTCAGTTGCTTTCAGTTCAGTTCAATTCAGTCGCTCAGTCGTGTCCGACTCTTTGCCACCCCATGAATCGCAGCACACCAGGCCTCCTTGTTCAACACTATCTCCCGGAGTTCACTCAGACTCACGTCCATCGAGTCCGTGATGCCATCCAGCCATCTCATCCTCGGTCATCCCCTTCTCCTCCTGTCTCCAATCCCTCCCAGCATCAGAGTCTTTTCCAATGAGGAAAAGACCAACCCAATGAGTCTTTTTCAACTCTTCACATGAGGTGGCTGAAACACTGGAGCTTCAGCTTTAGCATCATTCCTTCCAAAGAAATCCCAGGGCTGATCTCCTTCAGAATGGACTGGTTGGATCTCTTTGCAGTCCAAGGGACTCTCAAAAGTCTTCTCCAACACCACAGTTCAAAAGCATCGATTCTTCGGCACTCAGCTTTCTTCATAGTATAATTCTCAGATCCATATATGACCACAGGAAAAACCATAGCCTTGACTAGACGGACCTTAGTCAGCAAAGTAATGTCTCTGCTTTTGAATATACTATCTAGGTTGGTCATAACTTTCCTTCCAAGGAGTAAGCGTCTTTTAATTTCATGGCTGCAGTCACCAGCTGCAATGATTTTGGAGCCCAAAAAAATAAAGTCTGACACTATTTCTACTGTTTCCCCATCTATTTTCCATGAAGTGATGGGACTGGATGCCATGATCTTCGTTTTCTGAGCTTTAAGCCAACTTTTTCACTCTCCCCTTTCACTTTCATCAAGAGGCTTTTTAGCTCCTCTTCACTTTCTGCCATAAGGGTGGTGTCATCTGCATATCTGAGGTTATTGATATTTCTCCCAGCAATCTTGATTCCAGCTTGTGTTTCTTCCAACCCAGCGTTTCTCATGATGTACTCTGCATAGAAGTTAAATAAGCAGGGTGACAATAATACAGCCTTGACCTGCTCCTTTTCCTATTTGGAACCAGTCTGTTGTTCCATGTCCAGTTCTAACTGTTGCATCCTGACCTGCATACAGATTTCTCAAGAAGCAGGTTAGGTGGTCTGGTATTCCCATCTCTTTCAGAATTTTCCACAGTTTATTGTGATTCACACAGTCAAAGGCTTTGGCATAGTCAATAAAGCAGAAATAGATGTTTCTCTGGAACTCTCTTGCTTTTTCCATGATCCAGTGGATGTTGGCAATTTGTATCCAATTTTTTGCAACTACAGGTCATGCAGCACATCAGCCTCTTCTGTCCTCAAGTATCTCCCGGAGTTTGCTCTAATTCTAGTCTGTTGAGTCGGTGTTGCTATTCCACCATCTCATCCTTTATTGACCCCTTCTCCATTTGCCTTCAGTCTTACCCAGCATCAGCTTCTTTTCCAATGAATTGTCTCTTTGGATCAGGTGCCCAAAGGATTTGAGCTTCAGCTTCAGCAGCTTAAATGACAATTCTCAGGAAAACAAAGTACGGTGTACCTTAGAATTGAGTTTAAATTTATAAAAAAAAAAAAGAAGAAGAAGAAGAAGTAAAAAGTTCTAAACTTTAAAATGCCTTCTTTCCCCCCAGCAATAAGAGTAAAAACCAATGAACACAAAAATTCTCAAACTGCAGTTTATCCCATGGAATTGGCAGATGGTACCATAAATGTAAGTAAATGTACACATTCTGTTTTTCTAGTAGAATGTTGTTGCTATTCAGTCACTAAGTCATGTCTGACTCTTTGTGACCCCATGAATTGCAGCACACCAGACTTCTCTGTCCTTCACTATCTCCCAGAGTTTGCTCAAACTCATGTCCATTGAATTTATGATGCTGTCCAACCAGCTCATCCTCTGTTGCCTGCTTCATTTGCCCTCAATCTTTTCCCCGCATCAAGGTCTTTTTCAATGTGTCAGCTTTTCTCATCAGGTGGCCAAAGTACTGGAGCTTCAGCTTCAACATCAGTCCTTCAGTGAATATTCTGGATTGATTTCTTTAGGATGGACTGGTTGGACCTCCTTGCAGTCCAAGGGACTCTCAAGAGTCTTCTCCAGCACCCCAACTCAAAAGCATCAATTCTTCAGTGCTCAGCCTTCTTTATGGTCCAACTCTCACATCTGCACATGACTACTGGTTAAATCATAGCTTTGACTCTACAGACCTTGTTGGCAAAATGATGTCTCGCATTTTTAATATGCTGTCTAGGTTTGTCATAGCTTTTCTTCCAAAGAGCAAGTCTCTTTTAATTTCATAGCTGCAGTTACTGTCTGCAGTGATTTTGGAGGCCAAGAAAATAAAATCTGACACTGTTTCCACTTTTCCACATCTATTTGCCATAAAGTGATGAGACCATGTCATGACCTTAGTATTTTGAATATTGAGTTATAAGCCAGCTTTTTCACTCTCCTCTTTCCATCAAGAAGCTCTTTAGTTCCTCTTTACTTTCTGCCATTAGAGTGATATCATCTGCATATCTGGGGTTGTTTAAAGTTTTTCCTGGCAGTCTTGATTCCAGCTTGTGTCATTCAGGCCAGTATTTCACATAATGTGCATTGCATATGTGTGTGAAAGTCACTCAGTCATGTCCAACTCTTTGCAACCCCATGCACTATACAGTCCATGGAATTCTCCATGTCAGAATACTGGAGTGGGTAGCCTTCCCCTTATCCAGGAGATATTACCAACCCAAGGATCGAACCCAGGTCTCCCACATGGCAGGCAGATTCTTTACTAGCTGAGCTACAAGAGAACCCAAAGAATACTGGAGTGGGTAATCTATCCCTTCTCCAGCTGATCTTCTAGACTCAAGAACTGAACCAAGGTCTCTTGCATTGCAGGCAGATTCTTTACTAACTGAACTATCAGCAATGAATACTAAAAAGTCAAAGAGTTTAGTAACCCAAAATGGTTAATACAGCTTGCCTTTGAAAGATTTCAATCAATGAGGAAAGAACAAAATTCAGTATTAAATCAAAAAGGCAAATATTTACAACTTTGGAAGTATTAAGTAGGAAGTCCTCATTTTTATTACAGGAAATTAAAAAAAAAATTATTTCCACAAGAACAGTAAAAAAAAAAAAAATTTAAAGCCGCAAATAAATGCAAATGTCATGTGATAAAACACTTGTGAAAAAACTATTCTCTGCTCCTAAAATACAAAAAAACCCAAAAAAGTCAGTAAAGAATTATTCCCATTGCCCTACTGTTAAAAGAATCAAGGACTGAGTATTTTGATAGTTGATGTTATGGAATGAATAACTGTTTATTTGCTTATGATTTTGAACTAATTACTGGACCATTTATTGTGGAAAAGATGATGAATTGATGGGCACAATTCTAGCACTATGATTTCAGCTGTTTCTCCTCTAGGTTTGCTCTGTGAGTTATTCATGCTCATTTTCCCATTCAACAAAACTCTTACACTGTATAAATTTACAGACTCTAATACACAGTTATTCTGCATGGAATTATTATTGTCATAAGCCTCTATTTAATGTAACATAACTGAGCAACCTTTATTTAATGTAACTGGGCAACTCTGTGCTTACAGTGTCAACTTCTGCCTACCATGTTGAACATTCCATAGAATATGGTTTCTAATGTAACTTTCTGCTTAGCACTATAATTTTGTTACATACCAGAATTCCTGACTGAAACCCAGGTTGCTTGTTGAACACTGGCCTATGTCTGTGCTTATTTGCCTTGAGATTCTGGATCTTGTCCTAAACTCGTTTTCTTGTTGGGATTGTCTTCTAACTGTACACTTATACAACTATCAGTGAAGTTTCCCTGGTTGCTCAATAGGTAAAGATTCTGCTTGCAATGCAGAAGACTCAGGTTCAGTCACTGCATTGGGAAGATCCCCTGGAGAGGAAATGGAAACCCACTCTAGTATTCTTGCCTGCAGAATCCCATGGACAGAGGAGCCTGGCAGGCTACAGTCCATGGGTTCACAAAGAGTCAGACATGACTGAATGACTATTACTTCACTATCAGTGAAGATTTTGAGACTTTACCTAGCATTTCCTTAAACCTATTCCCAGACACAAAATTCAACTTCTGGATCCTGATACAAATTACAGCCACTTTACACAAGGGATTCCTTGGTGGCTCAAAAAGTAAAGAATTTGCCTGCAATGCAGGATACCCAAGTTCCATCCTTGGGTTGGAAGATCCCCTGGAGAATGAAATGGTTTTCCACTCCAGTATTCTTGCCTAGAGAATTCCATGGACAGAGGAGCCTGGTGGGCTACAGTCCATGGGTCACAGAGAGTGGGACAGGACAGAATGACTAACACTTTCATTTACTTTACACACTTTATATTTTACCTAATTGTCCATCCTTTCATGAGTCTGATAAACTTGTCAAGTTTTCAAGTTCTAAATGCTAAAGTAGTTTTAATATAAAATACAATTGGATATAAAAGTATTAAGAATAAGAATAGTATGAAAGGGAATAGAACCAAATGTTTATTAGAAGCATACAATGCTCAGTGATTTGTAGGGAAACTTACATTATACCCTACTAAAGCAATATTATATATGTAATTTAATGCAACATGAAATGGCAAAGCAAATAATAATAATAATAATGTAATAACATGAGGTCAGGGAGCAAATAAAGACAGCTAGGTACCTGAGCTTCCCAGCAAAATAGGAACTAAATTTATCACCTGTTGACAAAGAAAAAGAAAGTAGAAGAGAAAGGATGTGACCTTCAAGACACAGTGATTACACTTACTAGTTCAGGTGGCTATGACCTGGCGCACTAACCCTGGCTGAGAGGAGTTACCCCACGTCTGAGGTCAGGGGCAGTGGCCGAGAGTGCCAGGCTGGAACGGCGCAGGAGCTGAGAGAGGAGCTACCCAAGTCCGAGGTCAGACGCGGTCCGGAGGAGACACCCTGTGTCCGAGGTCAGGGGCGGCAGCCAAGGGGAGCTACCCTGCCTCCGAGGCCAGGGGCGGTGGCCGAGAGGAGCTACCCTGCCTCTGAGGTCAGGAGAAGCCACCTTGTGCCCGAGGCCAAGGGCAGTGGCCCTGAGGAGCCACCCTGCACCTGAGGCAAGGGGCGGCAGCCAGGAGGAGCAACCTGAGGAGCCGTGGGCCTAGAGGAGCTATCCCACATTGAAGGTCAGGAAGGGTGGCGGTAAGGAGATACCCCTTGTCCAAGGTAAGGAGCAGTGGCTGTGCTTTGCTGGAGCAGGTGTGAAAAGACACCTCATGCCCAAGGTAGGAGAAACCTAAGTAAGATGGTAGGTGTTGCAAGAGGGCATCAGAGGGCAGAAACACTGAAACCATACTCACAGAAAACTAGTCAATATAATCACACTAGGACCACAGACTTGTCTAACTCAATGAAACCAAGCCATGCCCACGGGGCAACTCAAGATGGGCGGGTCATGGTGGAGAGGTCTGACAGAATGTGGTCCACTGGAGAAGGGAATGGCAAACCACTTCAGTATTCTTGCCTTGAGAACCCCATGAACAGTATGAAAAGGCAAAATGATAGGATACTGAAAGAAGAACTCCACAGGTCAGTAGGTGCCCAATATGCTATTGGAGATCAGTGGAGAAATAACTCAAGAAAGAATGAAGGAATGGAGCCAAAGCAAAAACAATACCCAGTTGTGAATGTGACTGGAGATAGAAGCAAGGTCCGATGTTGTGAAGAGCAATGTTGCATAGGAACCTGGAATGTCAGGTCCATGAATCAAGGCAAATTGGAAGTGGTCAAACAAGAGATGGCAAGAGTGAACGTCGACATTCTAGGAATCAGTGAACTAAAATGGACTGGAATAGGTGAACATAACTCAGATGACCATTATATCTACTACTGCGGGCAAGAATCCCTCAGAAGAAATGGAGTAGCCATCATGGTCAACAAAAGAGTCTGAAATGCAGTACTTGGATGCAATCTCAAAAACGACAGAATGATCTCTGTTCATCTCCAAGGCAAACCATTGAATATCAAAGTTATCCAAGTCTATGCCCCAGCCAGTAAAGCTGAAGAAACTGAAGTTGAATGGTTTTATGAAGACTTATAAGACCTTTTAGAACTAACACCCCCAAAAGATGTCCTTTTCATTATAAGGGACTGGAATGCAAAAGTAGGAAGTCAAGAAACACCTGGAATAACAGGCAAATTTGGCCTTGGAATGCAGAATGAAGCAGGGCAAAGACTAATAGAGTTTTGCCAAGAAAATGCACTGGTCATAGCAAACACCCTCTTCCAACAACACAGGAGAAGACTCTACATATGGACATCACCAGATGGTCAACACCGAAATGAGACTGATTATATTCTTTGCAGCCAAAGATGGAGAAGCTCTATACAGTCAACAAAAACAAGACCAGGAGCTGACTGTGGCTCAGATCATGAACTCCTTATTACCAAATTCAGACTCAAATTGAAGAAAGTAGGGAAAACCGCTAGACCATTCAGGTATGACCTCAATCAAATCCCTTATGATTATACAGTAGAAGTGAGAAATAGATTTAAGGGCCTAGATCTGATAGATAGAGTGCCTGATGAACTATGGAATAAGGTTCGTGACATTGTACAGGAGACAGGGATCAAGACCATCCCCATGGAAAAGAAATGCAAAAAAGGAGAATGGCTGTCTGGGGAGGCCTTACAAATAGCTGTGAAAAGAAGAGAGGTGAAAAGCAAAGGAGAAAAGCAAAGATATAAGCATCTAAATGCAGAGTTCCAGAGAATGGCAAGAAGAGATAAGAAAGCCTTCTTCAGCGATCAGTGCAAAGAAATAGAGGAAAAGAACAGAATGGGAGAGACTATGGGAAAGAGATCTCTTCAAGAAAACTAGAGATACCAAGGGAATATTTCATGCAAAGATGGACTCGATAAAGGACAGAAATGGTATGGACCTAACAGAAGCAGAAGATATTAAAAAGAGGTGGCAAGAATACACAGAAGAACTGTACAAAAAAGATCTTCATGACCCAGATAATCATGATGGTGAGATCACTCATCTAGATCCACACATCCTGGAATGTGAAGTCAAGTGGGCCTTAGAAAGCATCGCTACAAACAAAGCTAGTGGAGGTGATGGAATTCCAGTTGAGCTATTTCAAATCCTGAAAGATGATGCTGTGAAAGTGCTGCACTCAATGCGCCAGCAAATTTGGAAAACTCAGCAGTGGCCACAGGACTGCAAAAGGTCAGTTTTCATTCCAATCCCAAAGAAAGGCAAGGCCAAAGAATGCTCAAACTACTGCACAATTTCACTCATCTCACATGCTAGTAAAGTAATGCTTAAAATTCTCCAAGCCAGGCTTCAGCAATAGGTGAATCGTGAACTTCCTGATGTTCAAGCATGTTTTAGAAAAGGCAGAGGAACCAGAGATCAAATTGCCAACATCCGCTGGATCATGGAAAAAGCAAGAGAGTTCCAGAAAAACATCTATTTCTGCTTTATTGACTATGCCAAAGCCTTTGACTTTGTGGATCACTATAAACTGTGGATAATTCTGAAAGAGATGGGAATACCAGACCACCTGACCTGCCTCTTGAGAAATCTGTATGCAGGTCAGGAAGCAAAAGTTAAAACTGGACGTGGAAAAACAGACTGGTTCCAAATAGGAAAAGGAGGACGTTAAGACTGTATATTGTCACCCTGCTTATTTAACTTCTATGCAGAGTACATCATGAGAAATCCTGGACTGGAAGAAACACAAGCTGGAATCAAGATTGCTGGGAGAAATATCAATAACATCAGATATGCAGATGACACCACCCTTATGGCAGAAAGTGAAGAGGAACTAAAAAGCCTGTTGATGAAAGTAAAAGTGGAGAGTGAAAAAGTTGACTTAAAACTGAACATTCAGAAAACAAAGATCATGGCATCCGGTTCCATCACTTCATGGGAAATAGACGGGGAAACAGTGGAAACAGTGTCAGACTTTATTTTGAGGGGCTCCAAAATCACTGCAGATGGTGATTGCAGTCATGAAATTAAAAGACGCTTACTTCTTGGAAGAAAAATTATGACCAACCTAGATAGTATATTCAAAAGCAGAGACATTACTTTGCTGACTAATGTCCGTCTAGTCAAGGCTATGGTTTTTCCTGTGGTCATGTATGGATGTGAAAGTTGGACTGTGAAGAAAGCTGGACGCCGAAGAATTGATGCATTTGAACTGTGGTGTTGGAGAAGACTCTTGAGAGTCCGTTGGACTGCAAGGAGATCCAACCAGTCCATTCTGAAGGAGATCAACCCTGGGATTTCTTTGGATGGAATGATGCTAAAGCTGAAACTCTAGTGTTTTGTCCACCTCATGCGAAGAGTTGACTCATTGGAAAAGACTCTGATGCTGGGAGGGATTGGGGGCAGGAGGAGAAGGGGACGACCGAGGATGAGATGGCTGGATGGCATTACTGACTCGATGGACCTGAGTCAGAGTGAACTCCGGGAGTTGGGGATGGACAGGGAGGCCTGGCGTGCTGAGATTCGTGGGTTGCTAAGAGTCAGACACGGCTGAGCGACTGAACTGAATTGAACTGAGTGAATGCAAACCGTTGTCCCAGAATTTAACCAAAGATTTATAATCTTTTTTCTCTCTACATAGTGAAGTTAATAAACTCCATCTATGATTCTATTTTGGTAATATGATAGGCTGTAGGATCCAGGATTATTTTTGAATATTATTGGAACTTTTTCTACAGTATATTTGGAAGATAATTCCAGGTTCCAAAAATTTTGTAAATGAGAGTATCTGTGTAATAAATTAAAGCTTCCTTTAAAAATATAAGAAGAAACTTGAAAATTTACTTAACCTGTAATACATTTTATATTATTTTTATATCTTTTAAATATGTTCTTATTTTGCTATTTAATTTTTATTAGAATTCTAGACAATTATTTTTAAAATGAGTTATAACTTGTTCTTCATAGCTAACTTTTTCTGAGCTGTTACTTCATAACAGTTTGTGCTAAGCATTATATATAATATGTGAGAGAGTTAATTCTTAGGTAGGTTGCTAAGAAGTCTGGGGTCCTGAAGAGGAGAAAAGGACAAACTTTTTTTCCCCTACATTCTTTAGTCTTAGTCACAGAAAACTTTTTTTTTCTTCTCTTTTCTTTAATCCCAGAGCTGATGATTACACAGCAAAACATTTCATCTTAAACACTTTACTAAGGATTATATAACAAGAATAAATCCTGTTTGAGGACATGTTTCTCCTTAAGTAATGCTCACTAAGCCTGATATCTTAAAATATATATTGTGGGAGTAGGTCTGTTAAGATCTTTCTATTGTTAGTTCTAATCCTGTCATCTTAAAATGTAAACTGTGGGAGTGGGTCTGGTAAGATCTTTACAACCTTGAAACATTCCTTGATTTGCCCATAATAACTAACTGATTTAGAAAAGGATTTAGAAAAGGGAGAGGAACCAGAGATCAAATGGCCAACATCTGTTGAATCATAGAAAAAGCAAGAGTTCCAGAAAAACTTTTGCTTTATTGACTATGCCAAAGCCTTTGACTGTGTGGATCACAACAAACTGTGGAAAATTATTTAAGGGATGGGAATACCTGACCACCTTACCTGCCTCCTGAAAAATCTGAATGCAGGTCAAGAAGCAACAGTTGGAACCAGACATGGAACAACTGACTGGTTTACAAATTAGGAAGGGAGTATGTCAGGGCTGTGTATTGTCACTCAGCTTATCTAACTTACAGGCAGAGTATATCATGAGAAATGCCAGGCTGGATGGAGCACAAGCTGGAATAAAGACTTCCAGGATAAATACTAATAACCTCAGATATGCAGATGACACCACCCTTATGGCAGAAAGCGAAGAACTAAAGCGCCTCTTGATAAAAGTGAAAGAGGAGAGTCAAAAAGTTGGCTTAAAACTCAACATTCAAAAAAGTAAGATCATGACATCCAGTTCCTACACTTCATGGTAAATAGGTGGGAAAACAATGGAAACAGTGAGAAACTATTTTTGAGCACTCCAAAACCACTGCAGTCATGAAATTAAAGGATGCTTATTCCTTAGAAGAAAAAATATGACCAACCTAATCAGCATATTCAAAAGCAGAGACATTACTTTGCTGACAAAGTTCCATCTAGCCAAAGCTTTGGTTTTGCCATTAGTCATGTATGGATATGAGAGCTGGACTATAAAGAAAGCAAGTGCCGAAGAATATATGCTTTTGAACTGTGGTGTTAGAGAAGACTCTTGAGAATCCCTTTGACTGCAAGGAAATCAGACCAGACAATCCTAAAGGAAGTCTGTCTTGGATAGTCATTCCAAAGACTGACACTGAAGCTGAAACTCTAATAGTTTGGCCACGCTGATGCAAAGAACTGACTTATTGGAAAAGAATCTGATACTGGGACAGATTGAAGGCAGGAGGAGAAGGGAATGACAAATGATGAGATGGTCGGATGGCATCACCAACTCGATGGATATGCGTTTGAGCAAGGTCCCGGAGTTGATGATGGGCAGGGAAGCCTGGCGTGCTGCAGTCCATGGAGTCGCAGAGTCGGACACGACTCAGCTACTGAATTGAACTGAATAACCAATTGAAAAAGTACATAGCTCCCTTGCTAAGATTAGTGACAGGGCACTCTCTGACCCCTTCTCATGTCTATGTCACAGGCTTTCTTGTCCTTTTTCTCCATAATAAAACTTCTGCCACACAAAAGCTTTGAGTTGTCAAGCCTGGTCCCTGATCCTGAAGCTAAATCTTCTTTTTTGAGATTTTGATTCTTACACCATTCACTGTAAGCTATCACATGTGTATATACATACATATAATTTTAAAAGATGCTTACTCCTTGGAAGAAAAGTTATGACCAACCTAGATAGCATATTGAAAACGAGAGACATTACTTTGCCAACAAAGGTCCGTCTTGTCAAGGCTATGGTTTTTCCAGTAGTCATGTATGGATGTGAGAGTTGGACTGTGAAGAAAGCTGAGCGCCAAAGAATTGATGCTTTTGAATTGTGGTGGTGGAGAAGACTCTTGAGAGTCCCTTGGACTGCAAGGAGATCCAACCAGTCCATTCTGAAGGAGATCAGCCATGGGATTTCTTTGGAGGGAATGATGCTGAAGCTGAAACTCCAGTACTTTGAACACCTCATGCGAAGAGTTGACTCATTGGAAATGACTCTGATGCTGGGAGGGATTGCGGACAGGAGGAGAAGGGGACGACCGAGGATGAGATGGCTGGATGGCATCACGGACTCGATGGACGTGAGTCTGAGTGTACTCCAAGAGTTGGTGATGGACAGGGAGGCCTGGTGTGCTGCGATTCATGGGGTCGCAAAGAGTTGGACACGACTGAGCGACTGAACTGAACTGAACTGAACTGAATTTTATTTTAATAGAAATAGTGAATATGAGTTTTCTTATTTTATAGATGAGGAAAGTAAGGCACAATAATGCTAAACAAAGTCACCAGGGCTTTTTTGGTGGGTAATGCTTTTGCAAATCAGAGTTTTAGATTTTGATCATGTATTATTAATTTTTGCCCAAGGAAATATGGATTTCATCCAAGGGAAAACAATTGCATAGAAAGAAAGAGCAAATTATGAATGAAGGCAATTAGTGATAAAAATGTCAGGACTTGTAAATAGGACATTTTTATCAGATGTATGATTTCCATGAATTTCATGTAAAGTTACATATAAATATGTAAATATTTACCTCTCTAGTTATAATATGCATTCAGGCTGGATGTAAGTTTAATTTATTCTTTTATTAATAGATACTAATGAATAATATTAGGAATCTAGGGGATTCTGGATTTACCTACATTTCATAATAATTTTTAAAAAAGTTGCACAATAGAAGCTAATGGTTTTAAAGCAAGTACTATTGAGACTTTATATTAGTAAGGGAAGATATTCAAATCTTATATGTGCTTATATCACACACAGAATTTTAACTTCAAATTTTCTAAATTTCCTTATAAATGTTGTTATGTATATACTTAAACCGCAAAAAGAGAAATTTAGTTAAAATGTTTCAACATTTAAATTAACCCAAATACATTCAGCATATATTTTGAAATAAATTATTACACATCAATTTCTAAAGTATTGTGAAGCTAACCACAGATGAAAATAGGTTAAACTGTTATGTAAATATAAAACATGGGTTTTTGTTTTTCATGAATCTGAGTTTTTGTTTTGTTTTGTTTTCTTTCTGAAGTAATTTAGTGAATAGAGAGACTGTTCAACTAATAGCATCTTGTTCTTCAGTTCCCTTGCTACCTCTTGAAATGGTAGGTTACATTTCTTAATATGAATAATAGTGTCATTAAAGAATGGCTTATAGATGCTTAGTTAAATTATGGTTCTAAACAAATAAACTATATATCATGCCTTCATATATGTCAAGTAAATTCTTTATGGATCAGACATATTATATCAAAGGCTTCCCTTGTGGTTCAGCTGGTGAACAATCCACCTGCAATGCAGGAGACCTGGGTTTGATACCTGAGTTGGGAAGATCCTCTGGTGAAAGGAAAAGCCACCCACTTCAGTATTTGGGCCTGGAGAATTCCATGGACTGTACAGTCCATGGGATTGCAAAGAGTTGGACACAACTGAGTGACTTTCATCTCACTTATAACAAAGAGCAAACAATTTTGTGCTAATTTGTCCTATTACAATGAATAACAACAACAAAAATAATGATAATTAGAATTGGCACATTGAATAGAAATGGATTCAAATTGAGAGTCTGGAAGAATTTTTTTAGTATATGTGTCTTTTAAACTTCCAATGATTTATCATGGAATGTAGAGTCAGATATTAAAATAATCTACTCATTTTTTTTTTTACTCAAATTATTTTACTCTCTGTGTCAGAGATGATCAGTTGGAACATAGCTGATTTTTAAATTAAATTTGACAATCTCCATCCTTTACCCAGTGAGCTTTGTCCAGTTGTCTTTTTAGGGGTTATTCCTAAGATATTTGGAACTATCCCTATGGTTTTGAGATTTTGTTTATCCTGACCATTGCATATATTTTCTTTTTCACATTTGCTTTATTTATGATTAATCACATATATTGCTTATACTTCTACTGTTTTGGAAATTGTAAAATATTTTTGTTTAATCTCTTCAGTTTTTATACTGCATATTTAGGTCAAATGAATAAGTAATATGTTCATGTTCTTACAGAAAAACAGAAGATTAAAATATTTTATTCAAGTGTCCTTAACTGTCCTTTATCATTGCTTTCCACTTTTCAGTTCTAATATTAAAATTAGGTGACTAGGCTGGTAAAACAACCTGCCTGCCAATGCAGAAGATTCATGAGATGCCCTTTTCCAGGATATATTCCCAACTCAGGGATCAAACCCAGCTTTCCACATTGCAGGTAGGCTCTGAGTCACCAGGGAAGCCCAAAGTTTTAGCCATACTCTGCAACTTTTATTAATTTATATTATGTGGTAAGAGAATATACACTGTGTTATTTAATTCTTTGAAATTTGTAGCTAATAGTTTTATGACACTGTGTGATTTCTATTTTGGTAAATGGTCCAAGTGCCCCTGGAAACACAGATAAGCTCAAGTATTCTATATAAGTGAATTGGTTTTCTCTGGTAGCTCAGCAGTAAAGTATCCACTCAAGCAGGGGACTTGAGTTTGATCCCTGAGTCAGGATGATTCCCTGGAGAAGGGAACAGCAACCCTCTCTAGTATTCTTGCCTGGGAAATTCCAAAGACAAGGGAGCCTGGCGGGCTACAGTCCCTGAGATTGTTAAGAGTCGGACATGACCTAGCAACTATACCAGCACCAACATAAGTAAATTAAATAAATTTGAACAATCTTATTTAAATCTGGTACATTCTTAATGATTTTATTTCTACTTATCAGTTATTGAAAGATCGTCTAAAATCCTCAATTATGATTCCAGTATATGATGATTATTTAATATTCTTATAAGATGTCAGTATTCAAATCACTTGTAGAAATGGTCTATTAATTGCCTATTTTTCTCACTTTTAAGATATTCTCATAAATTTTCCCATGAATTTTGAATATTGTGGATTAATAAAAAAAACTTGGAAAGAGAGATATTAAATGACTTATCTTTTCTTAAAAATGCTTAATATTTGAATTTAGCCTTTCTTTGGTCTGGCCATCACTTTAGGAATCATCCTTTCCAAAGTTTCAAATAAAAGTCGTGTAGTTACAAAGTCTCTGCCACTTTGTCAGAGTTTCAACATTTTTCTTGCCCCCCAAATGCTGAACTTACTATTCAGCTCTTTTTTGCTTCCTAGATAGATTTTACTTTCCCTGTTGTTTTATAGTCTTGCTCTGCACATGCTGAACTTACTGCTTAGAGTGATTTGTATGTATATCACATTTATGAACTTCTCTGCATTTCAGTCTTCTCCAGGATTTTGTCCCTTAATACTAGACACTTTACAATCCCTAAACTTTGATCTTTATTTTCTGAGCCCAGAATGATTGCTGCTTTCCACTTTAATTTTCTATCCCTTTGCACTAAGATTTAGAGAAAATGCTGTTAGAGAAAAAAGTGATGTGAAAATAGAGCTTGTTCCATGTGTTGCTTTTATTTCAGTGACCATGGTGATCAAATCATTCATGCCTGATTTTTCTCCAGAGTCTTCACTGTTTTAAACATTTTTATAATATGTATTTTGCCCAAATGTTACTATTCTTCTGTGAGAAAGTTAGCCTAGTATAGTTATTTCATTTTGTCCAGTGCCAAAAATATATTTTAGAAGTTTTAATGTACTCTCTTTAATCAAAAAATTTTCATGACTGTAATTGAGTATTGTGAATGGTTTGAGGCAAAGGTTTCAAATTCCTTTTTCTTTATCTTGATAGTCATTTCCCCCAGCAATGTTTCTTTTGTGATTCATTCATGGAGATACACCTATATCTTCATTTTTCTTCTTAATCTCATTATGGAAATTGCTTTTGCAACCTGCAATTTTTATATTCTTTAAAACTGTTGATGATGTTATAATAGTCAATGATATGGCCATATCATATATTTACCAATGTCTTATTGTTAAGAATTTGTGTGGTTTTCAATTCTTTTTCATTCATGTTTTCTGAATATAATTTTTCATATTTGTATTTCTTTTCAGTGCATAATAAAACATCTTTATCCTATCAAGCTATTTGATATTTTATTTGTAATGCTAAAATGCCCAAAAGAAATACTTATTTAGCAGTATATGAAAATTACCTATTTTCTGGGTATTATCTTTTTTCACTTTTTGGCAATTAGATTGAGAATAAAAATTATTAAACTTGTAGTTACATTGCTTTTAATTGTGTGTTAAATATATGTTCAAATCTTAAGAGAACTTACTCTGCTTCAAGTCTATTAATGATATTTTAGGAAACTTATAAATATGGGAAAAATAAATAAATAAGGTATACCATCTCTAAGTATACACTTGACCCACTCTATTTACAGAGACACATATAAGTGAAAGAGTACACCCGTGGTGGATTCATGTCAATGTATGGCAAAACCAATACAGAATTGTAAAGTAAAGTAAAAAATAAATAAATTAAAGAAAAAAAAAAAAAAGAATTCCATGTATGTGAGAAGTCTACATAGCATATTATACGGACCTTCTTATTCTCAGGGTTGTTTCTGCTGCCAATGTCCATTGTTCTTATTCTGTTATCCTGGAGTTTAGGCTGTCAGGATCCGTGGAAATTCTCTGATTTAAATGATTTTCTTACTAACTCATTTTGTGTGTGTGTGCATTTTAAGAAATCTTTTTAAAATCTAATTTTTATTGGAGTAGAGTTGCTTTTAGTTCAGTTCAGTCACTCAGTCATGTCCGACTCTTTGCGACTCCATGAATTGCAGCACGCCAGGCCTCCCTGTCCATTACCAACACCCGGAGTTCCCTCAAACTCATGTCCATCCAGTCAGTGATGCCATCCAGCCATCTCATCCTCTGTCGTCTCCTTCTCCTCCTGCCCCCAATCCCTCCCAGCATCAGAGTTGCTTTACAACGTTATTTTAGTTTCTGTGGTACAGGAATATGAAACATTATATATATATATATGTATATATATACATATATATATATGTATGTATATATATATATATCCACTCTTTATTTTTTTAAGATTTTCTCCCATTTAGTTCACCACAGAGAACTGAGTAGAGTGTCCTGTGCTATACAGTAGGCTCTCACTAGCTATCTATTTTATATATAGCAGTGTGTATATGTCAATCATAATCTCCCAATTCATCTCACACCCCCTCTTCCTTCCCTTTGTAACCATAAGTTTGTTTTCTACATTTTAGACTCTATTTCTGCTTTGCAAATAACTTCATCTGTACCATTTTAATAGATTCCTCATATAAGCATTATTATACTATATTTGTCTTTCTCTTTCTGACTTACTTTACTCTGTATAAAAATCACGAGGCCCATCAATAATTCCAGCAAGTGATATAATTTTATTCCTTTTTATTTGTTGCTGTTTTTTAGTTGCTAAGTTGTGTCTGACTCTTTGTGATCCCATGAACTACAGCATGTCAGGTTTCCCTGTCCTTCACTCTCATGGAGTTTGCTCAAACTCATGTCCATCGATTTGGTGATGCTATCCAACTACCTCATCCTCTGTAAATTCCTTCTCCTGCCTTCAATATTTCCCAGCATCAATTTTCCAAAGGGTCTTTTCCAATAAGTCAGCTCTTCACATTAGGTGTCCAAAGTATTAAAGCTTCAGTTTCAGCATCAGTCCCTCAAAAAAAATATTCAAGGTTGATCTTATTTAGGATGGACTGGTTGGATCTCCTTTCAGTCCAAGGGACTCTCAAGTCTTCTCCAGCACCACAGTTCAAAAGCATTGGGTTTTCAGCACTCAACCTTCTTTATGGTCCAACTCTCATATCCATACATTACTACTGGAAAAATCATAGCTTTGACTCAGCTTCAGTTCAGCTCAGTGGCTCAGTCGCGTCCAACTCATTGAGACCCCATGAACTGCAGCACGCCAGAAAGTAGGGAAAACTGCTAGACCATTCAGGTATGCCCTAAATCAAATCCCTTCTGATTATAGAGTGGAAGTGAGAAATAGATTTAAGGGCCTAGATCTGATAGATAGAGTGCCTGATGAACTATGGAATGAGGTTCATGACATTGTACAGGAGACAGGGATCAAGACCATCCCCATGGAAAAGAAATACAAAAAAGCAAAATGGTTGTCTGGGGAGGCCTTACAAATAGCTGTGAAAAGAAGAGAGGTGAAAAGCAAAGGAGAAAAGGAAAGATATAAGCATATGAATGCAGAGTTCCAAAGAAAAGCAGGAAGAAATAAGAAAGCCATCTTCAGTGATCAGTGCAAAGAAATAGAGGAAAAGAACAGAATGGGAAAGACTAGAGATCTCTTCAAGAAAATTAGAGACACCAGGGGAACATTTCATGCAAAGATGGGCTCGATAAAGGACAGAAATGGTATGGACCTAACAGAAGCAGAAGATATTAAGAAGAGGTGGCAAGAATACACGGAAGAACTGTACAAAAAAGATCTTCATGACCCAGATAATCACAATGATGTGATCACTCATCTAGAGCCAGACATCCTGGAATGTGAAGTGAGTGGGCCTTATAAAGCATCACTACAAACAAAGCTAGTGGAGGTGATGGAATTCCAGTTGAGCTATTTCAAATCCTGAAAGATGATGCTGTGAAAGTGCTGCACTCAATATGACAGCAAATTTGGAAAACTCAGCAGTGGCCACAGGACTGGAAAAGGTCAGTTTTCATTCCAATCACAAAGAAAGGCAATGCCAAAGAATGCTCAAACTACCACACAATTTGACTTATCTCACACACTAGTAAAGTAATGCTCAAAATTCTCCACGCCAGCCTTCAGCAATACGTGAACCATGAACTTCCTGATGTTCAAGCATGTTTTAGAAAAGGCAGAGGAACCAGAGATCAAATTGCCAACATCTGCTGGATCATGGAAAAAGCAAGAGAGTTCCAGAAAAAAATCTATTCCTGCTTTATTGACTATGCCAAATCCTTTGACTGTGTGGATCACAATAAACTGTGGAAAATTCTGAAAGAGATGGGAATACCAGACCACCTGACCTGCCTCTTGAGAAATCTGTATGCAGGTCAGGAAGCAACAGTTAGAATTGGACATGGAACAACAGACTGGTTCCAAATAGGAAAAGGAGTACATCAAGGCTATATATTGTCACCCTGCTTATTTAACTTCTATGCATAGTACATCATGAGAAACGCTGGGATGGAAGAAGCACAAGCTGGAATCAAGATTGCTGGGAGAAATATCAATAACCTCAGATATGCAGATGACACCACCCTTATGGCAGAAAGTGAAGAGGAGCTAAAAAGCCTCTTGATGAAAGTGAAAGAGGAGAGTGAAAAAGTTGGCTTAAAGCTCAATATTCAGAAAACGAAGATCATGGCATCTGGTCCCATCACTTCATGGGAAATCAATTTGGAAAGAGTAGAAACAGTGTCAGAGTTTATTTTGGGGGGCTCCAAAATCATTGCAGCTGGTGACTACACCCATGAAATTAAAAGACGCTTCAGGTCAGTTCAGTTCAGGTCAGTCGCTCAGTCGTGTCCGACTCTGCGACCCCATGAATCGCAGCACGCCAGGCCTCCCTGTCCATCACCAACTCCGGAGTTCACTCAGACTCACATCCATCAAGTCAGTGATGCCATCCAGCCATCTCATCCTCGGTCGTCCCCTTCTCCTCCTGCCCCCATTCCCTCGCAGCATCAAAGTCTTTCCCAATGAGTCACCTCTTCGCATGAGGTGGCCAAAGTACTGGAGTTTCAGCTTCAGCATCATTCCTTCCAAAGAAATCCCAGGGCTGATCTCCTTCAGAATGGACTGGTTGGATCTCCTTGCAGTCCAAGGGACTCTCAAGAGTCTTCTCCAATACCGCAGTTCAAAAGCATCAATTTTTCACTGCTCAGCCTTCTTCACAGTCAACTCTCACATCCATACATGACTACTGGAAAACCATAGCCTTGACTAGATGGACCTTAGTCGGCAAAGTAATGTCTCTGCTTTTGAATATGCTATCTAGGTTGGTCATAACTTTTCTTCCAAGGAGTAAGCGTCTTTTAATTTCATGGCTGCAATCAACATCTGCAGTCGTTTTGGAGCCCAAGAAAATAAAATCTGTCAGTGTTTCCTCTTTTTCCCCTTCTATTTGCCATGAAGTGATGGGACCGGATGCCATGATATTGTCAACTTGTTTATTTATCTTATATGCAAATTAAGTAAATAAGCAAAATTCACTCAGTTGTGTCCGAATCTTTGTCACACCGTCGACTATACATTCCATGGAATTCTCCAGTCCCAAATCTGTTCCCTTCTCCAGGAGATCTACCTAAGCCAGGGATCAAACCCAGGTCTCCAGATTGTAGGTGGAATCTTTATATGGTCAGCCACCAGGGAAACCCTGGTGTATATACAGAATGCATCATGCAAAACACTGGGCTGGATGACTCACAAGCTGGAATCAAGATTTCTGGGAGAAATATCAGCAACTCAGATATGCAGGCAATACCACTCTAATGGTAGAAAGTGAAGAGGAATTAAAGAGACTATTGATAACATTGAAAGAAGAGAGTGAAAAAGCTGGATTAAAACTCAACATTCCTATTTATGATTAAGAAATATTCCATTGTATATATGTACCACATCTTATTTATCCATTACTGTCAATGGACATTAGTTTGCTTAAATGTCCTGTTTATTACAAATAGTGTTGCACTAAACAATGGCGAGCATGTATTCTTTTGAATTATGGCTTTCTCTGTCCAAGAATGTGATTGCTGGGTGACATGGTAGCTCTGTTTTCAATTTATAAGGAATATCTATACTGTTTTCTAGTGGTCTAGATGTTTTCCCTACTTTCTTCAATTTAAGTCTGAATTTGGCAATAAGGAGTTCACAATCTGAGCCACCGACAGCTCCTGGTCTTGTTTTTGTTGACTGTATAGAGCTTCTCCATCTTTGACCACAAAGAATATACTCAATCTGATTTTGGTGTTGACCATCTGGTGATGTCCATGTGTAGAGTCTTCTCTTGCATTGTTGGAAGAGGTTGTTTTCTATGACCAGTGCGTTTTCTTGGCAAAACTCTATTAGTCTTCGCTTTACTTTATTCCGTACTCCAAGGCCAAATTTGCCTGTTACTCCAGGTGTTTCCTGACTTTCTGCTTTTGCATTCCAGTCCCCTATAATGAAAAGGACATATTTTTTGGGTGTCATTTCTAAAAGGTCTTGTAGGTCTTAATAGAAGCATTCAACTTCAGCTTCTTCACCATTACTGGTTGGGACATATACTTGGATTACTGTGCTAGTGAATGGTTTGCCTTGGAAACAAACAGAGATCATTCTGTCATTTTTTAGATAAGGCAGAGGAACCAGAGATCAAATTGCCAACATCCGCTTTATCATGGAAAAAGCAAGAGAGTTCCAGAAAAACATCTATTTCTGCTTTATTGACTGTGCCAAAGCCTTTGACTGTGTGGATCACAATAAACTGTGGAAAATTCTGAAAGAGATGGGAATATCAGATCACCTGATCTGCCTCTTGAGAAATCTGTATGCAGATCAGGAAGCAACAGTTAGGACTGGACATGGAACAACAGACTGGTTCCAAATAGGAAAAGGAGTACATCAAGGCTATATATTGTCACCCTGCTTATTTAACTACTATGCAGAGTACATTATAAGAAACTCTGGGCTGGAAGAAGCACAAGCTGGAATCAAGATTGCCAGGAGAAATATCAATAACCTCAGATATGCAGATGACACCACCTTTATGGTAGAAAGTGAAGAGGAACTAAAAAGCCTCTTGATGAAAGTAAAACAGAGTGAAAAAGTTGGCTTAAAGCTCAACATTCAGAAAACGAAGATCATGGCGTCTGGTCCCATCACTCCATGGGAAATAGATGGGGAAACAGTGGAAACAGTGTCAGACTTTGTTTTACGTGGCTCCAAAATCACTGCAGATGGTGACTGCAGCCATGAAATTAAAAGACGCTTACTCCTTGAAAGAAAAGTTATGACCAACCTGGATAGCATATTCAAAAGCAGAGACATTACTTTGCCGACTAAGGTCCGTCTGTTCAAGGCTATGTTTTTTCCAGTAGTCATGTATGGATGTGAGAGTTTTACTGTGAAGAAAGCTGAGCGATGAAGAATTGATGCTTTTGAACTGTGGTTTTGGAGAAGACTCTTGAGAGTCCCTTGGACTGCAAGGAGATCCAACCAGTCTATCCTGAAGGAGATCAGCCCTGGGATTTCTTTGGAAGCGATGACCCTAAAGCCGGAATTCCAGTACTTTGGCCACCTCATGCAAAGAGTTGACACATTGGAAAAGACTATGATGCTGGGAGGGATTGGGGGCAGGAAGGGAAGGGGACGACAGAGGATGAGATGGCTGGATGGCATGCCTGACTCGATGGACGTGAGTCTGAGTGAACTCCGGGAATTCGTGATGGACAGGAAGGCCTGACGTGCTGTGTTTCAAGGGGTCACAAAGAGTCAGACATGACTGAGCGACTGAACTGAACTGAATTGATACTGTTCTCTATAGTAATTATATCAATTTACATTTCTACTAACTGTGCGTGCTTCCCAGGTGGCACCAGTGGTAAAGAACTTGCCTGTTAATGGAGGAAACATAAGAGACGTGTGTTCGATCCCTGCGACGGGATGATGCCCTGGAGGAGGACATGACAAGTGTCTCCAGTATTCCTGCCTGGAGAGTCCCATGGACAGGATTGCCAGGCTGCAGTCTATAAGGTCACAAAGAGTTGGACGTGACTGAAGCGACTTAGCATGCAGTATACACACAGCATGCATGCACCAACAGTGTAGGAAGGTTTCTTTTTTCCCACTCTCTCTTTAGCTTGTATCGTTTGTAAATTTTTTGATGATGGCCATTCTGAATGGTATGAGGTGATACCTCATTATAGTTTTGATTTGCATTTCTCTAATAATTAGTGATATTGAGAATATTTTCTTGTGTTTGTCGGTCATCTTCATGTCTTCTTTGAATAAATGTCTATTTATATTTTCCACCCGTTTTTTGATCTTATTTTTTATTGAGTTATTTGCATATTTTGGACATTAATCTTTTGTCTGTTTCTTCATTTGAAAATATTTTCTCTCTTTTCATTTTGTTTATGGTTTCCATTTCTATGCAAAAGCTTTTAAGTTTAATTAGGCCCCATATCCTATACCTCATGTCTACTGATTAGGTAGAAGTTTTGACATAGAATTTTTAAAAATTTTATATGGTAATTAAAATTATAGTAAAGAAAATACATTTTTTGGCATTCTGTATGTAGTGTCTGCTCTACCCTAACTTACCTCCTTAGTTTAACCTGATATATCAGGGTATATTGATACTGCATTATATATTAAAACTTATATCTTGCCATAGTCCTGCTGGTACACTTCCACTATCACTTAATTGCATTTAAAACTGCAAAAATTTTAAGAATATTCTGTTTAATTTGTTTTTACATTTATTTGATAACAAAATATATGGAAAAATATGACATATTCTTTATTTTTCAGTTCAGTTCAGTTCATTTGCTCAGTCGTGTCCAACTCTTTGTGACCCCATGAATCACAGCATGTCAGGCCTCCCTGTCCATCACCAACTCCCAGAGTTCACTCAGACTCACGTCCATCGAGTCCGTGATGCCATCCAGCCATCTCATCCTCTGTCGTCCCCTTCTCCTCTTGCCCCCAACCCCTCCCAGCATCAGAGTCTTTTCCAATGAGTCAGCTCTTCACATGAGGTGTTCAAAGTACTGGAGTTTCAGCTTCAGCATCATTCTCTCCAAAGAAATCCCAGGGCTGATCTCCTTCAGAATGTATTGGGTGTAAATATTTGTATGCCTCAGAGCACACAGTGTATTAAATATCAAGGTATTATTGTGTATTTCATTGTAACTAGAAATATTTGGCATAGGAATAGTACTGCTTTTTAAATTCAAATTCAGAATTTTGAAAATTATTTGGCTCCAAGGATTTATAAAATAATAGCAATTATCTAACTTTTTTCTTTCAAAGTGCCATTAGTACCATTTTCTGTCTGTGCAAATCTATGTCAATTAAATTTTTTATTACTAGCTAATAATTTATGGAATTAGAATATAAATGAATCTTACATCAGAAGACTTTGTGAGGAAAATAAATGAGGCACACACACTTTAAATAATTCATGATATACAAAAATGTTTATATCAAATTTTTTATTCTAGTCATTGTTTGTCTCTTTTTCCTTCCAGTCCTTCCTTCACTATTCATTGCCACATTTTATATATATAAAAAAATTCAATCAGCTATTTATCATTTTTTAAATTCATGAGGTCTAAACTGTATTTTTGCTATCTTATATTCTCATATACATGCTTATGTTTACAGAATGTCAATATAAACTAGAACTTTTTCCTATTAGCAATGTTACAGTTTCCAACCAGTCAATTCCATAATTGATCAAGTAATTGAGAAGTTGTAGAACTAGGAAGGATTATGTGTAACTAGGTCATTTAATTAATTTATTTCCAACTGTATTTTTTAATGGATCTCTTGGCACATGTAATTTTTAGGTACACTTTTTTATTATTGAATATCACTTAACCTATCATTGTATGAATGAAAGCAGGTGATTACAATAAGAGGTACTGAAAAAAATTCCAATTAAAATAAATCTAATAAAGATGTTATAAAATAACAAATATAATTAAATTCTTTAAATAATTGTATAAACATAAGAATCTGTATGGCTCATATGTATGCATGAGTTGGTTTTGCATCAGAAACTTCCTGTAGTAGTGGTAGATGAATACACTGAAAAATATTGATAACTAGTGATGCCATAAGGTAAAACTCACATGAGAAAATGCTTATATTAACACATGAATCAATAACCTTGTTGGAGATGTCAAACTGTGAAACTAAAAACCCTTTTCAAATGCTCTGGGGAGTATTTAACTTTCATTGCAGAAATTCACAAAAACCAAATAATAACTAAATTTGAAAAAAAAAATAGTAATGCTGTCAATGAACATATAGATTAACAAGTAAGTATTTCATAAAGCTCTTTCAGATAAAAATCCAGAATATTACTTAAGTAATTGTGGAAAGACAGAGAAGCAATTAAAGAAAACACAGAAAATAGAATAATTTTTAAAATTTTTAACTAGTCATTGCTGATGTAAAAAAGTCACTTAAAAATGAGAGAATGAAAAGAGAAAGAGAGTGTGGGAAAGTGGGGGAGAGAATGAAATTGAACTCGCATTGAACTAAGTTTCTTTTGAGCTTTCTTGTCTCCTAAATGCAGAGCTCCTTCTCAAAGAATTGTTTGTTAAACTACTCTAAAAAAAGTCACTGTTTTAGGTCAGTGTCTTTGAAATTTACATTTCTAAGTTCCGTTTCCCAGACATCTGAACTAAGTCCTTACTGAACCAGTTTTCACATAAAACTTATTTGTCATCTTTATGTAGTAGATGTTCTATTTAATTACTGGTTAAAGTGCAAGGTCATCAGATACATACTGAAGATAAAGCCAGATAAATAATTTGCAGAGTCCAGTATAAAAATGATTATTCAGGGTACCTGATTCTGATTATGAATTTCAGTACAGTGACAGCTGAGCCCTAAACTGAATAGTGAGTTAATGAAAGTCGCTCAGTCATATCCGATGCTTTGCGACCCCATAGACTATACAGTTCATGGAATTCTCCAGGCCAATATACTGGAGTGGATAGCCTTTCCCTTCTCCAGGGGATCTTCCCAATCCAGGGATAGAACCCAGGTCTCCCACATTGCAGTCGGTTTCTTTCCCAGCTAAGCAAAGGCCCCATCTAAAGGGAGAGACTTGTGGGGCTGCACATTCATGAAGCACATTCATGAAACATATCCCATCCAAGAGAAAGCTTCTTGACATAAGAAGATCAACTGAAAACATCTATAGCCATTCCATGCAACATGGAAGCCACTAGCTATGTGTGCACCAAGCCACTGAGCACCTGAAATGAGGCTACTGAAACTGAGAAACCACCATTTAATTTAACTGAAACTTACATTTGTAAATAAAAAAAGTAAAATTTAATTTCTGATAAATTTATATTTTTTTGCAGAATTATATTTTATTTTAAAACTGAAAGTTTCATGTGTAAATTGAGATGAGATGTTAAGGTTAAAAGTATATTATGTTTCAAAGACTGAAACATGTAGTATGAAAACAGGGAAGTTCAATATCTCAATACATTTTAAAAATTAACTCCATATTGTAATGACAAAACTCCACATATATTGAGTTAAATAGAATATTTAAATAATTTAATTTCAAAAATTTTACTTTTAAAATATAAAAACCAGAAAATTTAAAATCATGTGTATGTCATACATTATTTTTCTATCTGAGAGTATTGATATAAAGATATAAAGAACTCAGGAAAGAACAAACCTAAGGTTTGTTAGTTTGTTCCTTAGGTTTGTAAATCATCAACAGTATTTCCTTGAAATTTTACTTTTCTAAGCAGTCTTATAATGGAGAGGGCAGTTGAAGAAATTCAGTATACTGTAGATTTCAGAGAACTGGCATTGTACTGATAGAATTGAGATTTACATAATGTTTTTGATATCTTGATGAAATAAGAAAGTCTGCAAGGAGAAAATGAAAGAAGAGAAAAAATAATCAGAGGGTATGAATTGAAAGAGAAATTAGGAGATTATAAGAAGCAAAAGAAATGGAAAATTTTGAAACAGTTTCTGTTCCAGTTTCAGTTGCTGTGGCTGGTGGCAGCTGTGGACTCAGTCATGTCTGATTCTTTGTGATCCCATGGACTGTAGCCCACCAGGCTCCTCTGTTCATGGGATTCTCCAGGCAAGAATACTGGAGTGGGTTGCCATTTTCTTCTCTAGCTGAGGCTGGTGAGCATCTACAAATAGCTTGGTCTGAGTCAGGGAAACACTTTAAATACTGGATTTAGATTTCATTGTGATTATTCTCAGACAGGCATAACATTACAGCCTAGACCTTTGAGAAAGCAAGTGCCTAATTCAATAAGAGTAATGGCTTCTGTATTATTCACTTGGATATGATGCAATTATTGGGAAGCCAGACTGTATTTGATACATAAAAAACACTTTTCAAACTGGAGTCTGGTGTGACCTGAAATGCAGGGGTTTCACCAGACAAACTATATATTACAACTTTGGTAATCCATATTAAACTTGGAAGTAAGCAACTGTATTCTGTTTGTAAAATGACAAGAGAACTGTAAGGGGTATATTTTTCCCAGTATTACCCTGGTGTTTCACAGCAAAAAAAGTTCCAGAAAGAATGCAAACTGCTATTTTAAAAAGAATCATTTGACTCCAGCCATTTTGAATCCTAAGAGAATTATGCCTTCTAAATGTAACTATCTATTAAAGCAGTGGTAAATCAATATGAAATTATTAAAAAAATGTTTTATAAATAGTTTATATCATATTTATTTGTATTGTGATAACTATTTATTTACTGTGTTAACTATTCTCATTATTGTCATCATCATCATCATTTGTATTATCTTATATTGGTTTTTTGTTGTTCAGCCAGTTTAGTCCAACTCTGTGACGCCTTGGACTGCAGCACACAGGCTTCCCTGTCCTTCACCATCTCCTGGAGCTTACTCAAACTTATGTCCATTAAGTCAGTGATGCTATTCAACCATCTCATCCTCTGTTATCCCCTTCTTCTCCCGCCTTCAATCTCAGCATCAGGGTGTTTTCCATTGAGTCGGCTCTTCACATCAGGTGACCAAAGTATTGCAGCTTCAGCTTCACCATCAGTCCTTCTAATGAATATTCAGGACTGATTTCCTTATGGATCTCCTTGCAGTCCAAGGGTCTGCTCCAACACCACAGCTCAAAAGCTGTGTTCTTTGATGTTCAGTCTTCTTTATGGTCCAATTCTAACATCCATACATGATCACCAGAAAAAACATAGCTTTAACTAGACAGACCTTTGCCAGCAAAGTGATGTCTCTGCATTTTAATGTGCCATCTAGGTTTGTCATACCTTTGCTTCCAAGGAGCAACCTTCTTCTTCTTCTTCTTCTTTTTTTTTTTTTTTTTTAGGAGCAACCTTCTTTTAATTTTGTGACTGCAGTCACCATGTGCAGTGATTTTGAAGCCCAAGAAAATAAAGCCTGTCACTGTTTCTATTGTTTCCCCATCTATTTGCCATGAAGTGATGGGACCAGATGCCATGATCTTAGTTTTTGCAATGTTGAGATTTAAGACAGCTTTTTTAAATCCCCTCTTTCATGTTCATCAAGAGACTCTTTAGTTCATCTTCACTTTCTGCCATAAGTGTGGTGTCATCTGCATATCTGAGGTTATTGATATTTCTCCCGGCAATCTTGATTTCAGCATGTGCTTCATCCAGCCTGGCATTTCTATGTTTTTAATGGCCAATGAATGATGTTGGTATTAATACTCCATAACCACAAATATGTGAATAATGTTAGACACTTATTTGGGGATAATGCTACTTCCTTCATCCTTTGGCAACATATTCCTTTAACCTTCTAATTTAATTTTCTTGACGCAGTATTAGAGCACATAATTTTACATTAAAAGATAACAGTTTTAGTGTTAAATGGTTAAAACATATTTTTAAGACTCTTAGAACTTTAAAAAATCCTCTTCCAAGTATTGCAGAATTCTTTAGCATTGATTTAGTTTGAAAAAAATTCATTAGCAATAATAATTTTTCTTTATTAAATTTTATTTTCTGTATGTTTCTATGTAGACTGAACAGTAAATGGAAAATATAATATAGTCCAGTTATTTTTTTCTTTTATCAGTGGCTTTTATAAAAAATAAGTATATGTGGTGTAAAGAAAGTTAGTCTTGACTAAAACTATTAAATTTCCCATGTGCTTTGTGAGATAAATCACTTCAGTCATGTCCAGCTCTTTGTGACCCTATGGATGTAGCCCACTATACTCCTCTGTCCATGGGATTTTCAAGGTGAGAATACTGTAGTGGTTGTCCATGTCCTCTTCCAGGGATCTTTCCAACCCAGGGATTAACTTGACTTTCTTATGTCTCCTGCATTGGCAGTTGGGTTCTTTACCACTCATGTCAATTATAATTTTTACTTTTAATCATTTGCATTTTTTAAAACTCCAAATGAGGTATTAGTACATTTTTTGAATCTTCATGCCATAGTGCTAGAGATAAAAGGATTGATACTACACTGATGTTGCTGCTGCTGCTGCTAAGTTGCTTCAGTCGTGTCTGACTCTGTGCAACCCCATAGACAGCAGCCCACCAGGCTCCACACTCCCTGGGATTCTCCAGGCAAGAACACTGGAGTGGGTTGCCATTTTCTTCGTTACACTCAGCCTATTCCTACATCCAGAAGGAGAGTAAGTATCACCTCAAAAGGAAGTAGCACCTAAATTTTGGTACATCAACAAATTTAAAATTGCATATGCTAAAGAAAATCACATTTTGAATAATTAGCTTGAATTTCAATATTACTTTTCATTGGATGAGGTAGCTATATGATTTTTGGCTTCTGTGTTAGCCCCAAACCGAGCTAAAGTTCTATGTTACACTTCATTATTTTCAGGAGAACTATTATATTCCAATCTTCATAGTGAAGAATAATTTAGGTTTAAAGGAATTGAATTGAGAAGAGATAGCAAGAATTCTGGGAAGTTACTGCAATTCAGATTCAGTAGAATATGTGTCAGGAGACACATAAGATTAGATTAGGTATGAATAGAGAAATCTGAGGAGTATAGGAAACCTTAATATTAGAAACTCTGCAAGTACTAAGTGTTAATTCATCTTCATTTATTGATCACAACACTTACTTCAACATGGTGTATGAAGCGATCTTGGAAAAACTGATCAAGGTTTATTAAAGAGTGATACTTGTACTTGGGTTCAAAGAAAAAAACAGGAAAATCTAATGTAGTTAGCACTTCATCTTCGTATGAATAGTCTCTGAGAAATTTTTAATTTTAGTGTAGTTTCACAGGCTGCTTAAACAATTTGGCTAGCTTTCAGATGGAAACGTTGAAGTTAGTTGTCACATTGACATAAGGTGGTAATTACAAGGAAACCAAAGAAGAACATCTTACTGACAATAAAGGTTAGTTTCAGCATTTCAGAAGTTTGAGCTTGAATAGTGATTTTTGTTAACCACTCTTTCAGACAAAGTGAGTACTGCCCATATACTGAAAAGCTGAAATGCATAATTACCCAGTTTAAACTAATTTGACAGTTTTATCTTTTGATAGATTTATCTTCCTCAAAATAGCAGATTACATATTCAGTTCAAGTGCACACAAAGAATTCACCAAGATAGCCTATATTCTGGACAATACAACAATCTTGGGTGTATTTATAAGGATTCGAGTCATGCAAAATATGTTTTCTGAATTTCATGGAATTAAATTTGAGGTTCACAACAAAATTAACTCTGAGAAAGCTTAATATTAGGAAACTAACTGACTCTTTGCGACCCCCTGGACTGTAGCTCGCCAGGCTCCTCTGTCCATGGGATTCTCCACGCAAGAATATTGGAGTGGGTTGCCATTTCCTTTTCCAGGGGATCTTCCAGCCCAGGGATCAAACCCGGGTCTCTTGCATTGCAGGCAGATGCTTTATCCTCTGAGCCACCAGGGAAGACCCTAAATAAATTAATGGATCAGAAAAAGAAATTAAAAAAAAAAAAAAAGGAACTGCAAAATATTTGGAAGTTGTAGAGGGATGGGGATGCTTATAGATTCTTAGTGTGAACATGAATTGCTAAAACCAGTTTGGATAGTGAGTTGTCAATTTCTTAAAAATTTACATGTAGATTTCCAATAATGGCCAGCAATTTCAATCTTCAGTACTTCCCCAAGAGCACATATTTACATGCATATTTGCACAAGAATATTTATAGCTGCTTTATTTGCAGTGATCCAAACTGAACACTATTCAAATGTCAATCAACAAGTGAATGGATAAACAGATTGTCCCATATCCATATCATGAAACACAGTCTAGCCTTACAAAGGAAAGAGCTATGGTACAGAAAACACCACCAATCAATCTCAAAATAATTTTCCTAAGTGAAAAAAAGCAGAAAAAAAAAGCATATACTCTTATTCAATTTATATGTTGTTGTTTAGTCGCTGGCTGTGTCTGCCTCTTTGTGACCACATGTTCTATAGCCCACCAGGCTCCTCTCTCCATGGGATTTCCCAGGCAGGAATACTGAAGTGGGTTGACATTTTCTTTTCCAGAGGATCTTCTTGACCAGGGATTGGACACATGTCTCTTGTGTTTCCTCACTGGCAAGCAGATTCTTTACCACTGAGTCACCTAGAAAGCCCATTTGATTTATATAAAATTCTAGAAATGGAAAATTAAATTAGAAACAGCAGACCAAGTTTTGCTTGGAGATGAAAAAGTGTGAGTAGGATGAGCAGCAGGAAATAATTACCACAGGGAACAGGGAAATATCTGAAGATGATATATTAATACATGTTTATTATCTTAATTGCACAAGTGATTTTATGTGTGTGTATAAAAACATACCATATTGTTCACTTTTAAATAAATGTAACTTATCATGTTTCAATTTCAGCTCAATAAAATTACTTTTAGAAAGGAAAATAAATGTAGGTTTTTCTACTTGCTTCTACTACAATAGAATGGTATGCATGTTACTAGCCAACACTCCCGAAAGCCATACTTATTGCATGAATTGCACAGGGAACTTTCACATAAAAATCTAATCTGACTTTTGAAAGGCTACAAAAGTGTTTGGTATAGAAAGGATATTTTATTTAGAGTTGCCCAGGGATGAGGGAAACCATGGTTATTTAATATATGTTAAAAAATAGGAAATGGACAAGAAAAATGCAAAAATGTTTGCTTCTATAAAGGCCATAAGTAAGGGAGAATTTACACTGACTGGCATGAACAAATTCAAAGTAGTAACTAATAGGTGGAAACAGACAAAAAAAATTCTAGATCCAATTGAAAGAGGAAACAGACAGAACAGACTCCATCTTGAAAGCAGGGCTCCATGTTGGGCCATACTGTGGACTTTGAGCTATATGCCCAGTATCCATGAAAACAACATACTGATACCAACTGGAAAACCAGGCCTCCCCCTCCCCCGCCCCATGGAAGAGCCAAAGGGCTCATACGTAGACTCTCTGCCACCTAAAAGAATACCCTAATTATCTGTGTAACCAAATAGAATCATAAATTCCATTATGCTTATTGGAGTATGACCACAGGCCTATTGATAATTGTCTACTGTTAACTCCCTAGGCTTACGAATCACAGGTTTAAGGCATATGAATCACAGGTTAACTTTGATTATATCTTTATTTTCCTTTGCTCAGACTAGTTTCAGAGAATTTGGGGAGGTGGGTTTGAACACATACACTTAAGGTATATAAGTTTTTCACAAAAACTGGTTGGGGACCTTGGCTAAGAGAAGACTCTGCCTTGGGCCTGCCAGTGTAATAAACTGCACTCTACTATCTGCATTGTCCTTATGAGTGAGTTTGTTTCCTGGAATGCGTGGCTACAACACAATCAGATACAAAAGAGGACCAGCATGTTTTCTCCATTACTTTTCTCTACAGGCTTTGAACAGAGTATTTAAAAAATGATCAAAGAGGACACTAACAGATGGAGAAAGATACCATGTTCATGGATCGGAAGAATCAATATAGTGAAAATGAGATACTACCCAAAGCAATTTATAGATTCAATGCAATCGCTATCAAGCTACCAACTGTATTTTTCACAGAGCTAGAACAAATAATTTCACAATTTGTATGGAAATACAAAAAAAACTCGAATAGCCAAAGCAATCTTGAGAAAGAAGAATGGAACTGGAGGAATCAACCTGTCTGAATTCAGGCTCTACTACAAAGCCACAGTCATCAAGACAGTATGGTACTGGCACAAAGACAGAAATATAGATCAATGGAACAAAATAGAAATCCCAGAGATAAATCCATGCCACTATGGACACCTTATCTTTGACAAAGGAGGCAAGAATATACAATGGATTAAAAACAATCACTTTAACAAGTGGTGCTGGGAAAACTGGTCAACCACTTGTAAAAGAATGAAACTAGAACACTTTCTAACAGCATACACCAAAATAAACTCAAAATGGATTCAAGATCTAAACATAAGACCAGGAACTATAAAAATCCTAAAGGAGAGCATAGGCAAAACACCCTCCGACATACATCACAGCAGAGTCCTCTATGACCCACCTCCCAGAATATTGGAAATAAAAGCAAAAATAAACAAATGGGACCTAATTAAACTTAAAAGCTTCTGCACAACAAAGGAAAGTATAAGCAAGATGAAAAGACAGCCTTCAGAATGGGAGAAAATAATAGCAAATGAAGCAACTGACAAACAACTAATCTCAAAAATATACAAGCAACTCCTGCAGCTCAATTCCAGAAAAATAAGTGACCCAATCAAAAAATGGGCCAAAGAACTAAATAGACATTTCTCCAAAGAAGACATACAGATGGCTAACAAATGCATGAAAAGATGCTCAACATCACTTATTATCAGAGAAATGCAAATCAAGACCACAATGAGGTACCATTTCACTCCAGTCAGAATGGCTGTTATCCAAAAGTCTACAAGCAATAAATGCTGGAGAGAGTGTGGAGAAAAGGGAACCCCTCTTACACTGTTGGTGGGAATGCAAACTAGTACAGCCACTATGGAGAACAATGTGGAGATTCCTTAAAAAAACTGGAAATAGAACTGCCTTATGACCCAGCAATCCCACTGCTGGGTATACACACCAAGGAAACCAGAATTGAAAGAGACACATGTACCCCAATGTTCATCACATCACTGTTTATAACAGCCAGGACATGGAAGCAACCTAGATGTCCATCAGCAGATGAACAGATAAGAAAGCTGTGGTACATGTACACAATGGAGTATTACTCAGCCACTAAAAAGAATACATTTGAATCAGTTCTAATGAGGTGGATGAAACCGGAGCTTATTATACAAAGTGAAGTAAGCCAGAAAGAAAAACACCAATACAGTATACTAACGCATATATGGGAGAAGGCAGAGGCACCCCACTCCAGTACTCTTGCCTGGAAAATCCCATGGAGGGAGGAACCTGGTAGGATGTAGTCCATGGGATTGCTAAGAGTGGGACACGACTGAGCGACTTCACTTTTCACATTTCATTTTCATGCATTGGAGAAGAAAATGGCAACCCGCTCCAGTGTTCTTGCCTGGAGAATCCCAGGAATGGTGGAGCGTGATGGGCTGCCATCTATGGGGTCGCACAGAGTCGGACACGACTGAAGCGATGCAGCAGCAGCAGCAGCAGCAGCAGCAGCAACGCATATATATGGAATTTAGAAAGATGGTAATGATAACCCTGTATGCAAGACAGCAAAAGAGAAACAGATGTATAGAACAGTCTTTTGGACTCTGAGGGAGAGGGAGAGGGTGGGATGATTTGGTAGAATGACATTGAAACATGTATAATATCATATACGAAATGAATTGCCAGTCCAGGTTCGATGTATGATACTGGATGCTTGGGGCTGGTGCACTGAGACGACCCAGAGGGATGGTATGGGGAGGGAAGAGGGAGGGGGGTTCAGGATGGGGAACACGTGTATACCTGTGGCAGATTCATGTTGATGTATGGCAAAACCAATACAACATTGTAAAGTAACCTCCAATTAAAATAAATAAATCTATATTTAAAAACAATGATAAAAGGAACCAACTTCACTATTGATGATTTGCTACAGGATGTGGAGATATTTGTGACTCCCAGAGAAATTAAAAATGATGGCCAATACCAGATCTTAGAGATATTACAAAGGAGATATACTATAGCTATAGCAAGTGCATTTGTTGACAGAGAAATTTTGTGAGTTGAATACTAAACTTTCTAAATGCTGAAAAATGTTTATTTCTGTCAATTTTTACATTTCTTTAATAAGATCACATTTCCATTTTTTTCATGTATACTGTAAAAAATATTTATTTTTATTATCATGAATATCAGGTTGCAAATAGTTGGATTAAATATTAAAGTTATATATATATACATATATATACAAGTATGTGTTGTTTAGTTTCTCAGTCATGTCCAACTCTTTTGCAACACCCCAAAATGTATATAATGTAAAATAAACATATTTTACAACTACTATATCAGTTATAATACACACATTTAGATTCTTATGTATTTGCATTTATGGATATAATTATAGATTTTATTATAAGATCTCAGAAACAAGTGTACATATATGTACAAATTATTGTGAGTATTCACCCAGACATTAGAAAAATAGATATCAGAACTATGATATTTTGGACAGAAAACTGTAGCAATAAAATAATCACATTATAACTATGATTATAGTCTAATAAGAGCATAGGGAAACATTAACAGATGATTCCACTCATTCAAAAATGCTTTTTATTTTTTTAGTATCTATTTCAAAATCTCATTTGCATGCATTTAATTAAAACTTAGTATTTTTTATTCATCTTCAGAGTCCTGAAAAATATTCACATACTGGTAAGCTGTAAGGAAAGCAGAAAAATAAGTGTAATCCAAGCTATCACACAAAAATAAATAAAAGTTTTATTTCAAACACTCTACTTCCTTTCATATTTTGTCTTGACAGACCAGCTGTTTCTGGCAGTACCAGGAATGGGTTATCTAGAGCTATTGTCTCAATATGGAAAAGAGATTTAAGGTGAACTAGATTTGTCAAACTAGAAAAATTTGCGGAGCTGAGAGTTTAGACCAATAATAAAAGAGATGGAAAACTTAGCAGCTAAATTATTTAAAATTATAGACATCCAAGAAGCTTCATGAGTATTTACCTTTAAGCAAACATGTACATATTTTATTTAAATAGACATATATTTTCTTCATAACATATGTCACTAAAAATAAGTCTGTGACTTTCTCTTAAACTAGTTTGCTTTCTTTTAGCTTGAAGTTTCCACCTTCCAGAATATTTAGAAATATCATTGCTATTGAGAAAGGTCAACATAAAGAAGTTTTGACCTTTAACTGAGCTGAAGTGAATCCCAAGTGAACAGTTCTAAGGAGGAGTGTTTTATTTTTGCATTTTATTTGACTCCATCATTTGCTTAATTCTAATTATAAACCTGATATCATCCAATAATTTTTTAAGTTCCTACTAGTCACTATCTGACTATAAAAATGAGATGCCATTCAGTATATGCATTGGTATAACTTGTTAAGTTTGCAGATCATTTATTCAAATATAGTAAGTGAGGAATCAGACTGAATCCCACAGGAAGTTTTAAACTTCAGTTATTTAAAATAATGAATGCCATTTTGCATATGTCAATTTGTATTTTTATCCACCTAGAGATTGATAAATATAGCTGGTAATAATTTTTCTCTATTAAATGAACAAGTATAAATTGATTTGATAACAATTGACTGAATAAACTGTTAGGTGTTCTTTTGAATATATCATATTGTTGTGGGTGATATCTTATTTACTTAGTGGTTTTTTGTTGTCTGCCACTTTATCAAATCAAACTTAAGTATTATCCATTATGTCCTACTTTTTGAAGGTGACATGTTCATTCATGTACTTCTATAACTCCATTCATACTTCTCCCTTTACATAGAATTCTCTAATCTCCTTCAAAGTGTATTCATATTTCACAGAGCACAAGTCTAATCTCCAGTGTGAAGCCTTCAAAGTTCTATGATGTCAACTTGATCCTTTAATTGAGGATACATTTAAAGTACACTATATTTGTTCATATAACTCATAATATAGTTTATACATTGATTTTATTTATGAAAATAGTTACAAGTTTACCTTATAATCAAATTGCCTATTTTTTTAGTAAATGAGAATTAAGCTTCTTTTCTTCTTTGCCTTTTTTGTTGTTGTGTTATATCATTGTTTCAAATAAGCACTGTTTTCTTCTTATTGTTGATTGTCTGTCTTTGTGTTCTTAAACCTATATTTTAGAATGTTAGACCTAAGAGGGAGAAAAAGCAAAGAAAAATTTCTGACGGGAGTTATGTTAACTCAACCAAACTTCAGAACTTTATTGATTATATATCTTAGTTACTTTCACATACATTTTTTCTTTCAATACTTATAAATCAATTAAGCAGTGTGATCCCTAGTTTCCAGATGATGTGATTTAGGTAGATGAATTTCAGAAATTTGGCCAAAGTTATTCAGATGTAAGCGACAAAGGCAAGAGTCAAGTAGATCTTATTAAATCACAACTGGAATAACAATAGGGTCATGAAAAGTGTCATAAATAGCTATACCATTGTGTCTATCTATTGAATCATCTTCATCTTTATTAAAGTTAAGATTTTTATTTAGTTATTTAAAAAAAAATTTTCCTCAAAGTTAAAATTTACTGAGAGAGAAATAAAAGAAAAAGCTTTGTCTTTGCTGTAGTAACACATTTTCCTCCCCACCTACATATTCAAGTAAACTCTGATAGTTCAAACTGTGCCCCAAGAATATATATCTATACCATGTTTCCTACATTTCTTGGAATAGGTATCATTTTTATAGATTGTACTCTGATAGTACTTAAATAGTTAATGCATGAGTTGGTATTCTAATCTGTCAAGTTAAAAAAGCTTAAAAAAAAAAAAAAAAAGATAACGCTGGTCAGACGGCCGCGTGGCCAACTGCAGGATGACTGTCAGAGCTGACTGTGCTGTTTCTTCATGGAGCCCCCTCCCTCAGTCTATAAAAGCTCTTGGCCCCGGATTGTCTGGGTTGGGGTGGAGGAGGAGTTGTCTTTTGGACAAGCATCTGCCCTCCCCCCTCTCTACACTGGCATCCAAAATAAAGCAAAGTTTCCTTTCCACCAAAAAAAAAAAAAAAAGAGACTTGCATACCATATTTAATTATCACCCAAATGGAAACTGTTTAATTATTTTTGAGTTTGTTTTTTGGTATTTCTCTAAGTGATAGTAACAGACTTAAGGGAGAAATTAGGTGATTGAATAGTTAACCCTACTAAGTAGTCATAAGTAAAGGAAAAAGTATGAGAGACACCTATAAGTTAATGATCATTCAACAAAGCAGGCTTGCTTAGCAACAAAACCAAACAGCCTTGCTAAGCAACAAAGCCATGCAACAGAAGCATGAGACATGTCCCCCAAAAACAAAACAATGATGGAACAAGACCCAAATGCTGACCAGCAAGGTGAGTAGGTTAATGATTCCTAGGACATGCCTGTCTGCATGTATTAAAAACAAAAATACAAGGAAAAGGTGACATTATAGTAAAACTTGAAATTACTATATTTTAGTATATGTTACTGCCGATTTTGCTCATTTCCGTTGTCCCATAACAGTCCAAGTTTGATCATGCAGGGAGAAGGAAACTCTCTTGCTAGAAGTGGAGGAGAAACTGATGATGAAAGCTTGACATCTACTTAAGAATGAAAAAGGTGTTCTTCTTCCCCTCCCCACTTTCTCTTTGATTATAAAACTGTAGCCCACTAAGTTTCAGAGTGGCTCCTCTTGCCCCTCTGCTTATAAACCTCACAAGCATCCTATTCTAACAACTCATTTTGCCTCATGCTGAATTCTTTCTTAGCTGAGACATAAGGAACCAGAGCTCCTCAGAGCCCCCTGAGACATATTTCTGCAGTTTCACAAGGAATAATTAGCATTAATATCTAACAACTGTTTTAAATTCAAAATATAATGCAAAAGCATCATATAATTCTTCAACTGTGTAAATATTTTCTTGGTAAAAAATTACTTCCTGGCACAGCATTTCTACTGACATTTTATCTTAAAAAATTTACATGAATATATACTAAGTCCAACTTTTTGAGACCCTAAGGACTGTAGCTCAGCAGACTTCTCTGTCCATGGGATTCTCGAGGCAAGAATGCTGAAGTGGGTTTTGACCCGTCAGGGGTTGAACCCATCTCTCCTCTCTTTTGGTGGATCTTTACCACTAACACGACATGGGAAGCCCTTTGAGAATTTAAAGTTTAGCTAAAGAAAACATGAGTATAAAAATAAGAACTGATTTTAAATTGCATGATCATTTCCATATTATTATTGGATAAATTCACAATAAAATTTTGGAGTGCCTATACCTCATGTTCATTTAATGAGATGTGAATTCTCCTTGGAACATAAATCTTTGAGAGCAGAAACCACAGAAAAAAATTCATAAGATGGGGTGATTGTTCTTCCCAGCACCAGTAAGGAAACCAAAAAGAAAATATAACAAATATGTGCTTGGTTAAACCAAGCTTTAACAT